>NC_061864.1:41302911-41911100 GCF_907164915.1 Impatiens glandulifera
ACTAAGCGTCTAATTTCATTAGACTTGCGTCTAACTTAATACGAATGGAGATCAAAATCGGTCTAATGATTCTCATTAGATCCAAGACTAAAGACATGTTTGTCTTAATACACCTGTATCAAAACTTATAAATTATTTCATCATCAAAATATTAGGGGATAAATTATTTCAACACTTAGTCAAAATAATTTGACCCAACAAACGGCTAGGAAATTCTGAGTGGTATCTGGACAGCGGTTGCTCCAGACATATGACTGGAATAGCAATATTCTGACCGACATCAAAGTAGAAGCCGGTTCAATAATAGTTTTTGGTGACAACTCAAGAGGTAGAACTGTGGGCAAGGGTAAGATTGTCCATGGTAATTTAACAATTAACAATGTACTTCTTGTTGAAAATTACATTTCAACTTTTTAAGTATTAGTCAAATGTGTGACGCTGGATATACTGTAGAATTTCATAAATATGCATGCTTAGTTAAAGATTCCCAGTGTAGCACATTACTAATCGGAAATAGGCTAGGAAATATCTACAAGGTAGACTGGAAGAGTGAAATTGAATATCCTGTTTGTATGGTAGCTAGAATTGATCAAACCTAGTTGTGGCATAAGAGATTAAACCATCTAAACTTCAAAACTATAAACTATATTCGCACTAAAAGGTTAGTTGAATGAATTCTTGACTTAAGATTTAATAAAAAAAAAGTGTGTTCAGCATGTCAAATGGGTAAACAGATTAAATCAACCTTTAAGAGCAAAGGAAATATTCAGTCTAACCGATGTCTGAAACTACTTCACATGGATCTATTTGGACCGATTAGGGTCACCAGCTTAGGAGGTATGCAGTACACTATGGTTGTTATTGATGATTACTCTAGATATACATGGGTCACATTTCTGGCATCCAAATGTGACACTGCATCTAATTTGATTACACTGATTAAACGATTACAAAATGAAAAATCAACACGTATAAATACCATTAGAAGTGATAGAGGAACCGAATTTACAAATAGTACTTTAAATGCATTTCTTGAGGAATTCGACATTAGACACGAGTTGTCCAGTGCTAGAACTCCTCAACAGAACGGCCTGGATGAAAGAAGAAATCAAACTCTCAAGGAAGCCGCGAGGTCCATGATAGCTGATTTGGGTATTGCTCAAAAATTTTGGGCTGAAGCTATCAGTACTGCATGTTATACACAAAACCGGTCTATGATTAACAAGCATCGTAATAAAACACCATACGAAGTATATTTTGATAGAATTCCTAACATTCGGTACCTTAAGATTTTCGGCTGTAAATGCTACATTCACATAAACGACAAAAACTACTTAAATACTTTTGATGCAAAATCTGATATTGGGATAATGCTAGGATACTCAGCGGTTAGTAAGACATATAGAGTTTTTAATACTAGAACTTCAACCGTGGAAGAATCTCTTAATGTGGTATTTGATGAATCGATTGAAAGTAACACTGCATCATCCTTTGATCTACACAACAGATTGGAAAATCAAAATATCCATTCTGATAGTGAAGATGAAATTCTAGTTTTCAGACGGTTTGTCCATGACCAATTGGGTACTATTGAAACCCAGCCGGATCAAGCTGCCAAACAGCAGGAAGCTGACACCTCGGTCTCAATTGAGGAAATCGGTCGGTCTGACATTATTGTTCAGCCTACTGATATGTCTAGACTTGATCAAATAACCGGTAATTTGGTAGATATTTCTAAACCGGATTTCAAAAGGAACATAAATCATCCTCCTGAGCTTATTATAGGTAACCTTTCACTACCCATCCAAACTAGGAAACAATTACTGGAAGAATATGAAAACTCCGCTTTCATATCCCAAATTGAGCCGAAAAAGGTGGATGAAGCATTGTTGGATTCAGATTGGATTTTAGCAATGCAAGAAGAGTTAAACCAGTTTGAGAGTAATAAAGTCTGGTACTTAGTTCCAAAACCGAAAAATCAACCGGTTATCGGAACAAGATGGGTATTCAGAAATAAGCTCAATGAAAACGGTTTGGTTACGAGGAACAAAGCTAGATTAGTGGCACAAAGATACAAATAGGAAGAAGACATTGATTTTGAAGAATCATTTGCTCATGTAGCTAGAATTGAAGCAATTAGAATCTTTCTAGCATTTGCTGCTTTAAAAAATTTCAAGGTATTTCAAATGGATGTTAAAAGTGCATTCTTAAATGGTGAATTACGTGAATAAGTATACGTTGAACAACCACCCGGTTTTAAAAATGCTGACCTGATCAATCATGTGTATCGACTAAATAAAGCTCTTTACGGTTTAAAACAAGCTCCTAGAGCTTGGTATGACACCTTAACAAACTTTCTGACTAATCATGACTTCACTATAGGTTCAGTAGATAAAACTCTATTCAAATTCGAGAAGAAGGAACACATTCTACTTGTTCAAATATATGTAGATGACATCATTTTCGGTTCAACTGATCCTAAGCTATGGGATAAATTTTCAAAACTGATGACTAACAAGTTTGAAATGAGTATGATGGGAGAATTAAGCATATTCCTAGGTCTTCAGGTTCGACAAATCGAAGGAGGAACATTCATCAATCAGTCTAAATACACAAAGGAATTACTAAAGAAATTTGGGATGGAAACATGTTCTCCTGCTTCCACTCCAATGAGTTCATCTATCAAGCTGGATAAAGATGATGACGGTCAGGGAGTAGATCTGACAGTGATAGAAAAATTAAGTAAGTTAATTTTCAAACCGGCCACACATTACAAGTTTTGAATATTTATTCTAAAGAATCAAAAAGGGAGAAATTGATAGAAAAATTAAGTAAGTTAATTTTGGAACCGGCTAGACAAACTAAACAGTTGTTAACTTTCATGTGCAGATACAGATCAAAACCGTATGAACCGGTTGGGGGAATCATAAACCGGTTGCTGAAATACTTCAAAGAAACCTGCTCCAAGTGATCAAGTCAAAGATCAGAGGAACCGGTTTTCACTCTCTCAAGCGACCGGTCAGCAAAGACAAAAGTTCACATACTAGCCGGATCATACTGCACAAGAGACAAAACCGGAAAATTCAAACTTCAAGAGTGACATTACATGACGAAACAGACGTGTCTTGAAAGAATAAAAGAAGATCAGATCCGATCGGAAGTATGCGAGGAAAGCAATGATGCTTTATTGATCTGAAGTTGACAACCTGAGGTGCATGTCCAACACGTGTCCAAATCTGAAAACCGATTATGTCATCTTACACTCAGATCTTCCTACATGACTGCCAAGTGTTGAGGAAGGTAAAGCGTGCAAGCAACCTCTCTGCACCGGCGTGATAATGATCAACCAATCCAGAGGAGAGAGAAGAAAATGACCGTTGGCTCTTCTCAGCTATAAAAGGAAGATGAAACGTCTTCATTTAATGCAGTTGTGCAGTTACAGATTACGAAAAACGAATCATAAAAGCAATAAGTTAGAGAGATAAACTGTTACAAATCTTTAAACCGGTGTGTCTAAAACCGGAAGCTTTCTGTATTGCATTGCGTTGAGTTATTGTATTACATCAAAGAGTGAGTTGGTGTAACCGGCGAGTAGCGAAGTTGGGCTCGACCGGCAGTGTTGTTGTAACTATAAAAGTTAGTGGAGATCCTTCTCATAACCTGAGAAGAAGGGGTGACGTAGGAGGGTTTGCTCCGAACATCCATAAAAAATCCTTGTCTCGTATTCTTTCTTTCGCTTTCATTATTTACTTACTTAGCCTAACCTCAAACCAAATTAATCGTACTCCTTAAACCGGTCACTCATATCCATAAAACCGACTCCTTCTAAAACATCATCTAAAGTCGCTTACGTTGCTTCAACCTGAAACAGACATGAGTCTGTGACAGCTTGTGTAGTGCTAAGAACGGTTTTAGTCTCTAACCGGATTATCTCCAAAGTGTTGTGTGTGTTGTAAGCGACCACCCTTCCTGAAACCGGAAACACCCCGGTCCTCCAAGGGCGTCCCCGATCCTAACAGACAGCCTATCATGGAATTATCGGCTCACTTCTCTACCTGACGGCAAGTCGACCGGACATATTATTTGCGGTCGGAGTGTGTGGACGATTCCAGGCTAATCCCAAACAATCTCACTACACAGCCGCCAAACGAATTTTAAAGTATTTAAAGGGAACCCCGGAAGTCGGACTGTGGTATCCAAAGGATTCCAGTTTTAATCTAACAAGCTACTCTGATGCAGATTATGCAGGATGTAAAGTTGATAGAAAAAGTACCATTGGAACATGTCAATTTTTAGGAGATCGGCTTGTTTCATGGTATAGTAAGAAGCATACGTCGGTTGCTACGTCAACCGCAAAAGCTGAATATCTAGCAGCCGGAAGTTGTTGTGCTCAACTTCTATGGATCCAACATCAACTGAGAGATTTCGGTATCACCGCCGAAGAGTCTCCAATATTATGTGACAACACAAGTGCCATAGCAATTACATACAATCCGGTTCTACATTCAAGAACTAAGCATATTGATATAAGACATCATTTCATCCAGAAACATGTCCAGTAGAAGTATATCCGGTTAGAATATGTATCAACCGACCAACAAGTAGCCGACATCTTCACAAAGCCTCTGTAGGAAGCTAAGTTTTCTCTCTTCAGAAATATTCTTGGTCTTGTCGATCTGAATCAACTTATCTCTTAAAATTATTTAAAAAGAAAAATCGGTTCGGACAAACAAAACCAACAGTTCTTCTTAAAATATCGGAAAATGAAATTACCACTGTATTTATTGAAAAACCGCATTGCTTATCAGTTTTGTAGTAAACCGACCAGTTATTTAGTACTTAACCAAATAACTGCATCAGAACTAATAACTGAAAACTAACCGGTTTGGATATAATTTACTTTGGAATATTTGGTTTTCCAACAAAAGGGAATAACTGATTATGTATTTGGACGTATTTATTCTGAAAAGATTCATTTTCAAAACAAAGTAGTCATGCCTCAAAAGATGTGAAGCTATGATATCTCTCACCGTCTAGGCCAATGACTCACATCCTTAGGCTATAATCACATTCGATCCTGGTAATATCTTTTATCCGACGGTTAATAACACACATCGTGCATTATCCACTAGCTAATACTCTCAACTGCCTAATATATAAGTTAGATAAACATCAACACATAATTACACTCCTAAAATATTCTACATTTCTTAGAAATCTCTCTCATCCCATTAAAGCAAAATGTCTCAAACATCATTCCAAAACATCCTTCAGATTGAGTTTGATTCAGTTATAGGAACGAATCACTTCGAAATTTACAAAATGATCAAATCCATTGAAAGCTCTGGCCTGCGGAACTTTCTTGATGACCGACACATCATCTTTCTTGAGACCGTTATGGAGTTCTTCAAAAACGCAAGAATCTTCTGTGGTACTCCCTTCTACGACACTCTCATTCAATCCAAGTGAGAGGTACGGTTTTTGAGTTCACCGAGAAAGACTTTGTTCAGTGCTATGATCTACCAAGGGAAGGTTTCACCGACCTCTCTCCCTCGGCGGAACAAAAGGCTGCAATGTTTCAACATTTCTCTCGCTCTCCTCTTGCTGTTGATGATCACGGGGAAAGATCTTCTTTGAAGGCTGAATATCAGCTGCTCAACAATATTGTTGGTAAGTCCATCCTTGGAAAGGATGTTACCAATGTCTTATGTACAAAATCTTTTGACATCATGACCGCCATCACAAATGAAGTTCCGGTTAACTGGTCAAGGTTGCTCTTTGACAACCTAATCTGGATGATCTACACTCGTCACACCGGTTACATTCCCCAGATAAGCACTCTACTTTTCGATCTCGGTGTTCTTGTCTGTCCGGGCATGGGATTAAGCCCACTTCAGATTATGACAGGAGATTCGGCCGACTCATTCTTCAACCGCTTCGAGAAAGCCTGGAAGAAGAAGTAGAGAGGCAACTCCTCCTCCAGCCGCTAAGGAACCATCTTATCGAACAACCGATCATTTTGTTGCATGAACCGGTTGTATATTTAATTGTGTTGATCTTCTGTGTGTGTCTCTCTTGATATTTTGTGACAATGTTTTCATATCGGCTTAATATTATCTATTTCTATTTTAACGACTCTTGGCATATTAAATTCTAGTTGCATGGAAACTACAAAAACATTAAACTCAGTTGGTTTCCAACCAAACTCTTCACCTCGGTTCCCATGACCAGTCAAATCTACTTCTTCCCAAGACATCTATTTTGAAAACATAAATATTCTTCTACTTTAAAACATTGATGAGACATTTCATAAACGGAAAGAACCTTAAAAATTAATGTCTTTACGTTATCCTTCCCTCATTTACACTCTATTTAAGAAGCCTCACAATCTCTTTCAAAGAACATAACTCATTTTGCAAACTTTCAAAGAACACAACCTACATCTCTCTAAGCAACATCTGAAAAATGTCTCATCCAACTCTTCGAAATTACTTGTGTGTTAATTTTGAATCTGTGCTCTCTTCTGATGATATTGAAACGAATGAGATCGTTTTTGATTCACTCATCGACACCGGACTTCGCGGATTTCTGGAAGAATCCGAATCCATTCTTCTTCCTGAGGTATTGGAGTTCTTCCCTAATGCATCCATGCTCGACGATCTCATCGTCTCCATCATAAACGACAACATTCTCATTCAAATCTCGGAGGATACCATCGCTGAAATGTTCAACCTCCCGACTGAGGGATTTTCAGATTTCCACCTCGAGTGAACGGGACACATGATGAATATGCTGACATGTTCTCCATCTCTGAAACACCGGTTCAGAACAACGACCTCAAAGCCAACCTTGCCCCTCACATCCAAATTTTGCATGAGATCATCAACCGATCCATTCTGTGTCAAACTCCGAATCAGCAATATACCAAAAAGGTTTTCGATATGTTGACGTATATCGTAAGCCCAACTCCCATCAACTGGGCTTCGGTTATCTTTGATAATCTAAAGACAATGGTCGAGACCAAGAGAAAGCTCGGCTACGCACCTCAGCTGAGCCGAATCATTCGATCAATCGCTCCAAATCTTGGACCGGGATCACCGGTGAATCCGACGAACATCCTCAACAAGGAATCAGTGGAAGACAAGATAACTAGGATTGTTGTTAGGTTGTAAACTCTAGGACGATTACTTTATTTAACCGCTTATGCCTTTCCAACCGATATTACATCAGTTTTATTTTCAATATATCAGTGTATTTCTATCTTCATAATCAAAATTCTTGCCGCTTAAATTATTGCTTATCATCAAAATTTTACCGCTCAAAGTTACCGCCAACAGTTTTGGAGGGAAACTTTGGCGCCCTTTCATTGATTTGACAGTTCACATCACTCGATGCGTCGGTTCGCATTCAAAGACGCGTCCCACACGGCCTATAAATACCTCACATAACTCACAAAATCAATTCATGCAATCTGTCTTCTCTCTCCTAAAAACAATCTACACAATATCTAGGCTTTCTCTCAAATCTCCTAAAACTAAAATGAGTCGGGATTCTGCTCTCTTCGTCCACATTGTGCAAGTCGACTTCGAGGATGTTCGAAACCATGGCTCGAAAAAAGCTCAACATGTCGTGGAGCTCAAAAGGCCTCGGGTTTGGAGAACTTTTTGAATGATCTGTTCGTAATATATCAGGATGTAGTAACAAAATTCTTCACGAACGCCAAACTACATGACGAAGTCATCTCCACGTCGGTTGGTGGACAAACCTTTGATATAACAAAAGAACTGCTTGCTGAGGTTTTTCAACTACTAACGGAGGGTCGTGACCTTACTGAAGATGGGGATGAAGATGAGACCCTGGCAGTCTGTTGTGACATTTCAAACACCGATGAACCAGTGGTAGTGTCCGGTAAGAAAAGCGACCTGAAACTTGAATACAGACCGCTCTGCGATATCGTATCAAAGTCAATTCAAACAAGGGGAGGAAACTTCGACAGCCTCACCGGTTCAAAAATTCAAATATTGGTCGGCATAGTCAAAGGAGAAAAGATTAACTGGGCCGAAGTAATCTTCTCAAACCTATGTGAAATGGTGGATCCCAACTCAAACCGATCTCAGGGATACGCCATACAATTTAGCAAGATGTTACTTCATCTTAACATCAAGACCGGTCCAAGTATCTTCCTTCCAAGCAGTAAAATAATAAAGTCAGTACACTTTACGAGAACCGGCAAGACGAAGGTCTCGGTAGTTAAACAGCCGAAGGCTCAAACTAAGAAAACTCAGTCTAAGAAAAAGAAGGCTCCGGTGGCAGAGGAAACCGGGAGCGAAAGGACAAGAACCGCTCCTCGTACATCCGGCTCGGTGAACATTCAAGCCGATGTTCCAAATCCTCCCGTCTCCACGGCTAGAGTTTTAGTCGCTCGAAGGACGGCTCAGCACATCAGGCTAATGCCTCTTCTACATCTCCAAACAACGAAACTAAGAAGGATCGGTTGGACAACACAAACAAGGAAAGCGACAAAGGAAAAGAAAAAGTGATCGATCAAGTGGATGTTGATGAAGGAACCGGTCCAGTCAACCAACCGGAACCCGAAACTGAAGAAGATCTCATCAAGGCCATGGGGGATTCGGTTGTGTCTGAAAACATAAGGCAGCTTAATGAGAAAGCACACGATCAAAGTAACGTCTTCTATGAATGGGCTATTATAAGAACGGAAATCGGTTTCACCGACATGCTTCCCGATTGTCCTACCCATCTAAAATGGGAAACACTGGTGAACATCGAGAAAACGGTTTTTGACTTGGCAAAAACGAAGAGCGTTGCGGTTGCTCTTAAGAGGGGAATGCTAGTAGAGACACACGCCAGGTTAAAAGAGTTCACCGACTGCATCTTCACCATACAACAACAAAGCAATGAGATGACTGTAATTGATTAGATGGTGCTGGAGGCACTAAAGAAAACGGCACAAGAATTGACTGACACAATGACACGGCTGGAATCAGAGACCGGTCAAGAGAATGAAGCTTCCCGGTCCTCTCGGTCAGATTTTGATGATGAAGAGAGGACACAAAGATCAAAGTTTGACGCCGGACAAACTTCAAGGAAGACCGTCAGCGCCTCTCCCCAACCAAAATCCCCGGCCAAGACATCTTCGAGTAAGTCTTCTAACCAACAACATATTAACACCGAGATGGATACTCAGCTATCTGGTCAGAATGAGTCCCCACGCAAAGATCAACCAATGGCGTCGGCTATGGCTATATCCGAAGAAAGAATCAAAGCATGCCTTGAAGAATTCTTCCGCGTCACTATCGCTCCGTGGCACGCAAAGATGGAGGAAAGAACGGAAACATCTCACTGAATGATTGATTCTACGAACCAGCAGCTCGGTTCAGCGGTTCAAAGGATTGCAATCCTTGAAGAGGGACATGCTCAAATCGACTCTTCATTACAAGCGGTTTCGGTACAACTTGAAGAAATAATTGCGGCTAAGATGGAAGCCGACGAAGCACGAATCAAACAGGATGAGATGGCAGCCTTAAAGATTCAAGAAGAAGAAAATGAAAGACTACGGGTTTTGAAGGAAAGGGAACAGGCGGATGCGGATCTGGCTCGACAGGTTAATGAGGCAGAAAATGCCGATCCAGAATTAACTGAACAGAATACAACATCTCTAGTTATCCATACAATACGAGCCGAGACGAAAAAAAGAAAACAGGCCGAAAAGGAAGTGGCTAAAAAGGCTCAAACGTTAATAGACAACTATGCTGAACCAACCGGTGTACGACCAATTAACTTGGAATAATCGGATTCTGATGAAATTGAGGAGAACATTTCACTACTGAAAAGAACGCGGGTTGCTCCGATCAATATGATGCCACTGCGAACAGTTCCTCCAAGTCCCATTCCTCACCAAACTCCGGTTTCTCAAGCACCTCCTACTCCACCAACACGACCTTCAATAGTACCCGGTTACTCGGGCACGCGAGCATCTTCCTCCAGACCGGGCTTCGATCCGTGTAATCCGAGAAAGGGAATCATGTCTGAGTACCTCCGGGAGATTATGAACAAGAAGGACGACAAGAAGAGGGAATAAATTTCCACTTACTTATTTTATGTCTACTTTAGTTTATCTTATGTCTACCTTATAATATTTTCTATATATAAAGTATTTTTGGAAAACCGGCCTATTTCTTACTTCTTGCATGGTTTTGAATATTTTAAATAAAATAATAAAAAAGAGAGAAATTGATAGATAAAATCTGTGATAAAATTTTTCGCAAAATTTTTCTAAAAGTTTTTATAAAATTTTTCGCAAAATTTTTCAAAGTCTTTTCCAAAATATTTTTCACAACAACAAACTCTTTAAACAAACACCGGACGCATGGTTTTGAATATTTTAAATAAAATAATCAAAAAGGGAGAAATTGTTAGATAAATCTAACCGGTCAATAAGAACTTAACTTAACAAACTTATTGTGCAGGAACGGTCAAGAACTCCAACCAATCAAGAAATCAAGCCGGTTAGAAGAAGCAAGCATATCTAAAACCTGAAGCGATCCGGTTGAACTGAGCAACTTGTAAACATAATCAGTTGAAGTGAAGAATACAATCCAAATCCAACGAGAAGATTATTTAGAGAAAGAAGTCAAGAATATCAAATTGAGAACAATGTATATGCAGAAGATTACATCAAAGGATCAGACTGTGACATTTCCATATTCATACAAGTCTAATGATACGCTACAGGCTGTAGAAGATTGCCTGAAGAAAAGTTACCATTTTGGTAAAAGTCAAAGGAGCAACTTCCCAGATGCAGGCAACTGTCCAATCGACAGTTGCTATAATCAAGCAAAGACAAATAAAGCCGGTCTGATTCATGTCTTGGAAACCTTAAACGCATTTAATGCTATGTTGATCCTCTACTTAACCAATCAGATTCAAGGATTTCCCTGAAGGTATCCATTGAAGAAATGTGACCGTTGACACATTTCACCTATAAAAGGAGAAGTTGAAGAACAAGAAGATATAGATGACACAAAAAAGAAAAACTATGAGAAAACAAGTTACCAAGCTACAAAGTGATCAAAAGTGTTCATCTCTCTAAAAGATTCAAAGTTTAAGTGTGCATTTTGTGAAGTATATTACCATTTATGTGAGAGTTGTAAGAGTGATTATCGAGTAGTAAATAAAACTCGATTGTGTATTGTGTATGTATTCCTTAGTGAATATCCTTCTCATTGTTTGAGAAGAAGGGTGACGTAGAAGTTTTATCTCCGAACATCCATAAAACTTGTCTCGTGCTTTATTTTCTATCGGCTCAATATTCTAACCGACTCATATCATTCTAACCGCCTCACTAACCTTCAAACCGATATCCTCCATATTTCATCTCTATCCATCCCGTGTGTGTGTTGCTTCAATCTGAAACAAACCACTTCCGCACTTGAACTCGGTTCAAGGGTTTGTGACAGCTTGTGTAGTATTGAAACCAGTGTTAATTCTTAACCAGATTAACGTCAACCGTTGAGTGTTGTCAGAAATTATCTTTTAGCCGGACCCCGGTCCACTATCGGCGATCTCGATCCTAACAGTTTGGGACTTGAATCGACAAAACTGCTTGGTCTGTCGATGCTAACAACAACCAAGTCATCAAGGAGTGGATGATGAATCTAACAAGTCATCAATGTTTGCATGAAGAAACGATCCATAACCAATCATCAAAAATGTATGCATGACAAAACTATCAACGGAAAGTCATCCATGTGTGCATGACAAGCCAACAACGAAGAGGGAAGAAATTTTACATGAGTCTCCTATGAGGCTCGTTAGATTTGTTCTCTTTTCATTTTTAAGAAATTTGAAATAAACTAGAAATCGGTATTTCCAAAATGGATCGCCTATGTCTCAAGCTTGGACATGCGTCATTCGAAATCGAATGCTTTCTAAAAACTTTTCCGAGATGAGCATTCTATAGACACTCAATTTTTACACCCCGATTTTATAGTTTATTCTTTAAATAATTCTGAGCCTTTGGAAATGTGTGACTCACTTCCTAGGATTTTGAAGTGAATTGTTTTAGAATTAATTAGATTTAAAAAATTTTAATGTCTAGATTTATTTGATTTCAAATTTTTTCTATTAATAAAGTTAAGGCGATAAATTCAACTTAGGTAGAAATATAAATATTTTAATTTGTTATTCTTAAAGTAGAGTAGGTTTTTGGGTGTAATTTAAAGATTTAGGATAATAAATAAAAAAAATTATTATCATTTTTGAATTATAATTATATATTAACAAAATTTTAAATGAAATTTAAGTTTAAAAAACATCAAATTTTCTCTCTTATTTATATATATATATATATTCGAAATTACCCCCATTAATTAATTAATTTAAGTAGCCATTGTTTAGTTAGTTAATTAGTTAATTAATTTTATCCTTTAGTTTAGTTAGTTAACTATTAGTTAGGTTATTTTTTTTATTATTGGTTAATTAATTTAATTAGTTAGTTTTTAGATAATTAATTAATTAAAAGATAAAGATTTTTAATTACTCCTTAACAATAGTAGGATAAAATTTAAATTAATTTTTCCCTAGATTTTATTTTAATAAAAAAATTTGTGCGGCCTATTTGTTAGGTTAGTGAAAGATTTAAAGATTTCATTCGTTTAAAAAGGATCTCAAGGAATCCATGCCTCAAAGAGGAAACCTTAGGCCCATTCACATGGAGGCCCAATGGATCTTGCTCAAAGAAGAAATAAAGGCCCATTTAAAATGGTTCCAATGGATCAAATGAAGAAGGATAGCTCAAGGCCTATTCAAATTCAAGTCCATGAAGGAAAGGTATGTTTAGAGTCCAATCGAAATGACATTCAAAAGAGAACATTGTGGGCTTCAAACAAGGAAGGTCCATTCGAAAATTCAAGGCCCATGAAGATCTACCTTAGGGATGGACAAAATTCAATGTCAAATTTTGACATTTTGAAATGGGTGGGCTGCCTTCACCTGAAAACGGAAAATTCAACCCATGGTCAAGCTTAAGGACCATGGCCAACCAAAATCCAAGCCCAACCCAACAAGAGGAAGGATCTATAAGAAGGATTCGTGTTTGAATAAGCCCAACTCAAGGATTCAAACCCTAGGATCCGACCTGGGATCCACCCAAGGGATCCATGCCCATACCCATGAAGAGGAACCCTCTAGAAGAATCTAGAGTATCCTAGACAAGCCAACGACTATCAAGAGCTTCATAAAAGAGAAAAGAATTAGTCAATTAGAATTAATCAATTAGGATTTAATTAATTAAACTCCAATTACCCTAAAAATAGGGGTAATATTGACATCACCCATTTAGACCAAGTCCTTGCTCTCCCTATATTAAGAGCATTAGCCTCCTCCATACAAGAAAAAAAAGATCCCTCTCAAACTCTAGCCGAATTGCTACCAAAATATTCTTAGAAATCCAGAAAAGTGCACCCCAATTATAAACACTTTTCTTGTTCTTTGCTTTTTCTTTTTCAATAAACATATTGTTTTGGTTTTCCCTTTCATGCATTCAATTTTCGTGTTGAAAGTCAATTAAAGTTTCTGATTTTGTATGCATAATGTAAATAAACATGCATTTCATATCATTAAACACAAGAAGCATATTAATTAACCTAAAAAAATTAAAAAACTAAAGATGATAAAAACTTGAAAAAAATTCATTAGTATAAACTTAGACTAGTTCACTTAGACTAATAAAATTAAAATGTCATTTATATATATATATATATATATATATATATATATATATATATATATATATATATATATATATATATATATATATATATATATATACTATAAAAAAACTCATTTAGTCTTTTTTTAATAACCATAATTAATTTTTATTTTTAAATTTATATATTTATTAATTAAATATTAATTTATTTATTTTTCCTTCTTTTACATTAATTAAATAGGTAATTTATTTTATTCTTAAATTTTTTATTATTTTTATATTTGTTTTTCCTTTTTATTTTATTTTCCAGTTTTTATTTTTAAAAAAAAATTAGTAACTTATTTATGAATTTTATGTTTTAATTTAATATTTTTTTAATATTTTTTTCTTATTTAATTTAATATTAACAAAAATAAAATTAATAATTATTTTTTTTATTAATGACTTATAATAATAATAATGAACATTGTTTTATATCATATTTAATTATTACTTATTTGGTGTTTGATTAATGAGTTTTTATTATTATCCAAATATTAATTAATTTATTTTTGTGTTGAATAATTTTAAAGTTGAAAGTATAAGTCATTATTATATTTGGGACCAAATAATTTTAAAATAATTAATAATTAATGTTAAATATAAAAAAAATTATATAAAAAAAAGAAAAATATAAAATTAAAATAATTAATGATGAATACTCATATATATATATAAAATAAAATTAAAAAATTAATAATAAATACTAATAGAAAAATAATAAAAATTTATGAAAAAGATAAAAATAGAGAGTTCATTTAAAATGAGGGAGAAAATATATTAATATTTAATTAATAAAAAATAAAATAAAAATTAACTATATAAATGAGCTAATTGTATAAGTATATATATTTAAGTTAATTTTTTTTTTTTAAAAATTAAGCAAGAATTGATCTTTACTTTAGTCCATTTGCTAAAAGTATTTTTTAAAACTTCAAAATTGATTTTCTTTCGAGATTAAATACAAATCACCACGTTAATAACAATCGGATCAATTAAATTTGAGAAATCAAAACAGAAAAATCAACTTTAGATAAAAACTAACTAATAACACCTAAATCGGGTATCCTTTAAAACACTATAAAAACATTTTTTTGATTCTTAAAAGTTTTTTAGTTGATTCTTTTTCTAGATTGTTTATTAATGAATTATCTAACTGTATAAAAAATTTCAGACGAAAATAAAATCATTAAGGTCATTAAACATTGAAAACCTTGAAATTTGTCAAAACTGAAACTTGAAAAAATTCTTATTTGAACTTCAATTTTCTCAAAGTTTTTACATAATGGTTAGAAGATTTTATTTTATATTCTTGATTTTATTGATTATGGATTTTATTTTTTTTGTTATTGTTGGAAATTTGTTTATATTATTTTAGATGTATGTCTTAGATAGCACCCCAAAAAAATGGGGTCAAAAGCATTCTTTTAGAGTATTTTACTGCGTTTTTCCTACAATTTAACGAGACAAGATTGTGCTTGTGAATAGAGAATGGAACATCAACCAAAAACCAAGCCACCAGTCAAGAAACATGCCACCATCCATCTTTTTCAATTCGCCACGGTAAAAAACCACGCCACGGTCAAAATCATGCCAGCTGGACCAGAAATAAACCATCACAACCTTCCCATACTTAGTAGCCAAATTCCAGATTTTCCCGATCAAAATACATGCCACACATTACCCGATAACAGTAAAAAAATGAGCCATACAGTCGAAAACCAAGCCACCAGCCGAATCAATGCCTTTGCCGATTTTCCACTATCAGATAGCCTTCCAGCCAATTCTCATTAACTCCTCACGGTCGAAAACAATGTCTAGATCAGAAAACATGCCAAGAGGTAGCCCCATTTTTCCTTAGCCGATTTTCCACCCAAATTTCATTCTCGGTCAGAAACCATGCCGCAACACCAAAAACCATGCCATCCTCCTTATTTTAACCACCCGGTACGATTAAAAATCACACCATTCGGTCATAAATCATGCCATCGGCCTTTCCCATACTTAGCCAATCTTATTTACACCACCCGATCAACATAAGCCACCTGGTTTTCTCCTTCTCGATTAGAAACTATGTCACACGGTAAAAAACCAAGCCACCCATTTTATTTTTCCTTAGTAGTTTCCTTTTTTTTACCTTCCACCCGACCAATGCACATCTGACTAAGGGTTGACTCCTACCTTCATCTCCACCTGATTTGGTACCCGACCGAGGGCTGGTGAGGTATCTTTGTTGCGCACGACCCTGGATGACTTCCAGTCACGACCGAGGCTGCATCCGGGGATTTTTCTTCAGCCAAGACTCCTTCGACGACCTTCTACAAGCGTGGCTTGCTACTCCCTCTTAGATCACAAGGCCACGACCTTAGTCACTTATGTTTTTGGCACAATTAGAATCCCACATCACAAGATGATGGGAGTAAAAGAAGTTTCTTAGTATATAAAAGAAACTATATTCACAATTAGAATAAATCCCACATTAGAATATGATGAGAGTTGGGGAAGTTTCTTAGTTTATAAAAAACCTCTCCCCTCTTTGGTTTATTGCACTCAATATTTATATCTCTTATTCCTTATTAATTGATAGCCTTAGTGCTCGGAGATGTAGGCAACATTTTAGCCGAACTCCGATATCAAATTTTGTTAGTGTGTTCTTTCAGTTGTTTTCTTCTTTTATGTTTCTGCCAGGATTTTCCTCAACAAGTGGTATCAGAGCCGAAGGTTCGTCCTTGACATGGAGAATGAGTCTTTAAAAGAGGCGTCAACTCCTTCATCATCCTGGACGAGGACACCAATGTCAAATATGAAGTGTGCGGTTGAAATCTTTGATGAAACTAGGCATTTCGGCATGTGGCAATGTGAGGTTCTAAATTGTCTTTTTTAGCAGGGTCTAGATGTTGTTATTGACGTCGAAAAATTAGATGGTATAGAAAAAATGAGTGGAGTATCATGAATCGGTTGGCGTGCGGAACAATTCGATCGTGCTTGTCTAAAGAGCAGAAGTATGCTGTGAAGAATGAAAGTTCTGCACAAAAACTGTGGAAAACATTGGAGGACAAATTTCTGAAGAAGAGTGGTCAGAATAAGCTCTTTATGAAGAAATGGTTGTTCCGGTTTAATTACCAATCAGGTACTACTATGAATGAAATATTACTAAGTTTAATTTATTAGTAGAAGATCTGTTAAACCTTGATGTTAAGTTTGAGGATGAAGATCTTGTTTTAATGTTGCTACCGTCCCTTCCCGATGAATTTGAAAACTTAGAAACAACGTTACTTCATGGGAAGAGAAATGTTTCTTTTGATGCTGTAAGTTCTGCTTTATATAGTCATGAATTGAGAAAGCAAGATAAAAATAAGTACAACAGAGGAAGCATTGATGGTCAGGAGTGTTGAGTTATGGAGCTTACACTTATAATAAACTCTACATTGTTAATTAGAGTTTATTGAGTTTCTTTTTGTTTTGGGCTTGGGCCTGACCAAAGTTATTTAAGTTTATTACCTGAATGTTTATCCTATAAATATGTGATTATTAAGGGTTTACATTGTAATGACAAAATTATAGAGAGATAAAGTGTGAGACAAAAACTCTATATTCCTTTTCTTCTTCATAGTGAAATCTGGTGGTGGCTGAAATGGATGTAGCTCAATTTGAGTGAACCACTATAAATCTGTGTCTTCTTGTATTCTTCTTTCTTGCATTTTTACAGATTGTTTCAAGCTGGTCGGATTTGGGAGATACAAATCCTAACAACTGGTATCAGAGCAGCTGGGCTAGATCTGAGCATTGGAAACAATGGCAAGTGAGAACAGTATAGGACATGGGATTGGAAGATTTGATGGGACAGATTATGCCTTCTGAAGAATTCAGATTGAAGATTATCTTTATGGAAAGAAGCTTCATGTTCCTTTGAGTGATAAACCAGAAAAGATGGATGAAGCTGAATGGAAATTCCTTGATAGACAGGTTTTGGGAGTTGTCCGATTGACGCTAGCCAAGACGTTTGCTCACAATGTAGCAAAGGAGAAGACCACCATGGGTTTGATGAAAGCTCTTTCTGATATGTATGAGAAACCATCTACTAACAATAAGGTACACTTAATGAAAAGACTCCTTTACTTAAGAATGGTTGATGGTACTTCTGTCACTACTCATTTGAATGAATTCAATACAATTGTGAATCAATTACTATATGTTGAGATTGATTTTGGGGATGAAGTTAGTGCTCTGATTTTGTTAGCATCTCTACCAAATAGTTAGGAACCTATGAGGACAGAAATTAGTAATTCAGTTGGAAATGCTAAACTGAAATTTGTTGAAGTTAGAGATCGTATTTTTGATGAAGAGGTTCGTAAAATTGATTCTGGTGAAACATTTAAAGGTTCTGCTCTGAATATGAAAAACAGGGATAAAGATAATGATAGAAATTTCAACCGAGGTAAGAGCAGATCTATGTCAAAGAGCAGGAGGAGTCAGTCCAAGTCTAGGAGGACATTTGAGTGCTGGAATTGTGGTAAATAAGGTCATTTAAAGAGGAACTGCAAAGCACCGAAGAAAAACAGTGATGATAAAAATGATGCAGCCAACGTTGTTACAGAATTTGTCACTGATGTGTTACTTCTGTCTGTTGATAGCCCGATAGATTCATGGGTTTTGGACTCAGGAGCGTCTTTCCTCACCACTGCTCACAAAAAATTAATGGAGAATTATGTGGATGAAAACTATGGGAAAGTTTATCTCGCAGATGGTGAGCCATTGGATATTGTTGTCATTGGTGACATCAAATTAAAGATGGCAAATGGTTCTGTTTAGAAGATTAATAAGGTGAGACACATTCCAGATTTAATGCGCAATCTGATTTCTGTTACACAACTTGATGAACAAGGTCACAATTTCAGTTGTAGAAATGGTGCGTGGAAGGTGATTAAAGGAGCAACTATTGTTGCTCGATGTCACAAAACTGGAACGTTATACACGACTTCAACTTGCATAGAAACAGTTTCTTTTGTAGTTGATGACTCGAAGAACAGTGAGCTGTGCATTGCAGGTTGGGTCATATGAGCGAAAAAGGGATGAAAATTCTTTTGAAGAATGGACAAATTCCAGAACTGAAGTTTGTTGAACGTCAGTTACGTGAAAACTGCATTCTTGGAAAACAGAAACGGGTGAGTTTCTTAAAGATTGGGAAGGAGCTCAAGAAAGAAAGGCTAGAGTTGGTACACACTGATGTGTGGGGACCTGCACCTGTTTCTTCTATTGGTGGATCACAATACTACGTGACGTTTATAGATGATTCAACAAGAAATGTATGAGTATATTTTATGAAGCACAAGTCTGAAGTATTTGCTATTTTCAAGAAATGGAAGACTTTGGTTGAAAATGAAACAAATAAGAAATTTAAGTGCTTGAAATTCTATAACGGAGGTGAATATATCAATTCAGATTTCAAAGAGTATTGTGCTGTGAATGAGATCAGTATGGTGAAGACTGTTCCCCGAACGCCTCAAGAGAATGGAGTAGCTGAACGAATGAATTGAACATTGAACGAGCGTGCTAGAAGCATGAGATTGCATGCAGAGCTGCCTAAAACCTTCTAGGCAGAAGCTATAAATATTGATGCATACTTGATAAACAGGGGACCCTCTGTTCCTCTTGAATTCAGAATTCCTAAAGAAGTCTGGAGCAATAAAAAGGTAAACATTTCTTATTTGAAAATGTTTGGTTGTTTATCATATGTTCATATTAATGAAAGTGATAGGAGCAAGCTTGATCCAAAATCTAATAAATGTTTTTTCATTGGTTATGGTGATATCGAGTTTGGTTATCATTTCTGGGATAATCAAAATCAGAAGATCATTCGTAACAGAAATGTTATCTTCAATGAACAGGTTCTCTACAAAGATTGTGTTGGGAAGACATCAGATGGTGATTCAAAGTTGGAAGAGACTGGTACAGTTGATTTGAGAGAGTTTTCAGCTGAATATATACCGAATGTCATAGAAGAACAATGTGTTGTTGAGAACGTGGCCCCAAAGGTAAATCAGCAAACACCGGTTATACAGTTGAGAAGATCGTCAAGGAATCGAAAACCAGTTGAGAGGTGGTCTCCATATCTGAAATATATCTTGTTGACAAATAGAGGTGAACCTGAATGTTATGAGGAAGCAATACAATCTGATTAATCGATTATGTGGGAGTCTGCTATGAAAGATGAGATGGACTCTTTGATGTTGAATCAGACTTGGGAGATCACTGAGCTACCAAAGGGAAAGAAAGCACTTCACAACAAATGGATCTTCAGGATTAAAGAAGAACATGATAAAACCATGAGGTACAAGGCAATGTTGGTTGTGAAAGAATTTCAACAGAAAAGAAGGTATTGACTATAATGAGATCTTCTCTCCAGTAGTTAAATTGATGACAATTAGAACTATTTTGAGTTTGGTTGTGAAAGAAGACATTCATCTTCAACAAGTGGATGTCAAAACTGCTTTTGTTCATGGTGATTTAGATGAAAAGATTTATATGCGACAACCAGAAGAATTTGAAATCAAAGGAAAAGATGAGCTTGTGTGTAAGCTTGTGTGTATGGTTTGAAATAGTCTCCAAGGCAATGGTACAAGAAGTTCGATAACTTCATGAAAAGTAACAATTTTCTAAGATGTGAAGCTGATCATTGCTGCTATATAAAGAGATTTGATAAATCGTACATTATTCTGCTCCTCTATGTTGATGACATGTTGATTGCTGGAGAAAATTTGTATGAGATTAACAAGCTCAAGAAAGAGTTGTCTGAAAAGTTTGCAATGAAGGATTTGGGTGCTGCTAAACAAATCCTTGAGATGAGAATTTTCATGGATGAAGAAGTTCTCAAATTTTCACAAGAAGAATATGTGAAGAAAGTTCTTAGTAGGTTCAACTTGAATGATGTAAATCTAGTTACTACCCACTTAGCTAGTCACTTCAGACTATCTAAAGATTAGTCGCCTTCAACAGAGGAGGAGAAAAATTACATGGCCACTGTTCCGTATGCCTCTACCATTGGTTGTATTATGTATGCGATCGTTTGCACAAGACCAGACATTGCACATGCAGTGGGAGTTATTAGCAGATTCATGAGCAATCCGGGTAGTCAACATTGGGAAGCAGTAAAGTGGATACTACGATACTTAAGAGGAAGTACGGGTCTCTCTTTGTGTTTTTGAAAGTCTAATATGGGTTTGGAAGGATATGTTGATGCTGACAATGATGGTGATATTGATAGTAGGAAGAGCACAACATGGTACATTTATACTTTGAGAGGTACTGCAATCAGTTGGGTTTCAAAATTGCAAAAGTTTGTTGCTTTTTCTAGTTGTGAGGCAGAGTATGTTGCTGTGACAGAGGCTGCTAAGGAGATGATGTGGTTACAACCCTTTTTGCTAGAATTGGGTCAAGACTACAAGGGAAGTGTGATGCGATGCGACAGTCAAAGTGTCATTCATTTGGCAAAGAATCTTGTTTATCATGGCAGGACAAAGCATATACAGGTTCGTTATCATTTTATCCGGTCAGCTTTAGAAGATGGAGTATTAGTTGTTGAGAAGATTCCCGGGAGTAAGAATTCAGCTGATATGTTGACGAAAGCTGTGACAAATAAGAAACTAAAGTTGTGTGCAACTTCAGTTGGTCTTCTTCGTTAAGACACCGGATGGAAAGCCGCTACCGATCGAGAGATGATGAAGTTAGTCTCCAAGTGAGAGATTGTTGAGTTATGGAGCCTACACTTATAATAAACACTACATTGTTAATTAGAGTTTATTGGTTTCTTTTTGGTTTTGTGCTTGGGCCTAACCAAAGTTATTTAGGTTTATTACCTGAATGTTTACCCTATAAATATGTGATTATTAAGGGTTTACATTGTAAAGATAAAATTCTAGAGAGATAAAGTGTGAGGCAAAAACTCTGTATTCCTTCTTTTTCTTCATAGTGAAATCTAGTGGTGGCTGAAGTGGATGTAGTTTAATTTGAGTGAACAACTATATATCTGTGTCTTCTTGTGTTATTCTTTCTTTCATTTTTACAGATTGTTTCAAGCTGGTCGGATTTGGGAGATACAAATCCTAAGAAGAGGTCGTCAGCAAATCAAATCAAAAGGGAAAGGAAGAAGATCCGAAAGTAGAGTTGCCAAAGATGAATGTGCTTTCTACCGTGAGAAAGGATATTGGAAGATTAACTGCCCAAAGTTGAAGAAGAAAGAGAAAGATTACGAAGATGCAAATGTTGCAGAAAATAAAGGTGACGTAGATTCAGAATACTCTTTATCGATGTCACACACAACATCACATTCTGATGCATGGATATTGGACTCAGCCTGCACTTATCATATGACACTAGTTCAAAAGTGGTTCTTTAACTTTAAGGAGCTAGATGGTGGAGTTGTTTACATGGGAGATGCTAGTACATGTAAAATAAAAGGGATAGGTTCAATTAAGCTAAAAAATGATGACGGATCCACCAGAATTACCAGAGATGTTCGGTACATATCGAATATGAAAAAGAATCTCATTTCTTTGGGGGGCCTTGGAGTCAAAAGGCCTACATGTGAAATTGGAAAATAGAATTCTTAAGGTAATATCTAGAGCGCTAGTGATGTTGAAAGCTATCAGGAAAAGTAATCATTTGTATAACTATCAAGGTAGTACAGTTATGGGACAACAATTGTATCAACTTCTGGGAGCAGTAACGAATTAGAGGCAACAAAGCTATGGCATATGCGATTGGGGTATGCTGGTGAGAAATCTATGCAAACTCTTGTCAAGTAAAGATTGTTGAAAGGTACAAAAAATTGTAAGTTATATTTTTATGAACATTATATTATGGGAAAACAAAGACGAGTAAAATTTGGTCCTGCTATCCATAACACCAATGGTATTTTGGACTATGTGCACTTAGATGTCTAGGGACCTTCCAAGACTCCTTCTCTTGGAGGTAGACATTATTTTGTTACTTTTATTGATGATTTTTCCATAAGAGTATGAGTGTTTACTTTGAAGAATAAAAGTGAAGTGTTTGAGATTTTTCTTAAATGGAAAACTCAAGTTGAAGATGAGACAGGAAGAAAGATCAAAGTTCTCTGGACTAATAACGATGGAGATTACAAGAATGATCCATTCCAGAAGTTATGCCAAGAGTGTGGCATAGTTTGACACTTCACAGTCAGAAAAACACCACAACAAAATGGAGTATCGGAACGTATAAATAGGACATTGGTGGAGAAAGTTCTATGTATGTTGTCTAATGTTGGGTTAGACATGAAATTTTGGGCAGAAGCTGTGTCATACGCTCAACATTTAATAAATCGCCTACCATCATCTGCACTTGGTGGCAAGACTCCATTAGAGGTATGTTCTGAAAAACCTATAACTGATTATGATTATTTGCATATTTTTGGTTCTACAATATATTATCATGGAGTTGAATCAAATTTGGATTCACGAAGAAAGAAGGCTCTTTTTATGGAATTTATTACTAGAGTTAAAGAATATCGCCTCTGGTGTTTGGATGCAATGAAAACCATTATTAGTAGAGATGTTATTTTGATGATTATTCAATGTTGAATAATGTAACACCAGACAAGATTGATAGTACTCCGCAAAAGGTGGAGTTTGAGTAGATAAAGTTAATCCCAACTATAAGTGACTCTCCGACGACAGAGGAAGAGTTAAATGAGGAAGAGGTTCTAACCCAAGAACCTTCACAACTACGTGAATCAATTGCGATAAACAAACCAAGACGAGTTATTCAAAAACCAGGTCGGTTTGTTGACATGGCGGCCTATGCACTTCTAGTCGTAGATGATGTTCCATCCACTTTTTTAAATGTCTGTCGAAGTACTGAAAATGGAAAAAGGAGAGGTGTTATGGAAGATGCGATGAAATCTATTCAGAAGAATGAGACATGCAAGTTGACGCATCTACGAAAAGGGAAGAAGGCTATTGGTTGTAAATGAATCTTTGCTTCGAAAGAAGGATTTCCCAAAAATTTGATGTTCGCTACAAGGAAAAATTGGTAGCTAAAGACTACGCTCAGAAGGAAGGAGTTGATTATAATGAGGTACTTTCTCCTATTTTTAAACACTCTTCCATTAGAATTTTGTTGGTCTTGGTAGCGCAGATGAATTTGGAGCTAGCTCAACCAAATGTGAAGACTGCAGACATACACGATCATTTGAACGAGGAAATCTACATTGATCAACCAAATGGATTCAAAGTTGCTGATAAAGAAAATTGAGTTTACAAGTTGAACAGATCATTGTACAGGTTGAAGAAATCGTCGAAACAATGGTACAAGCGACTTGACAAGTTTATGATTGAGCACAAATACACAAGAAGCAGATTCAGTTCATGCGTGTATTTGCGCAAACTGCAAGATGAGTCTTATATTTATTTACTCTTGTACGTTGATGATATGTTGATGGCATCAAAGAGCCAATATAAAATTGACAAATTGAAGGCTCAATTGGGTAAAGAGTTGGATATGAAAGACATGAGAAAAACCAAATATGAACCTTGTTTAGATTTGGTAAACATATTCCGCGTTTGAGTCGGTGTTGAAGAGCGCCATTTGGAAGCATTGAAGAGCTATTTTTAATATTGAAGATTAGTATTTGGATATTGTGTCAAGGTGGATATTTGTTATTTTTGGCACAATTAGAATCCCACATCGCAAGATGATGGGAGTGAAAGAAGTTTCTTATTATATAAAAGAAATTATATTCACAATTAGAATAAATCCCACATTAGAAGATGTTGAGAGTTGGGGAAGTTTCTTAGTGTATAAAGGAAACTCTCCCCTCTTTGGTTTATTGCATCCAATATTTGCATCTCTTCTTCCTTATTAATTGATAGCCTTAGTGCTCAGAGACGTAGGCAAAATTTTAACCGAAATCCGTTATCAAATTTTGTTAGTGTGTTCTTTTAGTTGTTTTCTTCTTTTGTGTTTCTGTCAGGATTTTTCCCAACAGTCATGACCGTGATGACCTCTCATGGTCTTTGTGAGTCTTCTTAACCCTTTTCTATGGATGGGTTTATTTTTATTACTTTTGTACTTTCTTTTGAGCCTTGAACCTAGGATGGCCTAGGTTGAGAATTTTTAATGTAGTTTGTGACTTATTTTATCTTATTCAAAGGAATTATAATCCTTTGAACTTAAAATTAAATATTTAATTTATATTTTGCTTAACCTTAATCATTAAATCATATTAAAAATGAAAATTCTAAAAATAAGTAGACTTAGGTTAACATTTATTGTTCTTGATACTAAAAAGAAACCTTAGTATATTTGGTTCCTAAAATCCCCCAATCTTTTGTGCGCTCTTAGGCCTTTAGGATTTTTTTTTTCATTTTTCTTTCTTGTACAAACTTTATAAGGGAGGAAAAACACATAATTTGAAAGCGTACTTTAATAAATCGATGAGCTAATTTTGATTAGTAGAGACCTTCGGGGCGTCGTGGGACATAGCAGGTATGAGTACCTCTTTCCCACGCGTAACCAATTACCAAATCATTTAACGAATCTTTGAACTTTAATTTTTCATAATTTTTTTGAATAAAAATTAGGTGGTGACTCTAAGGAGTCGTCAAATTAATTAAAAAAACGTTAACCTAAAAGCCTATGGACATTTACTATTAAAGCCCCTACTTGGAGGGGCAAGTTACATGATATTCTATATTGGGAAAATTTGATCAAATGACCCTCAAAAGAGGGTCATTCCCAAAACTAACCTAAAAAATTTCCATTTTTATTTTTAACCCTTTTATTTTACATTTTGGACACTTTTACCCTTACTAACCCTTTTATTTTTTTATTTTTTTTTCTTTTCTTCCTTCATTTCCCTCTCATTTCACGGTAGGTCCCCTCACATTTCCCAAACCCAATCCCCACTTTCTCTTCATCCCCTTTTCCTTTCCACCGCGACTCCACCACTTCCCATTCCCCCACCGGCCACCGGGATCTTTAACTGCCACCGACGCCTCTCATCTCCTATACTCACCAAGCCAAGCTGATAGAAAAATTAAGTAGATTAATTTTAAACCGGCCACACATTACAATTTTTGAATATTTATTCTAAATAATCAAAAAGGGAGAAATTGATAGAAAAATTAAGTAGATTAATTTTAAACCGGCCACACATTACAATTTTTGAATATTTATTCTAAATAATCAAAAAGGGAGAAATTGATAGAAAAATTAAGTAAGTTAATTTTTGGAACCGGCCAGACGAACTAACCAGTTGTCAACCTTCATGTGCAGGTACAGATCAAAACCGTATGAACCGGTTGGCGTTTCAAAACCGGTTGCTACTATACTTCAAAGAAACTTGTTTCAAGTGATCAAGTTAAAGATCAGAGGAACCAGTTTTCTCTTTCTCAAGCGACCGGTTAGCCAAGACAAAAACTTTCATTCCAACCGGATCATACTGCACAAGACACAAAAACCGGAAGGTTCAGAACAAAAGTAAGAAGATCCAAACCTCAAGAGTGACGCACCATGACGGAAGAAACGTGTCTTGAAAGAATAAAAGAAGATCAGATCCGATCGGAAGCATGCGAGGAAAGCAATGATACTTTATTGATCTGAAATTGACAACCGGAGGTGCATGCCCAACACGTGTCCAAATCTTAAAACCGGCTACGTCATCTTCTGCTCAGAGCTGCCTGCATGAATGTCAGGTGTTGATTAAAATGAAGCGTGCAAGCAACCTCTCTGCATCAGGCGTGATAATGATCAACCAATCCAGAGGAGAGAGAAGAAAGTAACCGTTGGCTACTTTCAGCTATAAAAGGAAGATCAAACGTCTTCATTTAATGCAAGTTACGAACACAGTTGTAAAGTCACAAATTACGAAAAGTATTAAGTTCTAGAGAGATAAACTGTTTTATTCCAAAACCGGTGTGTCTAAAACCGGAAACTTTTTGTGTGTTGTTGTGTTGAGTTGTTGTATTACATCAAAGTGTGAGTTTGGTGTAACCGGCGAGTAGCGAAGTTGGGCTCGACCGGCAGTATTGTTGTAACTCTAAGAGTTAGTGGAGATCCTTCTCATAACCTGAGAAGAAGGGGTGACGTAGGAGAGTTTGCTCCGAACATCCATAAAAATCCTTGTCTCGTGTTCTTTCGTTGCTTTCATTATTTACTTTACCTAACCTCAAACTAATTATACTCCTTAAACCGACTCCTCATAAACTTCATCCGAATCGTATTCGTTGCTTCAGATTGAAACGGACATTTCCGCACTTGAACTCGGTTCAAGAGTCTGTGACAATCTGTGTAGTGTTATGAGCGGTTTTAGTCTTTAACCGGACTATCACCAAATTGTGTGTTGTGTTGTTGTAAACGGTCACCCTTCTCGAAACCGGAAACACCCCGGTCCTCCAAGGGCGTCCCCGATCCTAACAAGTGGTATCAGAGCGAGGTTCTTAACACTCAAGCAACTGAATATCATCATGTCTTTCATCAACGAGCCCCCCATGTTCTGCATCGAAGAATATGTTGATTGGAAGATACGGATGGAAGTGCATTTGGCCTCACAAGACGACGACATGTGGTATGTTATCACCGATGGCCCGATAAGGATTGATAAGCCAAGATACAAATGGACGACGGAAGATAAGAAGATGAATAACTTGGATAATGTTGCCAAAAACATTTTGTTCAAGTCGTTGGACAAAAACATGTTTAGTAAGATCAAGTTGTGCTCTTCTGCTAAAGAAATTTGGGAGAAGTTGATCCAACTGTGTGAGGGTAGCGACCAAATAAAGGAGAACCGGAAAGATCATAAGGCTCTGATAGCTTATGAAATCAATAGCAAATGGGCCGATAGCGATTCGGACGACTCATCATCCAGCGACGGCGATGATAAAGTTGATGCATGCTTCATGGCGGAGAAAGAATCTGAGGTATTTGATTTCTCTTCTGAAGAATTTACTAAAGAAGACTTAGTTATTGCACTCAACGACATGGTCGATGAGTTCAAAAAATTGGCTGTTTTAATACCGACCCAAACAAAATATGAAACCGGAGAGTCAAGTGGTACCGCTGGTGAGCCAAGCGGAACCGAGACTTACGAACCGGTTGGACTATCCTTAGAGAATGAGAAGCTCAAGGAGACAGTCCAATCGTTAACCGAAGAAAATGAGAGAATTAAATATGTCACGGCTTCTTGGAAGAGATCTAGTGAAGCGGTAAGCCAGATGTCTAATTACCAAAGACATCCCAAATGTAAATTTGGTATTGGTTATAACAAATCCGCCACTCACAAGCATTCCAACGGGATGAAACTCACAAAAGACAATCTTCCTTTCATAAGGTTTGTCAAGAGTTCATCAACCGACAATAAGGAAGAATGTGATCTAAAACCGGAAAATGAAATAAAATATGTAAGTTCAACTGACTCGGAAAAATGGCTTCATCCTGAGAGAAGGAAAGCCAACCGGCTAGTAGGTAAACAAACCGATACACACCCACATAAAATAAATCAAAAGTCACCACAAAATAAGGCACTCTTAAGACATAGAGATGTCAAGCCAAGAACCGGAAAAGTAATTAGAATCATAACCGGGAAAGTTATCCGACTTATTAAAGTCTGGATTCCCAAGGGACTAATAAGCCACGGACCCAAAGAAAAATGGGGACCAGATTTTCTATTGTCTATGAATGCAGGTAAATCAAGACAGAAGCTTGGAAGAGATAGCATGGCATCCGGACAGCCGGCTGCTGACGAACACATCACATGAAGGGAACAAGAATGAAGTGGCTAACATCCTCACAAAGCCACTTCTTGAGTCTAAGTTTTCTTCCCTTAGAAATATTTTAGGATTGTTAGATTACAAAATTTGAAGAAAAATTTGTTTAAAAAAAAAAATTCCTTAAACGAAACCGTTTTTCCAAAACCGGTCAAACAAATAAAAGTTTCCAAAAACCCGGTCAAACAAATATAAGTTTCCAAAAACCGGTCAAACAAATATAAGTTTTCCAAAAACCGGCCAAACAAGTGTAAGCTCTTTAAAACCGGTCAAACAAATATAAGTTTTCCAAAAACCGGCCAAACAAGTGTAAGCTCTTTAAAACCGGTCAAACAAATATAAGTTTTCCAAAAACCGGTCAAACAAATATAAGCTCTTTAAAACCGGTCAAACAAATGTAAGCTCTTTAAAACCGGCCAAACAAATATAAGATTTTTAAAAACCGGCCACACATTACATGTTTTGAATATTTATTCTAAATAATCAAAAAGGGAGAAATTGATAGAAAAATTAAGTAGATTAATTTTAAACCGGCCACACATTACGATTTTTGAATATTTATTCTAAATAATCAAAAAGGAAGAAATTGATAGAAAATAATTGTTATAACTTATGAAAAGTTTAATGAATAGATAAAACTAATTCAAATATATATGTTAAACCGCTAAGTTATATCAAGTATATTAATTGGTTTAAATATAACAAGAAGCTGTTGTAGCGTATTGGTAAACGTCTCTGCTTGTCACACATTTGACCAGGGATCAAATCCCACTGGTTGCAAATAATATTTAAAGTTTTGCTATTTCAGGGAAATTGAGCAAAATCCATTCGGTTGGAAGTATATATATCCGGTTGTTTGACTTCGGTTTGTAGTAAAAGCAACCGGTTCGTCCAAGAAGTTCAGTGAACCGGTTGGTCAACTGGAGTTCAGACTTCGGTTTGTAGTAAAAGCAACCGGTTCGTCCAAGAAGTTCAGTCAACCGGTTGGTCAACTGGAGTTCAGTTAGGAGATCGGTCATCAGGCATTTAATGAAAGAGGCTCCGGTCAACCGACACTTAATGCAGCCGCTTCAGTAATAAATGTTCCGGTTATTAAATGAGCCGCTCAGTCATAAATGATCCGGTTGATTAAATGCAGCCGCTCTGGTAATAAATGTTCCGGTTATTAAATGAGCCGCTCAGTCATAAATGTTCCGGTTGATTAAACGCTGTATGTTCCGGTTATTAAATGAGTAATCCAAATCCAGAAGCAATTTCCAGGCAGCAGGTAGCTGTCAGGCATGCTTGTCCAAATCTAGAAGCAATCTCCAGGCAACAGGTAGCTGTCAGGCATGCTTGTCCAAATCCAGAAGCAATCTCCAGGCAGCAGGTAGTTGTCAGGCATGCTTGTTCAAATCCAGAAGCAATCTCCAGGCAGCAGGTAGCTGTCAGGCAGCCGGCTAAGAGCTGCCATGTGTCCAAAATGCAAACCGGTTAAGCGCATGTCTGCCATGTGTCCAACATGCAAACCGGTTAAGTGCATGTCTTCCATGTGTCCAACATGCAAACCGGCTAAAGCGCATGTCTGCCATGTGTCCAAATTGATCTGTCCAAGAGGGAAGGCGTGCAAGCCTCTTGATCATTACCGGGAGAGAGAAAATATGACCGTTGTCATACTTTTCATATAAATAGAAGGCAAGGAAGAAGTATCGAATCCATCAAGCAAGAAAAACATTTCAATACAATTCAAGTGATAAGATTCTAGAGAGATAAACTTATATATTCAAAACCGGTGTGTCTAAAACCGGAAGCTTTCTATACTGTGTTGTGTTGAGTTGTTGTATTACATCAAAGAGTGAGTTTGGTGTAACCGGCGAGTAGCGAAGTTGGGCTCGACCGGAGGTATTGTTATAACTACAAAAGTTAGTGGAGATCCTTCTCATAACCTGAGAAGAAGGGGTGACGTAGGAGAGTTTGCTCCGAACATCCATAAAAATCCTTGTCTCGTGTTCTTTCGTTGCTTTCATTATTTACTTTACCTAACCTCAAACTAATTATACTCCTTAAACCGACTCCTCATAAACTTCATCCGAATCGTATTCGTTGCTTCAGATTGAAATGGACATTTCCGCACTTGAACTCGGTTCAAGAGTCTGTGACAATCTGTGTAGTGTTAAGAGCGGTTTTAGTCTCTAACCGGACTATCACCAAATTGTGTGTTGTGTTGTTGTAAGCGGCCACCCTTCTCGAAACCGGAAACACCCCGGTCCTCTAAGGGCGTCCCCGATCCTAACACAAGCAACGCCGCAACGCCCAACCTGCAACGCCGAAGGACGCTGAGACCCAACTGAGACCCCACGACAAGACCAACCGACTAACATCAAAATGGGTACGTTCATTTCTTTCATTCCCGTTTGAAATACTGTGTCAAAATAAGTACGTTTGAAATGCTGTCAAAATGGGTATGTTACTGTATGCTACCCATTTTACTGTCAAAAAAGGGTTAAATAGGCACTTGAGGTATCAAATTCCTGCTCCACTCACCCAATGAAAGTCCAGGATGCAGATAACTAACAGGAAGGAAATAGGGGCACATACCCCATTACGTCTCATAAAAACAAAGACACTCTAGCTAAAGAAGGAAAAGATGGCACTCCTGAATTCGTGAGCAAGAGCATAAATGTCAACTCTGGAAAAGCTCCAGGTATGCCTTCTTCCACTATAGCATTCAATAATTCTGTTAAGATGAATGTTAACGGAGATAAAAGAAAAAATGAAATACATATTGATTGCCCAAATAAACAAACTTTTTCAAATGAATTTGTTGCTGATTCTTTTGAGAATCAGAATCAATCCGATAAAACTGGTAAGTCACAAAGGAAAAAAGGAAAGCAAAATAAAACAGAGGCGACCAACAAGAATAAGGAAATTATAGAGGAACAAAAGGAAAATAGTGCTGGTCTGGAAGAAATCAGGGTTGGAAACAAATGTCAAAATAATCCAATAAACAAGAAAGCAGGGGAAATCGAAGATAAGGCAAAAGGCAAATGGAGGGTTGGTTTTAATGAGAGGGCAAATCTTAAAGGGCTGATGATAGGATCGGCTTAATCCATAGAGATGGGGGTCTGGCGATTGATGAAGGCTTATGAAAAACGGTTTGAAAGAAATTTTGTTAGGGATTTAATTCACTTTCTATTCTACGCAAACCCTTGTAAACACTTGAAACAGAATCAAGTGCAGAAATGTTTACATAGGTTTGAAGCTTAAGATGAAAATGAGAAGATGACTGAAAAGAACAATACAACAGTTTGTTTATGGATGTTTAAAGCAAACTCTTCTTCGTCACCCCTTCTTCCAACCACCGGAAGGATTCACTATAATATGATTTGAATCAAATACAGTTTGCACACACTTAGCTCACTGTTAAACAGAACACACTCTGTTCAACTTACAAGATGAAGAATATCACTCAGCTAAAGGATGCTTTGATTCTAACTCTCTCTTGATTAACACACAGTAAAGCAAGAAAGCAACTAACATATTCTGGATATCACGATGATCAATCAAATTCTCTCTGTAATTTAGGCTTGTTCGCTCTCTTCGTTCTGGCAGTTCTTCCGTTGTCATTTAGAATCTTTAAATATAAGTAGGTACCAACGGTCGAATCTTCATAATGATACGTGGCACTCTTCCATTGGAATGCCTCCATTGTACACAACAGACTTTGAATACAAGGATCGTGGCCGTACACAACAGGTAGTGCGTCGAACATTCTTTAGAGATTTACCTACAAAACAAGTAGTGGGAAGGATATTCGCCTACGTGTCATTAGTTAATTGGTTGCATCGGGCTGTCGTACTAATCTTCACTAGAAAGTGGACCAGGAGTAGCGTACAACTATAGCACGTGGGTAGGCGGGTGCTAGCTTCAAGCAACTGCTTAAGCAAGACATTAAACGTATTTCAATTAGACGACCTCGTCTAATGAAATTGAATGTCCCGTCTAATAACAGAATCCATTAGACCACCTGGTCTAATGGGATTAGACTTACGTCTAATTGCAATCACTTCAGACTAATCTGAAGGAGTTAGACTGCACGTCTAACTTTCACTAGTTAGATTGCACGTCTAACTTTTTCTTTCTATTAGACTGCACGTCTAACTCCACGAGTTAGACTGTACGTCTAATTTATGTTCTACTTCAGACTAGTCTGAAGGAGTTATACTGTACGTCTAACTTTCACAATCCATTAGACTGCACGTCTAATTACGGATTCATTAGACTGCACATCTAACTCCACGAGTTAGACTGCACGTCTAATTATGAGTCCATTAGACTGCACGTCTAACTCCACGAGTTAGTCTGCACGTCAAATTATGGATTCATTAGACTGCATGTCTAACTCCATGAGTTAGACTGCATGTCTAACTCCATGAGTTAGACTGCACGTCTAATTACGAGTCCATTAGACTGCACGTCTAACTCCACGAGTTAGACTGCACGTCTAATTACGGATTCATTAGACTGCACATCTAACTCTACGAGTTAGATGCACGTCTAATTATGAGTCCATTACACTGCACGTCTAACTCCACGAGTTAGACTGCACGTCTAATTACGGATTCATTAGACTGCACGTCTAATTACGAGTTTGTTAGACTGCACGTCTAACTCCACGAGTTAGACTACACGTCTAACTCCACGAGTTAGACTGCACGTCTAATTACAGATTCATTAGACTGCACGTCTAACTCCACGAGTTAGACTGCACGTCTAATTACTTCAGTTAGACTGTACGTCTAACATCGTGCATCTAATACCAAATCGGTCTAATGAACCCCATTAGAACCAAGTCTAATGAAATTTGTTTTCAATATACCTACATAAAAAATGATTATACTCATATATATAATCCATTCATCATTTCATCATCAAAATTCCATTACTCAAACTATTTCAACACATGGTCAAAATAATTTGACCCAACAGTTGAGAAACCAAATTTTAAGGATGCTGATGCAAGCTAAAAATGGAGAAATGATTCTTACCAAACAAAAGGGCTCAGCAAATCATTATTCAGGTAAACCTGCACTACCTCCAAGATTGGAACCTTCTATAAAAAGAGGAGTATGACATTATTGTTAGTTGGTCCGTCAACACAATGAAAGAGTTGGAAAAATATACCAAGACAAAGGTTTATACTCTGAAGAAGAACCCAAATTGTTAGGTTGATGAAGTATGGAAGAAGAATCCAGACACAAAGTAGGGTCAAAACTTAGCAAAAGAAAGTGAAAATAAAATCCCAAAAAATGGACAGATTTTCCTGGGTGCATTCAAAGCAAAGGTGGAAAATCTCGAAAATCCCTTTGAGTTCAAGCTACCATCAGACGTGGAAGAAAAATGTGTTCGATCATGGGAACAGGTGATAGTGGGTAATTATATTGGGAAAGAATTTGCCACTTTTGATGCCACCAAGGAAGAACTCATGAAGCAATGGGGAAAAGAATGTCTAATGATGATCACCTGTAATAGTCACAGCATGTATTTCCTGAAATTCAATCAAGAGGCTAATCTTGAGAAAATTTTAGAGTTGGGACATACACATGTGGGGAAAGAATGCATGAAGCTCGAAAAATGGAAAGAGGGTACAAGCTATGATAGTATTCCAAAAGAAACAGTGCAAATTTGGTTCAAGTTGCGAAATATCCCTCCCCACATGTACAACACGGAAGCCTTAAGCCATTTCGCTAGCCTTCTAGGAAACCCGCTATACATGGACAAAATCATTGAGGAAAACGAAAATCTCACATATTCTAGGATGAGCATTGAAGTTCAACCCAGAAGTGTTCTCCCTAACGAAATTACAGTGGTTGATCGAAAGGAAAATGCTAACAAGATGGGAATACATTATGAATGGCGACCGTACAGATGCGTGAACTGCAATACCTTTAAACATTCTATAATGAGATGCCCTAAATTAATGGCCAACCAGAAAGCAAACCAGGAACAACAAATGCAGAATGGAGAAGCCAAGCAACAAAAAGTTCCTAGTACAAATGAAATAGTTGTGGAAAAACTAGCTGCAAAAAAAAGCAATGCCAAAGGGAAAGATGTTCAGAATTCGGGTGAAGGAACAAAAGGAAATCAAACTCAAGAAGAGGGAAGTAAGAAAGGAAAAAAATTGATAAAACAGGGGATTCTGAAAAAGATAAACCTAAATGTAAGGAAGAGGAATATGCAGAAGATGAAAGCAAAGATACAACAAAGGAGAAGGAAACTAAGGTTATTGATCCTCAAATACGGAAAACTGAAGTAGATAAAAGTAGTGACAAAAACCTTGAAATCCTGAAAAAGAATACATTTTACTATGTTAGTACGAGTTCATATAGAGGAAGATTAAACAATAAGAGCAGACATACATCATCATCTGATTCAATTCAATCTCCCTTCATGAAGAACGCGAGAAGATTGGGACGTGGAAGAAGACAATTTGGTCAAAATGCGGATATGGAGACAACATAGGTTGTGATATCTAGATTGTAGTCTTTATTCATTTTAATCTGTGTTTTGTAATGTGATTTGACTGCCACCATTCAGAAACTTTTGAGACTTTTGTTTGTCATCTTACAATTAAAACTAGGGTTTGTCTAGTTTTGATTATTGACCCTTCCCACTTTTGGGCTTTTTAATGAAATGGTGTTAAACCATTTCCCCCCCAAAAAATGGAAATTTTTTAGGTTAGTTTTGAGAATGGCCCTCGTTTGAGGGTCATTTGATCAAATTTCTATTTTTCTCTCATTAAAATAGTTTTTAATTAATTTGATGCCCCTTGTTCTTCTACGAATAATAAGCGAGCCCACAACAGTTTTCTTTTGACAACACCTCCAAACTAGTCAAAACGAGAAAATCCCCCTCCTTAGGGATTTTTTCCGATCACAGTTTGTTAGAGTTGATCGAGTCTAGATTAGGAAGAGACTAGGTCAAGACTAGCCTCGGACCTCAACCTCTATCTATAATGATTAGTTTTTCAAACTGCGTCGCTTGAAAAGAAATTGTCGAACGCCTCTTCATGTGACATTTAGAGAGCCTCTAGGTCTTGGTAAAGGATCATTCAAAACTCGTGGATGCAAGGAAGATGATGTCGAATGCGAACGAGAAAATTCATCGACGAATGATGAATCATAGACGGAAACCGTTAATCGGATTCCCTATCTGTAGACGACTCTTCATTCGATTTCTTTCCTTCCTCCTCTAGTGAATATAAGTTCCAGTTAATGATGTCCAATGTCCCGACGAGTTCTTGAAGTAACAGACTCCATGAATTGAGACGACGACGATAGAGCTACAACAGAATACTCTGTCGGAGAATTAGTTTTCCGATCCGAGGGGGAATCATCATTCGATTTCTCTCCTTTTTTTTCTGGTGAACTTAAGTCTCAACAAACGACGTTCAACACCTCGACGAGTCTTTGAAATGACAAACTCCATAGCCCGAAACGACAGCGAGACGAGGCAACGTGCTCTTTCGGAAAATCAGATTCCTGATCTAAAAGTAGAGTATTGCTCTGCCTTCTACAATGGATTCTTCCTACTACTTGAAAAAAGCTAAATGATAGCGACGACAACGAGATTATGAGGTGAATCTCTTTGTAAAGCTGGGACGTTAGAAACCTTCCAAGGCAGAAAGAATTGAGTGGAAGAGGAAAACGACGAAACTATTTTAGACCTCTTCTAACTTTTGTCATTTCCAATTTCTCGAACTCCTCTCAGCTGTTCAAAATGACCACTCGACTTTCTATTGTTTTAAAATTCCACTAGAACTTTAGTTATGAATTACATAAACTAATTCAGAATTAAATTAATCCTTGAACTTTCTGCCAATGTGTAATTTGACCCTTAGACTCTTTTAACATTAAATTTAATCTCAAACTTTCATTTATGAATTATTTCGAATAATCTCGTAATGTTTTTACCCTTTGACTATTTTTTCACATCCAATTCGACCCTCCAACTTTTTTATATGTCCAATTTTTGCTATAACGTTTCAATTTCAACCCATTTTAGAAATTCCTTAGGACTTGTTTGATTCTTGTTACACCAAACAACCTTGATTCGATAGTTGAAGTCTCTAAATCATTTTTGATAAATTCTAAAAACTCAATGATATCCACAAAATTATTTGACCATTACGAAAATTTTCAAAATTTTAGGGATATGTTTGGTAAAATACTCATATTAGCAGTGTCATATCTGGAGTTCTTTAGCTCAGAAAATTTCAAACTCGAGTGTAACATACTCCTAAAATACGTTCCACATGCACAAGAATTGTAAAAAAAATCAAATATTTTTGGATTTTTTTTATTTTGTCTGTATCATAAATAGGGCTCCAATTTCCCTTGAATCCTCAATCCACATCTCCCTACACTCGTGAACTCCTTCTTCACAAGGATTCACAATTTCTTTTACCTATTGAACTCCTTTCTTACAAGGATTTAGAGTTTGAAACTAGCAATCAAACACTCAAGCAACATGCAATGTAGCGAATTCACATTGTTGTTCACGTGTACTCGATGTGCATTCAAGATTTCATTATTTCTTCTTTTGTCTAAGAGAAACCTAACGAGAGTTTAAATTCATCTCTGAACTAATAATAAGATTATCCTTTAGACAAACTTAAGACACAATAATGACAATCAAGAGAAATCTAGTGACTTAATAACTACCTTTGTCTAAAATCTAATTGAATCTTAGAGTCTTCTTTAAAAAATGATAATTTATACATAAGGCTAGGATATTCACAATCAACAGAATTCTAAATTCAGAATGCATGTGTAATGAACCTTCACAAATATAATGGTAAACTACATTAGAGTAGAGACTATCCTTTAGACAAGCGCATACGACATAACGCTACATCCCTTTTTGAATGATTAACCAAGCACTTGACCCTCAATCCACGAATTCTCTAATTTTGTTTCATTTAGTTTATTTTTGAAATAAACGTGGAGACTTTTACAGTCAATTAGATTACTACGTTTCTACACGTACTAATCTAAAACTGTACGGGTCAACCAAAAAGTCTATGGTATAGAACTTCACTTTGATTCCTCATTTATAAAGATAAGACAATATCATGCACATTCTGTCTGATTTATTGAATTTGGTTTTCAAGAATATCTTCATTTACAAGCTGCATTGTCATGCACAATCTTCGAGATCTTTTAAGTTGGACGTTCAAAAATCTTTTATCAACAAGCCGCATCGTCGTGCACAATATTCTCTAGATATCTCGAATTGTTTGTCGAGAATTTGTCGCTATAAGTCGTATGGTCATGCGCATTTCTTTAGATGTCTTGAATCAATTGTCAAAATCTATCACTAAAGTTGCATTATCATGCGCACTATGTCAGATGTCTTGAATTCATTTTTATAAAATCTTCGCCGATGCAAGCCACATTGGCATGCACAACCTTTTCTCAATGTCTTGAATCCGATTTCAAGAATCTTTTCTTCGTTAGAAAGTTGTATTATCATGTACACTTTGTCAAATATCTTGAATTCGTTTTTTCAAGAAATCTTTGACACTACAAGATGCATCGTCGTGCACAACCTTCTCTAGATGTCTCGAATCAATTGTCTCGAAATTGTCAATGAAAGTCGTATTATCATGTGCACTCTGTTAGATGTCTTGAATTCATTTTTCAAGAATCTTTGACGCTGCAAGCTATATCTTCCTGCGCAACCTTCTCTAGATGTCTCGAATCGATTGTCGAGAATCTGTGTATGAAAGCCACATTATCATGCACACTCTATTAGATGTCTTCAATTAGTTTTTTCAAGAATCTTCTCCGCTACAAGTCGCATCGTCATGCACAACCTTCTTTAGATATCTCGAATCGATTCTTAAAAATTTGTCGTTAGCTGCATTGTCATGCACACTTTTCCAAATGTCTTGAAATTGATTGTCGAGAATTTTTCGTTGTAAAATTGCATCGTCATGCGCACTTTTTCAAATGTCTCAAAATCGATTGTCGGGAATCTGTCGCCTCAAGCCGCATTATAATGCGTACTTTTCCCAAATGTCTCGAAATCGATTGTCGAGAATTTGTCGTAGTAAGTTGCATCATCATGTGCACTTTCCCAAATGTCTCGAAATCGATTGTCAAGAATTTATCATTGTAAGATGTTTTGTCATGCAAACTTTCCCAAATGTCCTGAAATCGATTGTCGAGAATTTGTCGTTGTAAGTCGCATTGTCATGTGCACTTTCTCAAATATCTCAAAATTGATTGTCCAGAATTTGACGTTGTAAGCCACATTGTCATGCGTACTTTTCCAAATGTCTCGATTTCAATTGTCGAGAACTTCTCGCTGTAAGATGCATCCTCATGCGCACTTTCTCAAATGTCTCTTAATCGATTGTCGAGAATTTGTTGTTGTAAACCGCATTGTCATGCGCACTTTTTCAAATGTCTCAAAATTGATTGTCGAGAATTTGACACTATAAGCCGCATCATCATGCGCACTTTTCTAAAAGTCTCGAAATCAATTGTCGATAATTTGTCGTAGTCAGTCGAATCGTCATGCGTACTTTTCCAAAATGTCTCGTAATCGATTGTCGAGAATCTATCTTTATAAGTCGCATCATCATGCGCACTTTCCAAAATTTCTCGAAATCAATGGTCGAGTAATTGTTGATGTAAGCCGCATCGTCATGCACACTTTACCAAATGTCTCGAAATTGATTGTCGAGAATTTATCGTTATAAACTGCACCGTTCATATTATCCTTAATTAATTAGGATTTAATTGCCACAATAGTTAACCTAATTAATTATTTTAATTATGTTTTGACCTTAGTTTTAATTATTTTAATTTTATTTATTTAAAATAATTATTCTACAGTTTATAAATTAGATTTTTATTTTTATTTTTTCTTTAATATTATAACTCCTACTATTATTATGACTTATTTTACCATTTGGATTTTAATTAAATGGGACACTGATTGATACAACATTTTTTCCAATTCAATTATGTATTTTTATTTCGTGCAATAAGCCTTTATATGGAATTTTGAAAAACAATTTTATAGGCTTAGAATCTTAAAAAGTTATAAATTTGAGGTTTAGAAATCAAGTGTCTTCAAGATAATAAATAAAATTCTTGATATTGATATGACTTCTCTCTTTTGTGATAGTTGTTGGGTGGCTTTGATACCAATTATAAAAACAATAATCAATGTTTTTTCTATCTATGATAATATTAAAATAAAGGAGGTTTTAAACAATGTTGTCTTACTTTGTAGTAAACATTAACTAATAAATCAAATGTCAAACATTAACCCATCACATATAACAAGTGAAAAGTAATATAAACTTAGTATAACCAACTATATTGCACTAACATACAATTTCGTTTTTCAAAAAAAATGTATATATATATAATTATATATATAATGATATTTAATTTTTAAATTAAAAAACTAATGAATACGTTTTAATTATATATATGAAGGTCAAATGTGATTTCATTTTTCATCAAAATAATGGTGTTATACTACAAAGGCGAATTCGATCCACCATTTCCTCATATATATATATATATATATAATTAATTCACCACCAGAACTCACCGAAATGATGATTTTTCGTCAATCACAGAAATAATGATTTTTCGCCAATCAATTGGTGATAACCACTTGGTATAGAATTTCTTGCAAACGCAATAGCATCATTCTAATCTATATATATATATATATAATGATGCTTAATTATTTTGTTTCAGGGTCAACATCACGCGCTCACCTAAATGATCACCTAAATGAATGGGTAGAAACTCTAAAAGAAAGAAACGGTAGAAATGAAGTAATTAAGCATTAATATATTCTCTCTCCACGACCTTTCAAAATTTCCGTTTACTGTTTACAAAAAGAGATCGAGCAAGCTCACATGGCATGGCAGATGCTCGCAATGAAGTAATCTCTGTTCTATTACAACCAGATGAGTTCTGCTTCTTCGTTGGTCACTGATTTTCCTTTCGATCTGATCGATTGTTAAACGATGTCCCCGAACACCGTCTGTTTTACCTGACGGATTGCGACTCTTCATCATGCAATAAAGTAATCTCTGTTCTATTACAACCATGTGAGTTCTGCTTCTTCGTCGGTCACTGATTTTCCTTTCGATCTGATCGATTGTTAAACGATATCCCCGAACAACGCCTGTTTTACCTGACGATTGCGACTCTTCATCATCGGTCATCGATGAAAGGGAAAGGAACGTCTCTGCGATGTGGCTTTCTTCGTCGGTCATCTATTTGTGTATATGAAATTTGTGTTTTTATTATTTTACCATTTTTGTTGCAGTTATACGGTCGTTGGAAGGTCCTTCTTTTCCCCCAGCCTTGGTCCCAAGGGGACACTCCAAGATGGTATAGAGTATCGGCTAGGGTTTTACCAAAGCCTTCGTCCTACTCAGATGGGGCTATCGCTTAATATCGGTTTGTAGTCTATCTACATGTCTTCAATTCTTTTTACATCTATAAGAATCTTCACAGCAATAGCCACGGTGAAGGGGCGTCAAGGTGAAACTATCAGGTAGAAATCTCTTGCGATTTCCATTTCTGTGTTTAAGATGTGGATTTCCTCACACCGATTTCGTTTTAGGGTTTATGTGCGAGGCAAGATTTTAGGATACAAAAGGTATGACTGATTATCCTCTCTTTTTTAGAAATCGTAATATCCTTAAGTTGAATGTATTCATGACTATTGTATTTATTGGTTTTAGATCGAAGTCAAATCAGTATCCGAGCACTTCATTGTTACAGATCGAGGGAGTTAACACAAAAGAGGAAGTTACATGGTACCAAGGGAAACGCATTGCCTATATATACAAGGCCAAGGAGAAGAAGAACGGATCACAATACCGTTGTATTTGGGGGAATGTTTCACGTCCTCATGGTAACAGTGGAGTTGTTCGAGCTAAGTTCAAGTCTAACCTTCCTCCCAAATCTATGGTAATTACAATTTCGTATCTTTTAGATCATATTGTAATGGTATCGTTATGGTTTACTAATTTGTATTTATTAGGGCGATAGAGTGAGGGTTTTCATGTACCCAAGCAATATCTGAGGTGAGTTATCTGTTTAATATGGTTGTTTTTCAATAATATGCATTGCTTCTTGGTGAAAAAACTACTTAGTATTAGTTTTTTTGAATGGTTCTTAAAAACTGACCCTATCTGGTTCTGTGTTTTTTAGCTTCGTTAAGTCTCTCTGAATTTTCTAAAATACTGTTAATTAGAAATTGACAGTTAACCTAGCTCAATTACCAAATAATACCTTGAATTGAATGATGAACAATAGAACTAGAATGAGAACGACGGGAAGATTACCTTGAATTGAATGGTGAACAATAAAACTAGAATGAGAATGAAGGAGGAAGATAAGAACTCTTAACAATCTAGGAGCATTTGAGAATTATTATTGGGAGAGGAAGGAAACACTACAAGAGTTTTCTACCAATTCATTTCATAACAATAATTAATCTTTATACTATTCTATCTGTAATCGCCACTAACAGCTACTCAAACCAAGGACATTAGCCCTAATTCTTCTCCATCATAACACTTCCCTACTCCATAAAACCTACAATAAAATTAATAATTTCAATTATATATTATATTAATTATAAAATTTAACTTTCAGTTATCATTTTATATTAATTATAATATAAAACTTAACCTGCAATAAAATCAAGAATTTCAAATATATATTATATTAATTATAAAATATAACTTTCAGTTATCCCATTATATTAATTATAAAATAGAAAAAAAAATGTAGTTATCATGTTTAGCATTAAATACTAATCATAAAACATTAAAACCTACAATAAAATTAAGAATTTCAATTATATATTATATTAATTATAAAATTTAACTTTCAGTTATCATATTATAATAATTATAAAATATAACACAAAAACAATAATTATGAAAAACATAAACTGTGTAACTGCAATTAAATCAATATAATAAATCAACCCAATTTTTCATCTTTTTCATCTAAATATTTGTTTTCATATAAATAATTTTACATCAACAAGGTTCAATTTAAGAGAGAAGAGTGATATTCTGCCTATTCAGTCTCCTTTTGCGGCTTCTAGCTCTTTTTTCTCAGGAATTTTATCATTTTAGGCTTCTAGCTCTTTTTTCTCAGGAATTTTATCATTTTAGGCAACTACAACAACATTCTATCTTTTGAATTCCATCTCGGTTAAAGTGAGTAATAATTAAATTATATTAACATCAATTTCTCTATCAACATCATTATTTCAATAATTAAATTGGTAAATGTTATGTTTCAACAATCTATTGTTCACTGTTTTTTTTCCAGGAATTTGATCATTTCAGGCCGCTGCAACAACGTCCTATCTTTTGAATTCGATCTGGTTAAAGTACAAATAATAATTAAATTTTATGACTAATTAATAAAATAAAAAATTTAAATGCATATAATCTCTTTATTCTTAGCGTAATATTTTTTTTCTATTCTCCAATTTTTTTATTATTATAACGTTCAATTAATTATTTATTATTTCCCATTATTTTTCAATATTTATCTTTATTTTCATTTTTAATATATTCATATTATATTAATAATTTATTATTATTATTAACATATGATATATAAATATTTTTTTTATAATAAATGTGTTTGTTATGTTTATAACATCTAATTTTTAAATATTTGGTCATTTTTTCACATATACTTTCGTTAATTATAACAATCCAATTATTCACTTAAATATTCTTAATGTTTTTATATAAAAAAATATTTTGCATAATATATTAAATTTTCATAAAAATAACTATTTTTTACAGAAGATGGTGAATCTATTAAAAGTTAATACATGATATTTATTTTTAATCATAAAAGAATTTTTTTAAATATATTATATTTATTATTTCTCATTATTTTATAATATTTGTCTTTATTCTCATATTTAATATATTATATTATTTAATTTTTTATTATTATTCAATCTATATTTACATATAAATATTGTTAAAGTTTTTTTATTTTAAGTTTTTTTTATGTTTATATTTTATACTAACTATTATAATGTCAATTCATAATATCAGAAAATGGACACACAAGCCTCCATTGGAATTCTAGATTTGACTACGGATGGCAACTACAAACATTTAGTTGCAAGAGTTATGTACATGTGGGATGCAATAAATACTAAAAAAAAATAATGAATTGCTAAGTGTTGATTTCTTATTAATAGACAAGGAGGTAAGTGTGTTTAATATTTTGTTATATATTAATGTATGTTAGTGCAAACTAACATGTAATTTATAGGGTGCGGTTATTCACGTCAGCATCGGTCGTCAATTTGTTCCAAGATATCGAAACTTATTAAAGGAGGGTAACATGTACATATTTCAAAATTTTCGAGTTGTCAAGTCAAACGCTCAGTACAAACCAGTTCCAAACTCTTTGAAAATTTTGTTTAGCTACGGGACAACCATGAAGTCTAAGATTCTAAATATTCTGAGATATAAATTTAATTTTTCTGATTACAAGGAGGTTATTTCTAGAAGTGACAATTGCTCACAACTAACCGGTAGTGTTTTGATTAACTATTGTCTTTCATTCATTTTTTTAACTTACATTTTCCTTTTTTATGTTATAGTTATTATAACTCGTCTTATCAGTTTGGGCTCTAAGACTTTTAGCAAAACTGGATATAACACAGTTGCAAAACGTGGTTTAAACCTTCAATTTGATAGGTTGGTCATTTATAAATCTATAAGTTAATTGAGTTCTTTTGTTTTTTTACTCTATTAAATATTTTAATTTTTACCTTTTCTATGTGTTATTTTATAGTGGAGAAGATATTAATCTAACTTTATGGGGAAACATAGCCGAAAATTTTGAATTTGTTGAGGGATCTAACAACCAAGATCCTATCGTAATAGTTGTGACTGGCTTACTTGTCAAGTTATACCAAGGTATGAATTGTAAAAAAAATATACTTATGTCTTAATATGTTTGTGTTAACCATTTTTATGTGCTTTCAATAGGTCATCATGTCCTTTCTTCAACAACGGCCACACAAGTTTTTCAAAATCTAATGATTCCAGAGGTGGTGACTATGCGAGAAAGGTTGATATTGTCTTTCTTTAAACAATACTCTTTGTTTAAATATTTGTTGTTTTAATGACTATTATTTTTGTGCCACCTTTACTCAACTAATTGTAGATTTGCTGTCCATCCATCTCAAGTATGTTTGTTGGATGATACTGTTGAAAATTCGATGTCTTTACAAGATGAGATGATGAAAGATCGACACACAATTGAGGAATTATACAACCTAATGTCAAATGAGGAAAGCAAGGTTGGTAAAATTGGTATTTCAATATTTTTATAGTTATCTTATTGGTTTATTGGTTAACAGGAATGTATATGTACCGTTGAAGCGACAATCAATAATGTATGCAACTACAATGGTTGGTTTTACTACTCTTGTGATGATTGTCGCAGAAAAGTAACGCTCGAGGGCGATGTTTTTTTTTTTGCAACTCATGTGTTAAAGTTACAAAAAATCCTACTCCAAGGTGTTTATTTTTGTCTCTTTGATCATTAACAAACTATATTCATATATTTGATTATATCTATTTTGTTTTTTCATTATATATTTTGTATCCATTTTAGATATAAATTAGAGATTGAGGTTGGTGACGAGTCAGGAGCTGCACTATTTGTGATTTTTATAGAGTTGTCAATAAGTTTAGTTAATCTAACTGTTTCAGATTTGTTACAATTACATCCGAGTTGTGACAAAGATTTACCATTGCCGTTATCATCAATGTCATCGCGAAAACTTGTGTTCCAAGTTAAAATTACTGATTACAACATCAAGAAAAAATCACACAATTTTACAATTATAAAAGTGTTACTCAACAAGTAAACATATTTTGGATATCTTTATGCTCAACTTTGAAACGTGTTTTATATATTAAATTAAATTTTGTTAAGGGAGGAGCATCAATTTCAGACAAAATTGTTGAAGAGGTACTTTTTTAATTTTTTTATCAAATAAATTGTTTTTTTAATCTATTTTAATGTTTTATTTAGATATTTGAAACGTTTATATATATTTGATTAAATTTTATTAGAAAAGCATCAATTTCAAACAGAGCTGTTAAAGAGGTACTTTTTCAATTTTTTGTGATCAAATAAATTGTTTTTTTTTATTATCTATTTTAATGTCTTATTTAGGTTTTTGAAATGTGTTTTATATGTTAATTAAATTTTATTAGGGAGGAGCAGCGGACAAAGTTGTTGAGGAGATAGGACCAAAAAGACAAAAAATTTAGTTTTTATTTTTTATTTTACAATTTTTTAATTTCATTTTATTAGTTTTTTTTATACATTTTTTTTTATGAATGTTTGTTTAATATTGTGTTAACTTAAATTTTTATTTTGCTTTCAATAGTTTAAATTAAATCAAGTCTTTTGGTTTGTATTGTATTATTATTATTTTTAGTTTTAATCCATTATTCTTTTTTCTCACATCATGTATATATTTCATAATTAATTTTATATAAATATATTTTTCCTTACATAATTTTTCCACAATTATTTATATATTATTTATTTTTGTACAATTTACTTATATTATGAAAAAATTAATAATAATCAATTTATTTTTTCTATTTTTTTCTCTGATTATATATATATATGTATTATATATTTTCTCTTCATATAAATATATTCTCTTTTATTAAATTAAATATTTTATAAAATTTTCATTTATATTTCCCCCGTACGTAGGGTTTTATACTAGTTAGGTATAATAGCAATGAACAATATAACATTCCACAAAGGATCCCATTCCATTGGTAACTTGCTTTAGGAAAGAAAGAGGGAGAGGGGAAGGGGCTAAACATTATTCTAAACAAGTTTCTTCTATTTGGATTACAATTTTCACTGAAGAGAATTTATAGTTTGTCAAAGAAATATTACTCTACCAAACATCTTCAAAAGATACAGGGTTTAAGGCATAAATGAATACAGCTTTAAACAAGAAAAGAAAAGAAAGGGGGACAAAAAAAAACACAATAATTTGATGGAAACAGGTTCTCCCAAGATTTAGAAGCTGAATTCTTCCATCAATCTTACTCTTTCTTTTCAGCATCTAAACTTGGGGCGGCCAAAGGACGTCTTTGGGCAAGATATTTCTTTGCACTCTCTAGAACTCCAAAAAATATTGAACCACCAATACCTATCCATAGCACTCTTGGTCCTATACCCTATCAACAAAACAATGGAGCATTTGCAAAACTTTATAACCCATAAAGAATCATTATTATTCAATGCTGTATCAGATGGAAAAAAAAGTGTACCATTAATGAAAAGCATCAAGTTGATTGTAATATATATGTAATCAAAAGTTTCTACATAACTTAATCATTCAGGTTTCATGGTGCAATTGGCTCATTTAGAAACATTGTGTGGATATGTATTAGAATCTGCGAATGAATTTCTTTCTAGAGACAGATCTAAATACATTTTGTATATAGAAAGGTGTGACTGGTTGGGATACACTAAAATTATGTCACTTTGAAAGCATCCCTCAGATGATTCATCCGAGATTACCATGAAATTTGTAAGTCTTTTCAAAATGATTATTTTAGCCATAAAGATATCTAATTCTATATATTTCGGCCATTTTCATTAATGTCAACTGCACAATGCCTAACTTTGAAAACAAAATCATAGATATGATGTTCAACATTTGATAATGACAAAATATAGATTGTTATAATTGTGATGCTATTAGGCTATTAGATACATTTCTAGGTACTTTTTTTTACTTGGGCTGTGTGGCCAAGTTGTTTTTGTTTAAGGTATCTATAACCTATATTAATTGGTATCAGAGATGACCAAGTGATGTAACAAATTGACCCCATTTTGATACAAATCTATTTGAAAACTAAACTTAGCCAGGGACAAATTTAAAAAAATTATTGACCATAAACAAAATTATGAGTGTTTTCAAATGGGGCCAATGTGTTGTTTCTCGTGAGAATTTATGTCCCAGAAATTTAACTTCATTTTTCTATTACCAAGTTTATCTGCAGTTGTTGCTTCATCATTGTAGACATGGATTTGCAGTATTTGGATACAAGAAGGAGAAGTTTTATTACCTTAAGTAAAGCAGGAGCACCTTCTTCTCTAACAATGGTCTGGACACAATCGAAAATCCCACTATACTGTTTTGCAGATCCCTGCTAGTTGCAAACAATTGAATACCCATGTGATGGCAGCTATACAAAATCAACTCTTTTCAAATATGAAGAAAATGTATGTTGTCTTTCTATTGACATTGTATTGATTATAAATTATTTCTCCATGTTCAAGAAATTAAACATTTTGGTGAATATTCTCATATGCTCATTTGATTAGTGTAGCTCGATCATATATTTAATAGTATATAAAGAAAACGCTAAACAAACAAATTTTGGTGTCTTCTTTTAGCCATAGAAACATGAAAAATAAATTGTCTATGAAATAAAAATTGCATAGGACCCAACAATACCCAACTTCATGACCGGGCATAAAGGTCATACCTGAAGCATCAATCTAGTCTTAATCACATCAAGAGGAGTGGTTATGGCCCCAGTCACAGCACCTAACAAACCAAGGAAATTCAGTCATGTCACTATAGAAACATGCAATACTCAATCCTATAGTGAAAATTCCACTAGGATACCATGTTTTTTTTTACTTATAATTGGAAGTAAAACTAAAATCTAAAGAATAAAATTGTAATTATTAAGCAAACTTTTTTTTTCTTTTTTTTCTTCTCTTTTATATTTATTTACTATTAATATATGTAGATCAGAAAATTAATAGAATACTTAATATATTTTCTTAATTCTTTGTTTAATATTAATAATATACTAATCATAAAATACATTAAAATAAGAATTTTTTAATAAAACTAATAAATTATCAAGAGACTTGCAAGTAAAAAAAAACAATTGGAACTGTAAAATTTCCAAGAGATTGAAAATGAAATTCCTTTAGAGTGTATTTGATTAGAGATGAATTTGTTGGCAAACATGAGAAAAGCCCAAGATGGTTCAATTTAATTTTATTATGGATAATATGGTAATTTAGATTCTTATTTTTGTAGCCTTAGTACTTCTAACAACAAGCCAGGAGAGAATAATAAAAAATAAAAAGGGATATAAAGCATATTTCGCAGCGTCCATCAAACTTACAATTGAAACGTCAAACGGAGTCTGATTAGCTTAAACTTTGTCGGCGATTTACAATTGGAGAGTCAAACGGAGTCCGATTGAGCTTAAACTTTATCGGTATGTTGGTAACTTGTTTCCTCTACATTTTCAATGTTTCGGTCGAGGATTAGACGTCTTAAATTTGATTTATGTGGCTTAAAATTTTTATCCAATTTGAGTTTTATTCTACTTTTTTTGTGACAAAAAAGTTTGGAATATTTAGATTATGCCCATTGTTTTGTGTTATTAAAGGTTGTTATATCTTAATTGGATACCTAACATTTTTATTATAGTTGGCTTGATTTGGACGTGACATTTTATTCTTTGATTTGAGGAAATTTTCCACCTAAAATAACGTGCTATTTTATTTTCTTATATTTGTATTTTATTGCTCATAAAATTTCAATTAAAATAGGAATCAATTTATTATCGTAAACGTTAATATTTTTGTTTATTCCCAAAAAAATGCTATCAGAACTTTGGTTAGCATTTTAGAATCGATTGATATATATGAAGATAACCAAAATCATTTTTTTTTGTTAAAATGACTCAAATTATCATATTTGGATGTGGCAGATTAAAAATCTTTTATTTGTGAAAACTTTACATCTAGCAAGTATATGTTAATAAGAAATCGTCTCCAAATCTGATAGAAGAAGATAATATTTATAACCACGTTCAATTTGAGACACATACACATGGAGTAAAATTGAGAATTTGTATACTCTAAAGACTATAAGAAATATTGGTAAGTGTAAAGTTTTTACAAATAAAAGATTTTTCATCTTTAAGGTCATCGATGTGAAATGTAATGTTAGTTCTTTAAAAAAATATATTTTTTATTTATCTTTCTAAATATGACAGTTTGAGACATTCAACAAAATTATTTTATTTTTGTTTATCTACATATATTAATTAAGTGGAAAATGTTAACTAGAGTTCGATACAACTTGTTGGGAATAAACAAAGATATTCACATTTATGATAATAAATCAATTCCCCACTTGATTGAAATTTTAAGAGCAATAAACTATAATATAAGCAAATAAAATAACACAAATAATGCACGCTATTTTACGTAAAAAAATATTCTTAAATCAAAGGGTAAAATTGAGGTGAGTTCTCGGATAAAAGGACAACAAAAAATAATACAAACTTTTTGGTCCAAAAGATTAGAATAAAATTTCTGGACATGAACGTTAATCCACAGAAAATCAAACGTTAGGATGTCTAAACCTTAATCAAACCTTTGAAAATTTAGAGGAACGAGTTACCAACCAACTCCAACCTCTTGACAAAAGTTTAATGAAATATTTTTACTGCCTCTCTTTATTTTCTATTACCTATTTCTTTCTAGATGTTGTTCTATAAATACTAGAGCTACTAAGGCCATAGTTGTCAATAGTGTAGCTCTTCTTAGCGTCAAAGGTGTTTATGGATATAAACGTAGCGAGGGTTATTTGAAAATAAAGCATAACAAAAAAGATATGGAACGAGGAAATTGTAAGAGGAAAAGGAAAACAAGTTCAAGGGAATGGTTGTAGAAAATTACCAGCAAAAGCACCAATTATAGCATTCTCTGGATCATTTAAATCTCTCTTGGCCTGGAAGTGGATAATATGTACATAAGGTAGTCGAACCAGGCATACGAGAAGTGCAAGAGTTGTTATTAAAAAACAGACATAGTTCCCAGAATATTGATCATCGTGAATAAGAGTGCATGAGTAAACTTTGCTACACAGCGACATAAATGAATAAGAGTGCATGAGTAAACTAAAGATGAGCAAAAATGTACAACTTACTGCCAGCTTATAACCTATACGAAGTTGCTCATATATGCAAAATTGCATGGCATCAAATGGCAAATCCCGCAATAGAAATGAACCATACCCCTGAGAAAAGAAAAAAGAATGTTTGATGAATTAAAATGTGATATTTTCCAGAAAATATATTGTTTACAACTGTCACTGTCACTTAATAGTTAATATATAGAACAATGGGATAGATTCCAAACTGAATAGAGTCCTTTGAAGCCTTCCTTGGAAAGAATAAGGCGAACAGCCTCTGGAGCTGAAGCATATTGCCTAGTCTGCATCCGTTGTTTAACAACCTGGAAGGATGATTTTTCACACATTAAAAACTGCTTAGAAAAAAACATAAGGAAAAGAACTCTCAAACATGTTGAATTCTGGTTAAGCAGTTTCATCTGGAATTGAACAAGTTGTGAACCTCAGTTGGAACACGGATAAGGGAAGCAGCAATGCCTCCTACAGCTCCTGCAGTCTGCACAAAATTCGACACCATTTGGAATGTGAAATATTATTTACATCCTTGGACAAAGGAAAATTCGAGCTCTATTTGATTTGTACTTTTGTCAATTTGATAAAAAAAAAAAAGAAAGAAAAAAATCTACATTTTACTAGAATCTTTGATGTATAAAAATTTATGTAGCACAATCAAAAAATTTGGCAACTTTTCATACACTTTTCACTAAATGATTTAATCTAATTTAATCACACTTTTTATACTAAATGCAAAAAATAAAATAAACTTCACTTTTTACTTTGTCGATTTTCTAATATTATTGTGACAATCGCATAGATTCGGTAAGAGAGTGAAAAGAAGGGACACGCTTTGAAATGAGAAGTTGTCACTTAGTCAACAAAAACAAATCAATTTATTTAACATCATTAACTTAATTTGTTAAGTCCTACACATTTGAATATATCATCAAAATTCAGGCTTTGTTCGAATATACCATTAACCTTTAATGTAATTTATAGTGTAAATGAAACATTATATCCCAAATGAATGTCTCAAAAGCTTTAGGTCCCTTTTTGTATATAACCCTTTGATAAATTACTCACTCTTTCAAGACATGTAAATCCTTCAAAAAAACTGAATGTATAATAAGTTTCCATAGAATGAGCAAGGATAGGACTTATATTAACCTTTTTTAAAGAAAAATATTTCTAGAAGAAAAGGTGATGTAAAATCAATTACCTAGGTATTCTTAGTTCTTCGATACTTAAACCAGTAAGAGAAAATAATTGATTCGATTTTGCCTGAGCATGTTACATGTTCAATACTTGGTGGTAAATATTGTTAGTCTTCTTAGAAGTCGCATTTGTGACAACTATGTTAAAACAAACTTTAACATTTAGAAAATAATATATAGTTGATCCGATTTTGCTTGTACAGCCCAGAATTGACCGTAAGAAACACCAAGTACTATTGCAGCAAGGGTTCTTGAAGTCAATATGTTACATTATGAGGTACATATTAGGGTTAGGGATAGAGTTGTAAACAAATTGTAAGAGTGGAATTGTAATTTGTAATTATTAGGTAGAGGAAATTTATAAATAGCTGATAAATCTTATACTTAGCAGTTAAAATGTTGAATTGAATGGAAAACAGTCTGGATTTTATTACCCAAATTCTTTATGATTCTTCACCCCTTCTTGATTTGTCTTTAAATTCTATCTGAACCCTAAATTCCTAATCTGTCACATAACACAATGCTGCAGCAAAGATTCCAGATGTGATGTACCCCAGATTTGACAATGCCATACATATTATAGTTTCATAATTTGGAATTGCGTGAAGGGGGCTTTCAAGATTTTTTCTTGCCATGTTTGTCCTGGCTCTCAGCTATCCACTTGACTAGCATGTATCTTCATAGTCATTTTTATAATCCAACATTTATGAGCAAATGCAGTTCAGAGACTAGACAAATAACATCTACACTGCCAAAAGACTGTAAGATCACTTCCCTTTTCCATTTCAACCTGTCCTAATAAAATACTGTTGAGAATATTCAAAATTAATTAGAGGATATATTTTAATTGGTTAGATAAATAATTATCTCTTTAATTATGTCCAAATGTTTTGGAAAATAAATTGGCCTGTTTTGGTATAGGTTTTCGTTGACTTGATCAAAATTTAATAATATCTACATTTGGTATAAACATCCAACTGGAAACTGATTCATGGAAATTTTTGGGCGATTTTCCAATATGATTGTGACCATTTGTGGGGGTCATGATTGCATCCTCCATTCAAAAGAAAAGTCTTTATTATGGGTCATTCTAGCTTATTATATTCAAAATATCTAATTAGTTGGCATATATATCAATTGACATATCCCATGATTATAAGACTTGATATCCCATGATAGCAGAAATCAGACTAATCCTGGGAAATCCTATGTACATTTGTATTTAAAGGGTACTTCTCTATTGCATAAATACACACAAATGAAAGAACTAAATTAGAGGCCATCTTATCTGCAATAGCAATATGTATATATATGTTTTGGTCATTATGATAAGCCTATAGTCTATAATCTGAACATCTGAGAGAGAGTCTTACCAGATGAGCAACTGCACTAAGATTATCAGGAATGACCTTCAACAACTTTTGTTTAGTTGGTTCATAAACACCAACAAACATAGCAGAAGCCCTGCAAACAGAAAAATCTTCATCCAAGGCATCAAAGGTCACTATTGTATTTCTACTCCCTCCATCCCATCTATCTCATGTTTAATGAAGGGTGTTTGAGATTAAATGACCTTAAAAAGTAAAAAGAGGAAAAGAAATTGAGTAATGATTTAATAATGTTGAGTGATATTTGTGTTATGATGAAAAATAATACATTTTATTGAAAAAGTATATGAATGTAATTTGGAGATTGTGTTGTTAAATAGTGAATGATTTTTGGGACTTGATTTTTAGAGTTACGACAATCTAAAATAAGACGGAAGGAGTAATTAATAACAGATTTCATGTAAGAGAATGAGTTTTTCCGTTGATGGAAAAAATCATGACAAAAAATCAGAACATTTGTTTGGGAACATTTCAAATCTTTGTCAATATAATTTGTATTTGTTAATCAAGTAAGTGAGTTTACTACTTTGACATGCTACGCTTTCATAAGAATGAATATCATTCTGATGGGTAAAAGTGTCACATTCTGCCATTAGAATTCAAAGGTATAGAGAACACAACACTTTCTTTCACTATTTTTATTAATGTTCTATATGTCCCTACCAAAGAAAAATGGAGATTCGAAAGAAAAGATCACATAATCTGATTATTGTCAAGCATGTTAAGTACTCGATGAAAAGAAAATATACCAAGTATTTTCTTTTACATTTATTGCAAATATGATGGACATACAATAAACATTTATGACTTGCTCATTTTTTTTATTATTAATATTGCTATGCTTTTTCCAATTTTGATCATGATCTAGAAAAATCTACATTTGTTATGTTTGCCAAAAATCATAATGATCTACAAATTAATTATCCATGATCCAAGAAAATATATATATATATATATATATATATATATATATATATATATATATATAACAAATTAAACAAAAAATTACTCCATAATTTGGATCATGATATAGAAAAAAAAATGGTATACTAACAAAATTACACTATAAACTGGGTGATCCAGAAAAGATGTTATACCAAACGTGAAAAAAATCAACTTTAATTTTAACTTTGGCAACCGTGATTGCGACAAAATACCAGTTTACTTGTGGGATTCCTGTTGGCAAAATATAGAAAGGCTCAATATTGCATGTTTCTTGTTGGGAGTGTGGATGATTCCTAGAGTATTTTTTGTGCTGAGCATCATTATAATGAATCTCAAGCTGTTTTAGTTGAAAGCTTTTGTTAACAGTACTGCAACTTATAACTATTAATTGGTAAAAGGTTAGTAGATTTTATTCAACTTGTGGGTCTGAAATTGATGCTTGTGGGATCTGTATATGTCATCCCACTTCTATTTTTGTATAATCTAACCTAAAGGCACAATCTACCCAGTGAAGCCCTTAGAATGAGCCCTCGTCTTTACCATTAAATGAACTGATTGAAAATTCATTTCCATCAGTTCAGGATACACATAATTAACACATCTAATGGAGGATAGCATTTTGGGGAAGGAACATGAAATTGGAAGTAATGGTTTTCATGGCACAAAACTCTTGAAACAACATGGGATTCAAACCAATTAGTAATATTTTTTTCTAAGCAAATCAGAAATATAATTAGCAAGTGTTTTCACGTTAAAAATGCTTGGAGATATTGGAGATTGTACATACGGCAAAACACCAGCCAGATTTCCAGCCAGACCAGAATAAAGACCTTTCAGAACTATTTTTCCTCCACCCTGAACAGCCTGCAACACAGATACAGTATAGAGAAGAGAGCAAATTATAATATAAAATCAGATTCCCACAAAAGGACAGAAATTATTGTATTTAAAATAAATTATTCCATATCCAATTTTACATTGACGGGGATGCAGACCCTGTTACACTGGCAAGATCTGAAGGGTAAAATGTTACAAAAGTGAGAGGTCATGGATGCAAGATCTACCTAATGGAAAAGGAAGACAATGCACAAAATATAGCATAACTATCAAGATAAGAAAAGAAGAAACAAGATATCGGAATTATCTTTTAAAAGGAAGCGTTCTATCCTAAAACCATTTTGATCAGTCTGGCTATGGTTGTCTTAAATATCAATAAATCATTTGAATATAAGTCCTAGAAGTATTAGCCCTTACATACACAAATCCATGAAGAATTTATATTCCAATATCAAAGAGTTAATAGAACAAATCATTAGTATTTAAGTTTTCATTTTTGTAGAAACCTATGTGAAATCTACCTGTAATCGGGTTTTGATTGTATCAATTGGATATAATACTGTTTCCACAACCACACCAGCTGTACCCCCTGCGATAACCCCTTCTGCAGAACTATACAATGTTAGACATGATAATTCCAGGCTATGAAAGTCTAAGTAGAATCAAGAGTAGAAAAGGTAGAAGTAATTATAAGAACACAATACAATATCTTATTTGGAGAAGGAATTTTTTTCTGAAATAAATTATGTAATATGATATAAATGAGATGAGAGTCGTTTACACCCAACAACAAAAGCAGTACAAAATGAGTGGTCAAAAGTGTCACCAAACACACCCGAAACAAAACGTGCGATAACCAACGGAGAAAACAACAATGAGAAACAAAATGTTCACCTATGAAAGGCTTTTCTTCCTACCCAGAACAAAAAATGCATTACACATTAATTTAGTTCAAATATAAGAAACTTGTTATTAAATACCTTAAAAGGATTCACACTTCATTTCACGGTTTCATTCTTATTGAAGAATTTGAGAAAGGGGAGTGATTATTGAATTACTTTCTCATATGGGGGTAATCACCTATATATATACATATACATGTACATGTAAAAGTAAAAAGTAATTGATGAGTGAAACAAGTTAACTTATATCACATGCCAAGTATTAATTGGTGGATTTTCAAGAGTTAACTCGTGGGACTAGTCTATTGTTATTTGTTCAGCCCAGACGAGTGAGGCCGTTAGAATTTGATTCAACTCAGATTGAGTAGTTTTGAGGACAATTGCCAAAGAGAAAGTGGCATTTAGAGTGTCTGCAAGAGACGATTGCTTGATTGCCATAATCGGTGTTAGAGTTTCTGGCATACTAACAATGATGTGTGATAACCAAGTCGGAATCAGTATTATAAAAAATCTGGTTCATTATGACAGAACCAAATATTGAAATTGATTGTCACTTCATTTATAAGAATGTCAATAAATGGTCTATTTCAACCATTTACGTTACGTCACGCATTCAGTTGACTGACATACTAACCAAAGCTCTTCCCAAGTAGAATTTTGAAGAACTATGTAGTAAGTTCGGGACTCTCAATATCTACGACCCAACTTGAGTGGGAGTGTAAAATTATCTATCTATATCCTCCTTAGAATTGATGCACCTTGTTTGCACTCAATATCTTACTTTATTTTTACTCAATGTATTGAGTTCTGTCATTGTCCGACCAATTGACCACCACTTTCAGTTGCCTATCCGTTGAAAAAGAAAAGTCCTCTCTAAAGTAAAGCAAGGAAGTCCGCTATCCCTCTAAATGGTCCTTCTTTTCTACTTTCATTACACTCAATATAGTTTATATACCACACAATTCTCACTAAATAAGTTAAGTTGATATTTTGAATAATATTATCACTTTTTTACTCTTACAAGCTCAAGATTCTATAGTCTCCTACCTTACAACAAAACTTCAAATTGTTGAAATTCTCACAAAGGCACACAAAAACAAATTTCAATGATCTACTTGCCAATGTACATGTACCACCCAACTTGAGGGCATTGGGCATATTATTAGTTCCTCCTATTGTTTCCATATCTATTTTCCAGTATTTTAGTTTTAATCCTAAGAGACTTGTTTCCACCCGAGAAGACACTCTCTCTTCCAATGTTCTCATTTACTTCATTCTTGCTTTATCATCCGTAAATTCACATGCAATGTTCTCTTGTAAAAGTATCACAAAATAAAGAATACATAAGAAATGTCTGTTCCATCTCTTGTATCCTTTAAATATCTTCATATTATAATATCAATTCCATGTCATCAAATAGTCACCATTGATTACAGGCAAAAAATCAATCTAACTCTTATGTTCAACTTCTATGTAACATGAAGATTTAATCATTTTTTGGGGGGAAAACAAAGATTTAATATTTTACTAATCCCTAATTGGGAGAGTTGTGTGTTTAGCTGATGAATAGCATTCTAACTGCAGCTAAACATTCATTCATGTTTCAAATCTACACAACAAAGTTATCCAACGATAAGAGAAGGATATCTCATCTTACCAAACAAAATTCGAAAGAAATCAATTGGCTTTTCATCCCTTGTGCTAACTGATGCAAAAAATCTTTTTCTTCCAAATTGTACATTCCGCACTTCTCCATTAGCAACATCTGCAAAACCAAATTCCAGAAGCAATAAATACAACAAAGAAATGCAGAGGCAAAGTTCAGCTTTTGGTCGGCTCATAAGCTCTTGTAAATATGAAGTCTCCAACATGGATGATCAAATCTAATCTCCAATACAATAGTAATATGTACGCTCTCCAGGAAAAATAAAATGCTACCAGCATAGGTCCTCCACCACAGTTGAAACTCTTACCAATGAATGGAAGGTATAAAGGATCATTGTGTAAAAATGCAAATAAACTCCTCTATCGCTACTTGTAATGGTTCTCTTTAACCACAACTTTCCTCTAAACTGAGAATTCTAACCACATATTATGAGAACAATAAGCAAATTGATCAAATATTCAAATGTTTTAATAGTTGGTAATAGTGACAATGGGTCTTTGCTATTTCATAAGTTTTCTACTAACAACAAGCTGAGGGCAAAGAGGTAAACTTAGAACATATCTTACAAGGCAAACAAAATCATGTGTAAAATTAATTATTAACCATTAATGAATATCTCCAACATGACTAGATTTTAATCTAGTGCACAAAATTATCTTAGTTATCAGTATTATTGTCAATCAAACAAAGAGAAAGGAATCCAAAAGTGTCAAGCCCAAAGCACATATGATCAGCTTGAACGTTGTTTGTTGGTGCTTCCCTTCACAAACAAATAGCCCTTGTTTGGAAGTTGGTGTTTTGAATTATAACTCCTTTTATGACGTTATGATATTCGAATCCAAAATTTGATTCATTATAAAATCTATGGTCTAAACCTCCATAGTATTTAAAATTTTGTACATTTTCCTTTTCTTAATTAATATTTTATAACTTTTTTAACAAAATAATATCACATTATGTTCTTAGCTAAATCCAAATACAAATTAACCCCATAGCTAGGTTTTGTCATACTCGGCCAGTTCAGGAACCCATGTATATCCTCAACAAAATATTATGATTGACATCAGCAACTACGACAAATTACTCATTCAAAAATTTCACTACATAATCATCAAATTAAATTAGTGAGTAAAGCAATGGAACATACATATCATTTCTATGGTATGTTATGATTGAAAATATCAAGAAAGGCTATTCATATTACATTACAGCAAATAAATTGATTATTAGCAAAATTTGCAAGCATAAACATAATAGGGCCAGGTTTTCAGAATAACACAGATGAGACCAATAGAATATAAGTGCAAAAAGAAATAGGTGTAAAGAATAGGGGATGTCGGGACTACTTCAAGCCCCAATTTCATCCTAGACAGGGATGCATTTCCTATCTTCTTCTTTTTTTCTTTCAATTTGTGATACTCAGCTTGTTGGGTATCTTTCTTTTTCACTTGTCAAGTGCAAAAGGATTCAGAAATGGGAGGTTTTGTTTTGGACATTTCAGGTTAAGACTAATTCCAACTATAATCATGATAAACACAATGAGGGTCATGCAGCAACATAAAGTTAGAATATAAGTAGGGAAAAAGAAGATATGAAACCTGCGGGGACTAGAGAAGACTTCTTGGCATCAATCGTTAGCGTAAGAGGGCCCATTACAAGAGCGTCGTCCAGCTATCCGGTGCTGTAAATTTGACAGAAAAACAGCTAACTAGAGTTTTTGAAGTCTTGTAAAGATTAACAAAAACGAACGGATATTTTTGTGAAGCAACTCAACGCATTGCGATTTGCCTTAGCAGCAACAAACAACGTACACCGAAGAGAGAAAGAGATGAAGTGTAACTCAAGTGACGTTAAGATAGAGGTGGTTGGTTGGTGATAACACGTACAGGTTTGGGGAAGGAGAGAGAAAGACAGGTATTAGGTGTTTAAACAATTTAATTATATTAATTAAACGGATTCCGTCTTTTCAAACCGGATACAAGTTCGGGTTTATGACATTATAACTAGTATTTTCGAGAAAAAAAATAATAAAAAGAGAAATGATAGAGATCGAGGAAATAATAACAAAAATAAAGTCTAGAAAATGATGTATATTTTTAATAAAAGAGAATTTTTAAATTTTCAAGACACATCATTTCTGACTTTCTTGTCATTATTTTTTCTGTTCTATATCATTTCTCTTAAAAAAAACGTCATTATTTTTAAATATTGAACCGATGTTATAAGCACTAAAAATCTATCTACCTAATTTATAAAATTATAATAATTATTTTGATTTATTTTCAAATAAATAAAATCAAAATAATTAACCATAAAGCCAAAACTTAATTAAATAGTTAATTAGATTAATTATTGTGATAATTAAGATCTAATTAATTAAGGATAATGTCCAAATAAAAAAATAAAATTATTTGAGATAAATGTTGTACTCATTTTATCTTAAAATAATTTTAAAAAAATTAAGGGATTAAAATAATTTAAAATAAAATGTGGTACTTATTTCATTTCCAAAAATTATTTATTTAACTCAAAATATAAAAAGAATAAACTAAATTGACAAAATATTTGTCATATTTATTTTAATATTTTGTGTATTTTAAAAGATTAAAATTAAAGTCAAAAGGGTAAAAAAATATCAACTCAAACAAACCCTTAAAGTTTTAAATAAAAAAATAAATTCGCAATTGGGTGTAGCCGAAATTCTGGAAAATAGTTACAACCGAAACTGCGACCATCGGATGTGCACTGAATTTTCATCCAACGCCCATGAACAACCCACGACGCCCACTGCACCAAAAGAAGACCCGCGCGCGAAGTAGCTGGTCATCAAACGGTCGCTCTAACGTCGTCTCCTTTAACGCGGATGGAACGCTCGTGTCTGTTGGGTCAAATTATTTTGACTAAGTGTCAAAGTAGTTTAACTATTGGAATTTTGATGATGAATGTATATAAAACTCAATCTATGCCGTCTAATTGTTTTTGGTGCAAGTGTATCGAAAAATGTTATATTAGACTAAGTCTGAATGAGGCGCATTAGACTGATTGATTATTAAATGCATTGAGTTAGACGTGCAGTATAACAGACGTAGTTAGACATGCAATCTAACGGATACGTAGTTAGACGTGCAGTCTAACAGACGTAGTTAGACGTGCAGTCTAACATATGAGAGTTAGACGTGCAGTCTAACTTCTTCAGATTAGTCTAAAGGGAGACGTAGTTAGACGTGTAGTCTAACGGATATTTAGTTAGACGTGTAGTCTAATAGACGTAGTTAGACGTGTATTCTAACGGATACGTAGTTAGACGTGCAGTCTAATAGACGTAGTTAGACGTGCAGTCTAACATACGAGAGTTAGACGTGCAGTCTAACTCCTTCAGATTAGTCTGAAGGGATGTATAGTTAGACGTGCAGTCTAACTAATGAAAGTTAGACGTATAGTCTAACTCCTTTAGATTAGTCTGAAGGGAACTGTAATTAAACGTGTCGTCTAATCCCGTTAGACCAGGTGGTCTAATGGATCCTGCTATTAGACGTGGGCGTCTAATTTCATTAGACGAGGTCGTCTAAGTGAAATATGTCTAATGTCAAGCTTAAAGCAGTTGCTTGAAGCTAGCACACGTCTACCCACGATCAACTAGTTGTACGCTACTCCTGCTCCACTTTCCAGTGAAGATTAGTACGACAGCCAGTTGCAACCAATTGATTAATGTCACGTAAGCAAATATTCTTCCCACTACTTGTTTTTCCAGGAATATCCTAGAAGAATATTTGGCGCACTACCAGATTGGTACGGCCACGATGCTATTCTCTGTTGTGTACTATGGAGGCGCTCCAATGGAAGTTAGCCACGTGTCATTATGGAAGATTCGACCGTTGGTACTTGCTTTTTATTTAAAAATCCTCAAGGACAACAGAAGAACTGCTGGAATTATAGACTAATCGATCTATCGATACACAGATTATTCAATCTACGCATACAAACGAGCTGCTTTCTTGTTTTACTGTGTGTTTATCAAGAGAGAGTTAGAATCAAAGCATTGTTTTAGCTGAGTGATATATTCTTCATCATATTGTAAGTTGAACAGAGTCTGTTCTATTCAATAGTGAGCTATTCGTGCAACTGTATTTGATTATCAGAAAAGTATAGTGAATCCTTCTGGTGGTTGGAAGAAGGGGTGACGTAGGAGAGTTTGCTCCGAATATCCATAAACAAATTGCTGTGTCTTTTTCATTCTGTCATCTTCTCATTCTTGGTTCTTAGCTTCAAATCTAAGCAAACATTTCCGCACTTAAAATCGTTCAAGAGTTTGCAAGGGTTTGTGCAGAATAGAAAGTGGTTTAAATTCTTAACATGATTTCTATCAAATCGTTTGTCCGAAGTCGTCATCAATAGTCAGACCCCCATCTCTATTGCTGTCGCTGATCCTATCAATTGGTATCAGAGCTCTATTTCCTATTCTCAAGCTTCAAGAACCTGAATCATGTCTATCATCAACAAGATCCCTATTCTGTCAAGAGACAACCGTGACTATTAGATGATGAGAATTCAAGTTCACGTGGAGCGTCATTACCGATGGTCCCATAAAGATTTCGAAGCCAAGATGTGAGTGGACTATTGAAGATAAGATGACCAACAACCTAGATAATGTGGCCAGAAATATTCTGTATCAATCGATCAACATGAACATAATCTACGAGATCAAATCATGTTTCTCTGTTAAAGAAATATGGGAGAAGTTGACTCAAATCTATGGTCGAAATGTTCAAGCCGAGAAGAATCAGAAGGACCAGAAAGTTTTCATGTGTGTTGAAAACAAATCCAAATGGGCCGACAGTGATTCAGAGGATTCTCCTGCTGAAAAAGAGACTGAAGCTGTAACATTCTTGATGACAGATGACCAATCCAAAGTAAATGATGTTTCTACATTAGAATTTACCAACGAAGAGTTAATTACTGCACTCAATGAAATGACCAACAAACAGTGTTGTTACACGGAAGAGAGAAAGATATGAACTGTAACTCTAGTGTCGTTAAGATAGAGGTGGTTGGTTGGTGATAACACGTACAGGTTTGGGGAAGGAGAGAGAAAGACAGGTATTAGGTGTTTAAACAATTTAATTATATTAATTAACCGGATTCCGTCTTTTCAAACTGGATACAAGTTTGGGTTTATGACATTATAACTAGTATTTTCAAGAAGAAAAAAAACTTAATGAAAAGAGAAATGATGGGTATTTAAAAAAAACATTAATGGTACTTTCTCGCATTTGAATGGTATCTTATTCTAATTTAAATTCTTAAATTTGATAAAATTTTAATATTATTAAAAAAAACATTAATGGTACTTTCTCGAATTTGTAAACATTAACGGTACTTTCTCGAATTTGTATTTGAATGGTATCTTATTGTCTAATTTAAATTCTTAAATTTGGTAAATTTTTAATATTAAGAATTAAAATTTTAATGTAATTTAACTTAATATAATTAGAATTTTTTTTAATTTGGAATTGTAATTCTAAATTATTTTTTATATATTTTAAACTTAATAACTTTTTATTTTATAATTTAAAACACAATTAAAGTTTTCAATCGATAATTTTGTTTTTAGAATTTATGATGTTAAAATATTGAACCGATGTTATAAGAACTAAAAATCTACATACCTAATTTATAAAATTATAATAATTATTTTAATTTATTTTCAAATAAATAAAATCAAAATAATTAACCATAAAGCCAAAACCTAATTAAATTAAATAGTTAATTAGATTAATTATTGTGATAATTAAGATCTAATTAGTTAAAAATAATGGCCAAATAAAAAAAAATTATTTGAGATAAATGTTATACTTATTTTATCTTAAAATAATTTTAGAAAATTTAAGAGATTAAAATAATTTAAAATAAAATGTGGTACCCATTTATTTCCAAAACTTATTTATTTAACCCAAAAATATAAAAAAAATAAAGTAAATTGACAAAATATTTGTCATATTTATTTTAATATTTTGTGTATTTTAAAAGATTAAAATTAAAGTCAAAAGGGTAAAAAAAAACAACTCAAACAAACCCTTAAAGTTTTAAATAAAAAATAAATTCGCAATTGGGGGTAGCCGAAATTCTGGAAAATAGTTACAGTTGAAACTGCGACCATCGGATGAGCACTGGATTTTCATCTGACGCCCATGAACAGCCCACGACCTGCTGCACCAAAAGAAGACCCGTGCGCGAAGCAACCGATCATCAAACGGTCGCTCCAACGTCGTCACCTTCAACGCGGATGGAACGCTCGCGCCTTTACAGAATACTGACGGAACGCTCCACGTTCGCCAACCGCGCCCAAAATGATGCCAATTCGTCTACAACTGTCGTCTTTGTCGCGATCGTCGTAGGGATAAGAACGAGTCTCATCTTTAATTTCTCAAAGATGGAACTCTTCCTATAATCATTATTTTTTGTTGATTCAAAATGTGAAATGATCACCCTACTTCAGTGATCATTTCCCCTACATCTATAAGCATGAATCATGCCTATTTTGGCAAATTGAAACAAGAACAACCAAAATGTTGTTAATGTCTTTGGTTTGATTCAAGCCACTTAAATGTGTCAACTGACTTCGAGAGGCTATAAATAGCTTCCCTTAATAATTTTGAATCCAAGGGATCCACTCTCCAACTTCAAATCAAGATTTATAGGAAATCTTCCATTAAAGCTTCAAGCTTTTAGATTTTTTAAAATCTTTACATAAGGCCTTAAAGTTTGGATTTGAGCATCCCGAAAGTTACCTTAAGGTTTAAGGAGTGTTCTTCAATCCCTTGTATGATTCCAATCACTTTTTAATTCATATTTTCAGTTTGAATTTGAAATTTTTATATTTCAGTTTTCATAAGCTTGTATATTGCCTGATTGTTGAATGTTTAGAATAGAAATCGATCCTAGGATTATTTATGAGATTTATGTGAAGCCAAGATCAATCAATCGATCTAAAACAAAAAAAATCTAAATTTGAAATTTGGAAAACTGAAAAAACAGGTTTTCTGTTCTTGAACTAATCCTCAAGAACAACAGCTTGCAAAGCTTTCTAACATGTTTTTAATGATGTTGGACAACTATTTGGATCATGTTTGATCCATCCCGATCATGTTTGATCAAAATCAATATTTTCAAAATAATTGAAAATTTTGAGTTTTGAATTGATCCAAACGAATAACAAGTGTTCATGTTTTGATACCAATCAAGTATATGACTATAAATAAATTATTGGCTAACTCCTTACACTTCAAAACAACTTTAAAACCAAAAACCCGATTTTTGCTTACAAACTATTTTGAACGAATTGATCATCACCCATGTCGATTAATACATTGGAATGGTGTTTTAAATGTTCTTGAGAGTTTTGTGAAGCTACCCAGACCATTGGATCCGAGAATCCAAACATTCATCAAAATTGCAAAACCTATAATTTTGATGTTCTTGAGGACCGAGAGGTCCGACCTAAAATCAAGAGGTCCGACCAAAAAATTCCAACTAAGACCGAAGATTTTTTTACATCTAATCGATAAATCAAACCTAAGATAGATGAATCTTGCACCCGATCGAGAACTTCCAAATCCAGGACCGATTGAGAATTCTCGAACCCGACCGAGAACTCCAGTCAAGGACCAAGAGTCTTTAGTATCCCGCCTAAGGCTTTTCAACCAGGACCGATAGCCTTGACCGATGAAAACGAACCCAGGACCTAGGACACATGTCTTAAGGCTTGTTTGGTTCTATTTTCAAATTTTCAAATTATTATTTTTTTTTTATTTTGAAACCCCAAATCATTTTCTAAAAATTCTAAAAAAAAATAAAAAAATGATTTCAAATTATTTTTGGGATATTTCCATAAAAAATATTTTGACAAATGCTCGTTTAAAATTTATGTTTAAACCTTAATGCTTTTAAATGACTAATATTTTTCAGGTATTTTCCCCCTTAGTCATCAACAACAACATGTATCAAGATTTAAATATTGTTGTTATAATATTTTAAATAACGCTAAAACCTACGCGTGTCTAGGACCAGAAGAATAATCGATTAAAACGAAAACGTTATACAACCGATTTTGAAAGCAAATTTATAAAGTAGAGACTATTTTAAATTGGTAGGGAGAACAAAACGTGAAAGCCCTTTCTCGAGTATCACCAAACTCGAACTAAAATAAAACTCTAGCTAAAAATACGTTTGTACACGTAAACTTTTATTGATTTAAAAAAAAATCAATTGGCGACTTTGTCTTCAAATGAATGATATTTTGAATTAATTATTTCTAATTAATTTAAAACTATGATTTTTTATAAAATCAAATTATTATTTGATTATTAAAAATCTTCGAATTATTCAAATTTGAACCCAAAATTAATTATGTTTAATTAATTTTCAAAAGATTTCAGGAATTATTCAAAATCTTTTAAAATAATTTTTATTTTAAAAGGATTCATGACATGACAACCAATGTTGAAATTATTGAACCTCGAGCCGCTCCGAGCCCACATGGGATTTTCTGGAGATTACAAATGTCTTTTTTTTTTTTTAATTTAGTAACTTAACATTTTGAACTAATATTTATTTTAATTTAAGAAGTTAACATGTTGAACCAATATTATGTTTTAAATTTAAGAAGTTAACATGTTGAACGAATATTTTGGTTTGAATTTAAGAAGTTAAAAGTCGAACCAATATATTTTTTTAATATATGAAATTAACATATTAAACTGATATTTTTTAATGAAAACCGAAACTTAAAAAAATTTATTGACCTTTGAGCTATCCTAATTGATTGTGTCAAACCATTAATAAAATAAATAATATATATTAAAAATAATTTTATTATATTCTTTTTTGCAAACATAGAAATTGTGATTGAAATAAAATTCTACACTTTTTCCAAAATATATGAATTAAATTATAGTTCAATGTAGGGGTGGGAAAAAATACCGATATTAAAGGTATATCAAAAATATCGTACTACAATATATCGAAAATATCGATTTTTAAGGTATACCGAAAAAAATGTAAGGTATGTATTAGGATCGGGATCGCTGATAGGGGACTGGGGTCCGGCTAAGGGTGACCGCTTTCACAACGCAGCACACACCAATTGGAACTAATCCGGTTAAGGACTAGAACCACTCTTAACACTACACAGATTGTTACAAACTCTTGAACCGTGTTCAAGTGCGGAAATGTCCATTTCAATCTGAAACAACTCACCCAGTTCGGTTTGGAAGGTATTTAGAAGGAGTCGGTTAAGGTGGGGAGATGGGCCGGTTAGGTTTGAGTGAATGGTAATTCGGTTCGGTTAGTGTAAGTGAGCCGGAAAGTAAAATAAAGAACACAAGACATATTTTTATGGATGTTCGGAGTTGAATCTCCTACGTCACCCCTTCTTCTCAAACAGTGAGAAGGATATTCACTAACTGGAATATTCCACAAACAAACACTTACTCCGATCGAGTCTTATTTACTACTCGTCGGTTACACCACTCACACGGTGATGTAATACTTTTATACACAAGGTAAAATACACAGATTTCTTTTACAACTTTGAATCAGAAAAGCTATATGAACTTAGAATGTTTTCAGGCTTGAATGTATGAAAAACTCAGTTGATTCTTGCTCGCGCGCGTTGTATGTTTTGTACTGTTCTTGACTTCCTTTATATAGAGAAAAATAGCAACGATCATATTTCTCTTTCATCTGCTGATTAGTCAGCCGAGCCGGCTAGAGTAGGTAACATTGCTTTTTGTACATGTGGCAGCCATGCACAAGGGTAGCCGCCTGTACCATAAGGGTTGCTTGTGCACTTGGTTAAGATCTGTAATGATTAGATTTTCTCATGCTTTATCTCAGATCTTTCTTTTGTGCGTTTCCAAGAAATCTTCATTACGTCATCTTCACAGATTTCATCACTTTGAATAATTTTCCGTTGGCCATTAGATCTTCGATATATTGAGCTGGCCGGGAGTGATGCTTCATATGGTTTATATTTCAACCGATCCGGTTAGTGGAGGGAAACCGGTTTACTTGAAGTTAATCAGGTTCACTTGATAATGTCCGGATCGTTGACACTGAAGGTTTCAGCCGGTCTGGTGCGGTTTGAGCTGTACCTACACAAAGGATTTTAAAACTGATTAAGTTCTTTGTCCAGTTAAAATTAACTTACTTAATTTTTCTAACAATTTCTCCCTTTTTGATTATTTAGAATAAATATTCAAAACTTGTAAGTGATGGTCGGTTTTTAAAACGTTTTAAGAAATGTTTGGCCGGTTTAAAATTAACTTACTTATTTTTTCTAACAATTTATCCTTTTTTGATTATTTAGAATAAATATTCAAAACTTGTAAGTGTTGGCCGGGAGATATTTCAAAAGATCTTTTAAGTGTACTTGGCCGGTTTTTGAAAAAGTTTATCAATTTCTCCATTTTTGATGCTTTTAGCCGAAAATTATCAAAATTAGCTTAATAAACTGAGATAATATTATATATATATAGAGAAAATAGAGTTGTAACCGAAACAAAGAAAAATCTTTTGGTGCAAGGTAAATAAAATAAGTAGAACGTGTGTTCAAGGATTCGGATGTCCCCCCTGTTCTGATGCTTTGAGCTTTGCCTCCTCCTCCGCTAGCCATTCTCTTTCCCCTCTATCCGCGTCTATGCACCATCCAGTTATGACACTTGTTCTTTGGGAAGGAAAACGGTTGAAGTTGAAGAAACCGCCTTCTGATCTGGATGGTTGAGGTGTAATGTCGCTAGATGGGAAATTGTTGATGAAGTTTTGTATGTAGTCCTCCTGGGACTCCTGAACCAGCCTCTTGCCTTGTTGAATAAATGAGGATGGTTCTGTTCTAGCTTTTCGTTTTCTGGGCTGGAGAGGAACTTTGTCCTCTTTTCCTCCTCGGATGTTGGCTAAGGTTGATTGTCGATCGGGTTCGTTGTCGTTTGAATATTTGCATCGGTGATTTGGGTCAAGAGCCTGGTTATTTGAGCTTTCTTCTTCTTATTAGCCTGACCCCTTGTTGTGATTCCCGATAGAGAACGTTTCTTAGCTGCGCCAGTGTCAGTCCTTTCAGCTTCGATTTCCTTGGCCGCTTCGGTTTCTGCAAGTTATGAGGCTAACCGATAGTCATTTGTCTCCAACTCTTTTAATCGTTTTTCCCTTTCGATCTCATCGGCTTGGAACTTCTTGGCTGCTTCAGCATCGGATCAGATCTGTCCTCGGTTGTCATGGCATTTACCTCAGCTATCTCCCCAATTTGAACGGTCAAGAGTTGCATCATATGCAACATTTGGGAGGTAGTGTTGTCAACTTTCTCGATCTTGTTCCCAACTTGCAGGATCTTGTTCTCAACTTTCAGGATCATGTTGTCTGACGCGGAGTCTTTCACCTCGAGGGTCGCTTGCATTTTTTCCATTGATCTTTCAACTGCAGCATCGATGAGGGCATGTATGTCGTCCATAACCGGACCAACCGTGTGAGGAGAATGAACCGACATTGATCTTTCCGGTTGTTCCTTGTTAATCGGTACAACATTTTCATGAATAGGATGTGAGAGAGACTTACTTGGTGAGGGGGAGGCTGTTCGACCATCTTCCTGCGGAGACCCAGGTTGTTTGGATGATTCACCGATTTTGGTAGTCGACAAATGATGGTTGTCAGGTCCCGGAAACTCATACCGTTCTTTGATTTCTTGCTTAGTTTTATTCTCTATGTCCGATATTTCGGCTTCAATCTTGGCAATGATCTCGTGCAACAAATCCCTTGCCTTAGTTTCCTCATCGTTAAGGGCCATGTCTTTGGAGGCTTCCAATACTTTTTCATGGCCCATACTTTGGCGTTCTTTTCAGCTAGATCATATCTGGACATAGCCAAAGGGATAAATTTTGATTTTGTAAGCTGGAATAATGTTTGCTCTAGGTCTACCAGTTTCAACCACTAGTTAGATCTGGAAGGGAATTTTTCGAATGGAATTTCACTCTGGATTTTCCACCAGTCATAGAAGACATAAGATATCTCGTGCGCCCGATCCCCAACCTTTTTGAGGATTTCTCTTACAATGGTTTCGACTGCACCTGATTCGGAGTGGTGGGATTGTGTTGAAGATTCGGGTGGAGTAAGGACAGTAGCCGATTTCCCATGATTCGGATTTTGATTGGTTTGGAGAGCATCGTCCCCAGACGGACCTGTTGAGCTCATTTCAATGGTGTTACCTCCCTGAACCGGAGGATTTTCTTCTTCTTCATTTACCGGTTTTGAGGATTCCGGTGTAGTGTTAGGAATGACCGGCCCCTTTAGAGCCGATTGTGATGTATGCTCGATTGGAACGGGGTTTTCAGCACCCGAATTTGTTGTACTTCTTTCTACATCATTGCCCCCTTGAGTCGGAGAACAAAAAGTTGGTATTTCTTCTTCATTATTGACCGCTTCGTTGTTTAGATCATCTATTCGATCATTTTTAACAGCCTGACCTTTCTCAACAATTTTACTTGTCGCCTCATCATTGTTTGCCCGAGTGACTTCTTTCGCTACGTCTAGTACCACGTCTGAGGTCCTTAACCGGACTGATTCTATCGTGTCCGCAATGTTCTTAGGAAGGGATTTCCTAATTTCAGAGTTATGAGTGTGAGTACTAACCTGTTCAATAGCCAGACACCCGTCTCTATTGGTGCCGCCGATCCTATCAATTGGTATCAGAGCATCGTTTTCTATTCTCAAGATTCTAAGGAATTTGAATTATGTCTATGGCTGTCATCAATAATGTTCCCATGTTTTTATAAGAAAACTATATCGCGTGGAAGGTGAGAGTCCACGCTCATCTAGCTGCCATAGATGATGACATGTGGTTTGTCATCACCAACGGTCCGATAAAGATTGAGAAGGCTAGATCTGAGTGGACCAGTGAAGATAAAAGAAAGAACAACTTCGACAACATAGCAAAAGACATCCTCTACAAGACATTGGATGAGAACATGGTACACAAGATCATCACATGTCCCACTTCCAAATATATTTGGGAGAAGGTGACTAAACTGTGTGAGGGCAACGAGAAAACAAAAGAAAACAGACTCATGGTTGCCACTCAATAGTTCAATAACTTCAAGATGCGTCCTGGAGAGACAATGACTGAGTTCGATGAGAGATTCAGTAAGGTTATTACTTCTATATCCATTCTGGGCAAGACTTACAGCCACAAAGAGGTTGCCATCAAGGTCATGCGTGCTTTGCTCAAAGAGTGGGATATTAAGACGATGGCGATGAGGGAGTCTAAAGACCTCAATAAGATGGATCTCTTTGACTTGTTGGCCGATCTGAAGGCCTATGAGTTCGAGTTGAACTATAAAAATGAAGAGGAGCACCCCACATCCACCATCATAACAAAGGCATTGGTGACGGCTGAGGAGCCATCTACTGCCACTACTGTGAAGACTACTGCTATGCAGATTAGCAGCGATGCCATGGCTCTTTTCATGAAGAAAATCTGCAAATTCATGAAGAAGAGACACTTCAAGGAAGGAAACAGCAAGTCGACGAAAGATGAGAAAAAGAACAAGAAAGAGCTGAAGACTCTCTAGCGGCTGAAAACAAAGCCAAGTGGGCCGATAGCGACTTAGATGATTCATCATCCAACGTTAGTGATGATGAAGAAGTCACTTGCTTCATGGTAAAAGAAGAAGTTGACTCTGAGGTATTTGATTTCTCCTCTGAAAAATTCTCAAGAGATGAGTTAATTACTGCACTCAATAACATGGTCATTGAGTACAAGAAACTGTCAGACTCTTTTGATGAACTAAAATTGAAAAACAAATCTGACAGCTCTTCTTCATCTCGAAATAATGATTTTAAAGTTTTTAAAAACAAAATGGTTGAGTTCTCATCTGAGAATGAGAAGCTCAAGGAAAATGTTCAAATTCTATTTTCTGAAAACCAACGTTTGACATATGTGGTCGGTTCTTTGACGAAGTCTGGAGATGCAGTCAGATACTAGATAAGTATGCTGAGGCCTGCTGGATGCAAATCCGGTCAAGGATTTGATGTCAATGACTCAAACAAGTCTTGTGAAAAGTTAAACCTAAAAACTGACAAGTTTAAGTCTATAAACTTTGTCAAAGGGAGCTTAACTAAGAATGGAACTGATTCAAGCTGTGATGAGTTAACCTTAAAGGATGAGATTACTTATGTTCCGCCAACTGTTAGCTGATTGAAACTTAAGATGAAAGCAGCCAGTAAGTCTGGCATATTAAAACTTGACAGGAAGTCAAAGAGTTTTAGACAAAAACCATATTCTAAGATTAACAGTTCAGTTGCTAGTAGGAAGACGTCTGCTAAGCCTAAATCATACGCACCGATCACAACGCAACACGGGAAATCCATAAAAATAATCAAAGTATGGATTCCAAAGGGACTAATAAGCCATGTACCCAAAGAAAATTGGGAACTAGATTTATTGTCTTTAAATGAAGGTAAAATAGGAAAGCAGCTTGGAAGAATCAAACAGTATCTGGACAGCCGGCTGCTCAGAAATAGCATATGACAATCAGTAGTCTGAAGTGGCTGACATCTTCTCAAAGCCACTTCTCGAGTCTAAGTTTTCCCACCTTAGAAATATTTTTAGGATTGTTAGATTATGATAATACCTAGATTATGTTTAAATCATGAACTCAACTAGTTTTGATAATTTAGTTTAAATAATCAAAAAGGGAGAGATTGTTGGGTTGAAATTTTTAATGTTTAAACTGATTTTGATAATTTAGTTTATATAATTAAAAAGGGAGAAATTGTTGGGTTAAGATATTTAATTGATTTAAAATAACTTAACGATTTTGATTTGATGATTGATGAAATGGTTTTTGATTATAAATGGATAAAACTAAGTTAAATAATTTTTAGTCATATCAAATATATAAATATATATTTAGATATCAACATAGTCTGTGGTATAGTGGTAAGTACACCTGCCTGTCATGCTGGTGACCTGGGTTTAAATCTCACAAGATGCATAATTAATAATTAGATTTTTGTTAATTTGCAGGCACAACTCAAAGTCAACGCGTAGTTAGACCAATTTTTATGAAAAACGTCTAATAGACCGATTATATGGAAAACGTCTAATGTTAGACGTGGGGGTCTAATGTGTGGTTAGACGTGGGGGTCTAACGCGTGGTTAGACGTGCAGTCTAACTAGTGGAGTTAGACGTGCAGTCTAGAAAGAGAAAGTTAGACGTGCAGCCTAACTAGTGTAGTTAGATGTGTAGTCTAACCAGTGGAGTTAGATGTGCAGTCTAGAAAGAGAAAGTTAGACGTGTAGTCTAACTCCTTCAGACTAGTCTGAAGGGAACCGTAATTAGACGTGGAGTCTAATAGAAAAAGAAAGATAGGGCGTTTAATGTAGATTTCTTCTAAACAGATGAACGACTAAGATGATTAGATGGGCATCTGAAGGCAGATGATCTTTCAGACAGCTGACATCAGAGCTCAACAAATGAATAACCGCCACGTATGCCATAATTCAAATTGCTTGTACTACAACGATCTCAAGAATCTTTTTCTTTTGTACTACCCAATACCTCATGGATAGTACATCCAACGGAAAGATGACATGTGTCCAAAAGAAGGATTTGACCGTTGGAGCTTTTCAAGAATAAATTGCTGCCTAAGACAACAGACAAAATTGCTGGCTGAAAAATACAAGAAATAGAGAGCTGCTTTATTTTTCAAAAAAAGAAAGTTTCTGAAATCAAACATCTCACTTATCATCTAGTTGTGAATACATTGTATTACATACTGTCTTTTCTGTGAGAAAACTTCAGTGTTGTAAGTTGAACAAATGTTGTTTTGTTCAACAGAGAGTTAGCTAGATTAGTGAACTGTATTTGATTCAAAGAAGTATAGTGAATCCTTCCGGTGGTTGGAAGAAGGGGTGACGTAGGAGAGTTTGCTCCGAACATCTATAAACAACTTCTTGTGTTCTTTACTTTCTTCCATTCATCTTTCATTGGTTCAAAACTTCAAATCCGACGAACATTTCCGCACTTGAATCTGTTTCAAGAGTTCGAAGGATTTGCGAAAAATAGAAAGAGATATTAATCCTTAACATGATTTCTATCAAAGCGTTTATCCGAAGTCGTCATCAATAGTCAGACACCCATCTCTATTGGTGTCGCCGATCCTATCATTATATTTTTTTTTTATCTTGCATATTAAATTAAATATAATTTATTCACATAAATTAATCATAAACTTATTTTCGGCCTAGACCATTTTATCTTCCTCTTTCCACTCCATTTTTTTGTAGGAAGAATGTCAAATTTATAACTGAAATATAATGGAATATTCACGTATATCACTGAACAAATTTTTGTTCGTTCATACCACTGTAGTTGAGCTTAATGTTCATCTATATCATTTGTTAACAAAAACATCCAAATCCGTTATATTTCCGTTAAAAGATGACACATGTGATTGACATGTCATTTTTTAAAAATTAATATATATTATATTTTTTTTATTCATATTTCTAAACAATAAAACTCTTGTATTTTAAATTCATTAACCAAACAACTTAACATTCTGAGAGACATTAATAATAATTCATTTTTTTCAAATTAATATATTTTTAACATTTATTTTTATTAACATTCTTAAATAATAAAATAAACCACTTTTACCTTTCTAATCTTCTCGTTACCCTAATTCACTAAGTAGTCAAAAAATAAATTAAAAACATACATAAATAACATTAATAAAAATTCATATAATATCATAAATTATAGAGCAACAAAATTCATCATTCCATACATCCCAAATTCAAAATACATTAGATACATCTATTCACACATCTATCCAAATTCATAATAATGTATTCATTACATACATCTACCTAAATTTAAAAATCTACCTCCTTACAAAAACTTCATATACCAAAACCTACCAATTCACTTAGTAAGTTTGTCTTTTCCAAACAATTTTCTTTTTTGTTCATTGATTGCATCTTGTAGTTGTCTAGTTAAAATAGTCGATGTACTTCTCCACATCAAGCCTGGCGGTCTTATACCATGTTGTAATTGAGTGTCACCAATAATAACTGGTTCACTTGCACCTCTACTTGCACCAATTTCTATATCTCTATCCCCACCAATTCTTGCATCTCCATCTGAATATGTAACTGCTCCAGTACCTGTACTAATTAATTTAATGGTTGATAAAAAAATTATTATTTTAAAATATACAAACCTAAAATAATATCATAAGTTATAATTTTCTTAATATTACCCAAAATATTATGAAGTAGACTAGAGAATTCTCCTTGTGAGGATTGCCTTTGTGAGAATGGTTGTTGTGAGGATTGACCTTGTAAGAATGATCTTTGTGAGGATTGGTCTTGTGAGAATGGTCTTTGTGAGGATTGACCTTGTGAGAATGGTCCTTGTGAGGGTTGTCCTTGTGACCATGGTGGTTGTGGGACTTGTCTTTGCAAAGATTGTGCTTGTGCGTATGTGCCTGCACCATCAAATTCTATAATTTAGACATTAAACTTTATAAAATTAATATTTACACATCAAATTATCTAAATCATCGCTAGGAGGAGCATTGGAAATTCCATCACTAACTATAGTATTGCATCCTTTTTGTTATGCATTTCTTTTCCACAATTAGTGTAATGCATTTTTCTTCCTCTTCTCGACCTTTTTCCATGAGATTTTAGTTCTTCAGGAGTTCTCCTTCTACTTGTCTTTAGCCTATCAAGTGGTCTCCCCTGTTTTGGTGGTAAAATTTTCTATTTAATATCACTATTCCAAAATTCTGGTCCTCTCAAAGTTTGTATATCAACCATGTATGCTTTGAGATAAGTATCCTTCTTATACCAATGAGAAATATAATCTTTAATATTATCACTTGAATGATAAATTGTACAAACGAAATGTGTACAAGGAATACCTCTTATATTCCAAAGTCTACAAGAAAATTTTTCATTAATAAGGTCCACCGTGTGTCTATGATCTCCATGAGTTATTTTATAACCTGTACTACTATTGAAATCCATGTGGCATTCGTGATATCAATTGGTCTATATCCAGACAACCAACCCTTCTTGCAAACATCAAAACAAACATAAAATCTTTTGAAAATTAATTCATTAACCTCTTCATCTCTTTTTACCTTCAACTCAAGTGATGATCCCGGATTACTCAATTTAATTTCTTCAGCATATCTCCACAAAGACTTGTACTAAAGTAAATGCTCTCCTTTAATTTTTTCAACAATTAATTGTTTTGCTCTCCTAACCATTGATTGAGTAACATCGACATGCAATTATGTCTTGCATAATTCCTTGAGCACTTTAAGTTTAATAGTAGGTTCTATCGTAATTCGATTTTTGAATCTTTTGCAAGAAACTTAGCTGTTATTAGTCCATTCTTGTTATATGTATAACACGTATGCTCTAGTTGATACTTTTTGATGATTCATTTTCACCTGTTTTATCTACACTAACCCATAAGACCCAAGGACATGCACCATTATTACATACAATTTTAATTCGAATGTTGTCAGCAATATTTAATCTCAACGACACAGGGTTTTCACAACCATATTCAGTTATGGCAAATTTTACATCTTCTTTAGAGTTAAAGGACATGTCAACCATAAACTGCGTAGTACCTGTAATATTGGGATTATATGCATATCTTTTACTCGGTTTTCTAACCGGCTCAATGATCAATTTCTTAATATTAAATTCTTCTTCTTCAACATCGTCATCTTCTTCAGCTCCCTCATTCTCATAACTTCCCACATCAGATGAATCATACTCAATTGTATCTTGATTATCTTCATCACTATTTATATCAATATCTAAATCATTCTCATTCTCATCTTCATCAGAAGGTGTTAGTTTGTATGTATAATCATCTTCATCGCCACTGCCACTATATACTTCAACTGCTTCTTCAAATTCATCTTTAACATATATTTTATTTGTGCGTATCTCATCCACAATATTGTAGATATCTATCTTTTTTGATTTTCTTAAGTATGACGACATAACTAAGATGTCTTTGTCACAAGTTAGATCCATAATTCTTATGGTTAAACTTAAATTCGGTATGCAATAAAAGAATTTTGTGACAACCCGATTCATATATCATAACTTCTGGGCTATATCCATTATATCCAGTAACTTAATTTGTCCAAATCTTCTATAAAGAAAATGAATTTAAAGCCGTTCATATACCTCGTTAATTTCTTCATGGCATATAGTCAATTTACCTCCATGATATATAGTCAACTTATAACCATTCCATCATCAACTTATTTAAGAGGTTGTCATATACTGTTCTTATAAAAACAAGGCTTCTTTAAGTGATTAGGAGAACCCAAATTCATTTAGTGTCTAGCCATTGTTTATAAGTTGAAGTATTTGGGTAATTAATTCAAAGCAACAAAACATGAAATTATTTAAATGTTGGATATCATAACAATTCTTATCCTACACAAACCATGAACAATAGAAGACAATGCTACATCTAGTAGCTACTTTCAAGGCTCGACTTCAATAATTATATGTTGGACGTTGGAAACAGATCCCGCTTCATAAAATGGTAAGTAAATGATATCCTAATAATGTATTCTTGTTGATTATATAAACCCTAATCAATCAGATAGATTCACTTTTCTAAAACAGGACATTATTTAGAGTTTGGAAGTGGAAGAGAAAGGTGAACAAACTCTGAATAGATAAGGATGCATTTAGGAAGAGAACAAAAACAATAATCCAGAAATAAGTCTTCAACAGAAAGAAGAAGATTTGTAAACTTCATTACCTGTCATCATTGTTCATTGTGAACTTTGTTTGAGACTAGTCAAAGTAAGAAGGCAACGTTGAAGTCTAAAGCTCGGCTAAATGTCAAAGTTCGTCGTGGTAGAATTCTGAAATCAAAATCTCATCTCCCATTGCCCTAAATTCTCTCGCTAACTCGTCAGTCTTTCTTCGGTTCCTTTATATGAGAAATCGAATCCTTCGAAGAACAAAAATTGGAGAAAAAGAAGAATAGTGGGTTTAGTTAGTTAGGGAAGGAGAGAAAAATCATTAATGCCTTTGTAAATGTTTTATTATTTAGAATTATATATATATATATATAATATTAATTAATAAAGATGACATGTCAATTCTACCGTATATTAATTAAAAAAGATGACATGTCAATCCCATTTGTCATCTCATTTAACAGGAACTTAACGGGGTTAGAGATTTGGTAGAGTAGTGACATAGATGAATATTAAACTCAACTATAATGATATGAGCGAACAAAATTTAGTTTAATGATATATACATGAATATTCCATTATAGTTCAGTGATAAAGTTAACATTTTTTTTATTTTTTTCATCCCTTGAGTTATTCCAAATGAGAGACATTCTCCACAAGAATTATCTAAATAATGTCAAATTTTAATATATATATATATATATATATATAATATTTAAAATATATATATAGTTAATTATTTACTAATATATTTATGTGCGTTATTTATTTTTATTTTTTTAAAACCATTAGTATATATTAATGAATTTAATAATAAGAATATTGTAAAAAAACATAAATCCTTTCTCCTTGTATTTCTCCAAACATGTGTTTTCCCTCCTTCAAACTCTAAACTTCCGGATTCCCACTAATTCCTCATTTTGTATTTCTGAAGAGAGAGAGAGAAAGAAGATCACCCATTTCTATGATCAAACAGAAAACCTTCATTTTGAGCAAGGAAGGGGAAAACCACACAAAACCACCAACTCCTGACCATGCAATTGGTTCGCGCCGCGGTCCTTTTTTGGACCTGCACGGTGTTTCTCTTCGCCTCCACGGCGGTGAACTCTTTAGGAGTCAATTTTGGCACCCAAGCCTCTCACACTTTATTACCTACCATTTTGGTCAAATTGCTTAAAGACAATGGTATCAACAAGATTAAGCTATTTGATGCAGATTCTTGGTATCTCAATGCCTTTGCTGGCACTGGAATTGAAGTCATGCCCGGTATCCCTAATCTTGAATTGAAGAGGCTTAGTGGCGATTATGATCAGGCAAAGAGTTGGGTCAAACACAATATTACAACGCATTTGTACGATGGGGGTGTCAAGATCAAGTTATTCTCTTTTCTCTCTCTCTCTCTAATGTTTGGTTTAAGGTTTCATAATATTAAAAAGAAAATTAAAAATCATGATTTATGGAAAAATAAACCTTGATCATCCTTAATTAATTATATATTGCAGGTATGTGACAGTTGGAAATGAGCCATTCTTGACAAGCTACAATGGATCATACTTGAAAACAACACTCCCAGCTATCCAAAACATCCAAAGAGCTCTCGACGAAGCGGGCCACGGGAATATAAAAGCAACGACTCCACTCAATGCGGATGTCTACGGAGGAAGTGTTCCATCCGAGGGTGATTTTCGTTCGGACATAAAACCCTTAATGCTCGACTTAGTAAAATATCTCAACTCCGTTCATTCCCCTTTCCTCGTCAACATCTATCCATTCCTATCGCTTTACCAACAAGGAGCAACCTTTCCCATAGACTTCGCCATGTTCGATGGCAATGCCCAAGGCATCAACGATCAAGGACGTCATTATGATAACATGTTAGACGCAAATCTAGACACGTTAGCATGGTCCCTAAAGAAAGCCGGAGCTAGCAACATGAAGATCATAATCGGGGAGATAGGATGGCCCACAGACGGCGACATACACGCAAATATCTCCCTTGCGAAGCGATTCTACAGCGGCTTTTTCAAAAAGATGGCAGCCAATAAAGGGACTTTTGAAAGACCGGGAAGTCTCGATTACTACCTCTTCGGTTTGATAGACGAGGACATGAAGAGCATTGCCCCGGGAACATTCGAGAGGCATTGGGGCATGTTCTATTATGACGGGAAACCTAAATATGAAATGGATATGACCGGAGGACAAGGAAACGGGCCAAAGTCACTCGTGGGTGCCAAAGGCGTGTTGTATCAAGATAAGTCGTGGTGTGTATTCAACTTGGAAGCGAAGGACTTGTCTCAAGTGGCAGATTCGATTGAATATGCGTGCGTGAACGGAGATTGCACATCCCTCGAGTATGGTTCTACGTGTAACAAAATTGGGAAGAATGGAAACATAAGTTATGCTTTTAATATGTATTATCAAATGAATGATCAAAGTGTGGAGGCTTGTGACTTTAATGGGCTTGCAACCATGACCACATTGGACCCTTCCGAGGGCACTTGCAAGTTCATTATACAAATCCAAAGTGGTGGGAAGAGATGTGTACATTATCATGGCCTCAATACGGTTGTTGGGGTTTTGTTATTATTAATGGTCACAATTGCTTTATTTTAACCTTTAACTAATTATTAGAATTGATCAATGTGATGTTGACTTTCTAATCTCTAAAACCATGTGTCATGTGTGAGTGCTTCATAAGATTCTCTCCTCTCTTTATTTGTTAATAGGACTTGCTATTATAAACTACTTTCCACACAAATACAAAATACAAAATAAAAAAAAAACACAAGTACACACACTATGCTTCCTCAACAAAAACAAAGTTTGGGTGAAAGTTTCATTGGGTCAATTAGAAAACATGAATGGTTATTGGAATTGGAGAGTCAATTCTTGGAATTTAAATTTGATGGAAGCTTAAACTAGTCAATTTTTTAAGTTGAAATGTCAATTAAATTATGTATGAATAAAATTTCTAACAAGTAACCCACCTCTTCTTCAAATCCCCTTCTTCCCCAAATCTATCGAGCGCATCTAGCTAGCGGCTAGACGAAGGCGACTTTCGTACACTTTAAGCATCTCTCTTACTCGCCACAAGCTTGTGTGTAAGTTTCTATTTCTTTATATATGTGATCTATGTTTAGTATCAAGTTTCAACTAATCTAACCAATAAGTGTTGAGGTGTTCCTTGCCATTGCGGGCGGGTTTTAAATTCCGGATAAACGGGTCAGAGTTTTCTGTTATGAAAACGGGTTAGAGTATAAATACTTTTTTTGTGTATTTTTCTCATAACACAGTAAGGTTGAGAGAGAGTGAATAGATCTAGGGTTTTTCTACTTCTTCTTGTTCTTTGGCTGATCCACAATGAGAGGTTGGGGGAGCTTTTAATTGTGGAGGATTCCAATCATTCATAATATAATCACTTCTTTCATTTAAGAGCAGAGCATGTAAGTTTCTACTATTGACATTTGTTTGATTTAGTGAAACTTATTCCTCCCGTGGACGTAGGTCTATTTTGACCGAACCACGTATATTGTGTTATCGTTTATTGCTTTGTGCTATTTCAGCTCTTGGTAAATCTGTTGTTCAGTATAGAAGATTTGGAAACTGATTTGTTACAGGTTTGATTTCTAAGAAGATCTGTAGTTTTGCTGTTGCAAAACCCAACAGTGGTATCAGATTAGTATTGATTGGTTATCTGTTTTAACATTGGAGTAGAGTGCTCTACTATTTACTTGACGAAATTCAAAGAGGAGATCAACTGGTTTCTTTACTGGGGTTTTTGTCAGTTGTTAAGGCAACAATAATAGGAAATCTAGACCTGATATGGTGAGTCTGAATGGTACAAACTATAGACAATAAAAACTGATGATTAGTGATCTGTTAGTTTCAGATAATTTGAATGAAGCAATTAAAAATGAGGGTGTTAGACCTGAGACTACAAAAGAGGCTGATTGGAAAAAGACAAATAGAAAGGCCTGCAGCTTTATTCGTTCCTGGGTTGGTATAAATGTTGTGCATCATGTTGAGAACGAGACTACGACGTATAGTGTGTGGAGCAAACTTGAAGCTCTCTATGCTGGGAGGTCATCAGGGAATAAAGCAGCACTGGTACGAATATTGGTGAATCGGAAGTACATTGATAATAAATCAATTGCTAGGCACTTGAATGAATTTCAAAATATTTTGAATCAGCTGAGTAGTATGAAGATAAACTTTGATGATGATGTGCAATCACTTTTAGTCCTTGGATCTTTGTCTGCAAGTTGGGAGACACTTATTATCACTCTCAGCAACTCATCACCAAATGGTAAAGTCAACATGGCATTTGTCACTAGTTCCTTACTTGATGAGCAGAATCAAAAGGGGATAAACCCTCTAAGTCTGATATGTTGGTGACTGATAGAGGAAGATCAAAGGATAATAGAAGTGGTTCGAGCAGGGGTAAGTCTAGAGCTCCAAAAAAGGATGGTGCTTGCCATTACTGTGGAAAATGGGTCATTGGAAAAATGAGTGCTGAAAATTTAAAAATGATAAAGCGAAGGGTACGGTGAAGCCCAAAGAAAAGAAAGAACAAAGTGCAGATACATCTGCTTATGCTTCAAATGGTGAACTGACATGTGTTTCTAACTGTCAAGACTCCTGTCTTAGCACATCTTAAAATGAAACAGCATGGATGGTTGACATAGGTGCCTCATTCCATATTAATCCACACAAAGGTTACTCCAGTCCTACAAAGCTGGTGATTATGGTGAGGTTCGCATGGGTAACAGTGGTGTGTCCAAGATAGTTGGTCTTGGTGATGTTAGATACGAGACAAACATGGGCTGTTTCCTGACATTGAGAGATGTAAGACATGTTCCTGATTTGAGAATGAATTTGATTTCAGCAGGTAAGCTCGATGATGGAGGCTACCATAATGTTTTCAGTGGTGGAGAATGGAAGCTAAGCAAGGGTTCATTGGTTGTTGCGCGAGGTAAGAAATGTTGTTCTTTATACAAGACAAATTTGAAAATTGTCTATGATGGAGTCATCCTCTGAGTTGTGGCACAAGAGACTAGGTCACATTAGTGAAAAGGGGCTGAATGTTTTGATAAAGAGGAATGAGTTGCTGAATCTCAAGGATGCTAATCTTGAAAATTGTGAGCATTGCTTGAAGGGTAAGTAGAACAGAGTCTTCTTCAGTAAGTTGAAAATTGAACTGAAAAAGAATGTCCTTGAACTAGTCCATACAGATGTGTGTGGTCCTATGAAGATTAAATCCACAGGTGGTGCTTCCTATTTTGTAACCTTCATAGATGATGCATCTAGTAAGGTTTGAGCATATGCTATAATGTCCAAGGATGAGGTTGCAGCAAAGTTTGAGGTCTTTCACAAGCTGGTTGAAAGAGAGACAGGAAGAAAATTGATGAGGGTGCGGTCAGAGAACGGGGGAGAGTACATAGACTCATTTGATGATTATTTCACAAAGCAGAGTATTTGACATGAACAGATTGTTCCGAATACTCCACAACATAATGGTGTGATAGAGAGGATGAACAGAACAATGTTGGAACGGATGAGGAGTATGCTCTCCCATGCCAAGTTAGTTAAGCATTTCTGGGCTGAAGCCATGAGCACTACAGTGTATGTGATCAACCGTTCTCCCTCCAAGCCATTGAATAATAAGTGTGCAGAAAGCGTCTGGTCAGTTAAAGATATTAATTACGACTATTTACGTATTTTTGGTTATAGAGCTTTTGTGCATGTTCAAAAAGATGAGAGGTCTAAGCTAGATGCAAAAACCAGGCAATGCATATTTTGGGGGTATGGTGATGAAAAGTGGGGATACAAGTGTTATGACCCAGTTGGCAAGAAGGTTTTGAGAAGCCGAGATGTAGTATTCTTTGAAGATCAGACTATTGAGAATTTTGAAGATGATGAAAAACTTGATGCATACATACGTGATTTTTCTGGTCTTGAGTTGTCTCGTGATGTTGAGGAGACAAGGCCACATGTAGCTTTAGACTCAGATAGTGATGATGATGTTCCTAAAGGTCAAGCTGTAGGCCATAAAAATGATACTGATACTGAAACTGATCTTGGTGATAATATTGAGGCTAATTTTGAAGTTCAACAAGAATATGTATATCAAAAAAATCAATAAATAGAGGTACTTAAGAGATCTACTAAGGAGAAAAGATCAAGTTCTAAGTACCCTGCTACAGAGTATGTTCTTCTAACTGATTGTGGGGAACCTATATGCTATAAGGAGTCTCTTGAGGATGCTCATAAGGAAGAATGGCTAGCTGCCATAGATGAAGAGATTAAGTCATTTCTGAAAAATGGCACATATGAACTAGTTGAAATACCAAAGAACATAAAAGTATTACAAAATAAAATGGGTGTACAAGACCAAGCAAGAAGGTGATGATAGCAAAACAAGATACAAGGCTAGGCTGGTTGTCAAAGGTTTTGGCCAGAGACATGGAATCGATTATGATGAGATTTTCTCACCGGTAGTGAAGATGACTTCCATCCGGGTGGTGTTGGGTCTAGCTGCTTGTTTGGATCTTGAGGTTGAACAACTTGATGTAAAGACTACATTTCTCCATAGTGAATTGGATGAAGATAATTATATGTAGCAACTTGAAGGTTACAATAAGAAAGGTGAGGAAAGCAAGGTGTGCAAACTTGTCAAAAGTCTGTACGGTTTGAAGCAAGCACCAAGGCAGTGATATCTTAAGTTTGGGTCGTTCATGACCATCCATGGGTACATGAAGACGTCTACAGATCACTATGTCTTTGTGGAAAAGTTTGTATCTAATGATTTTATTATACTTCTCCTATATGTTGATGACATGCTGATTATTGGGAAAGACAAGCTCAAGATTGCCAAGTTGAAAAAAGATTTGGCTAAGTCTTTTGAGATGAAAGACTTGGGTCAAGAAAGATAAATTCTTGGAATGCAGGTCATTCGTGATCGGGTGAAGAAAAAGCTATGCCTGTCTCAAGAGAGATATATTGAGAAGATTCTAAAACGATTTTGTATGGACAAGGAAAAACCAGTTGCTTGCCCATTGGTTACACACTTGAAAATAAATAAGACAATGTCTCCCAAGGATGAAGAGGAAAAACAAGAAATGTGCAGTGTTTCATATGCTTCAGCAATAGGCAGTCTGATGTATGCTATGGTCTGTACAAGACCGGATATAGCTCATGCAGTTGAAGTAATTAGTCGTTTCCTTTCAAATCTCGGTAAGACACACTAAGAAGCGGTTAAGTGGCTAATGAGATATCTTCGAGGGACCTCCAAATATGCTTTGTGTTATGGTACTAGAAAGCCAAATGTTGAAGGGTTTTCTGATTCAGATATGAGTGGTGATATTGACACAGTGAGATCAACTTCAGGGTATTTGTTTACTTTTAGAGGAGGAGCTGTATCATGGCAGTCTCGTCTACAGAAATGTATTTCTTTGTCTACTACAGAAGCTGAATATATTGACATTACTGAATGTTGTAAGGAAATGAGATGAATGAAAGAATTGTTGAAAGAAATAGACATTACACAAGACATGTTTGTGGTATTTAGTGACTCACAAAGTTCTATACATGTGAGCAAGAATCCAAGTTTCCATTCACATTCAAAACACATCCAAATAAGGTACAATTGGATCCGTGAAGTGCTCGAGAAGAAGGAGTTATACTTGAAGAAAGTACATATATATGAGAACGAGTCAGATATGATGACAAAGGGCTTGCCAAGAGGCAAGCATTAGATATGTTGTGTCAAAGCCAGAATGGTTCTGGTAGGAGCGTCACGATGATGATTGTTTATAGCAACATTCTCCTATGGCTCGGAAGGGGGAGAATTGTTGATGTGTTCCTTTCCATTGCGGGCGTGTTTTAAATTTCGGGTAAATGGGTCAGGATTTTCTGTTATGAAAATGGGTTAGAGTATAAGTATTTTTCTCATAACACAGTAAGGTTGAGAGAGAGTGAACAGATCTAGGGTTTTCTACTTCTTGTTCTTTGGCTGATCTAGAGTGAGGGGTTGGGGGAACTTTTGATTGTGGAGGATTCCAATCATTCTTAGTGTAATCACTTCTTTCATTTGAGAGCAGGGCATGTAAGTTTTTACAATTGACATTTGTTTGATTTAGTGAAACTTATCCCTCCCGTGGACGTAGGTCGATTTTGACCGAACCACATATAGTGTTGTCATTTATTGCTTTGTTCTATTTAAGTTCTTGGTAAATCTGTTGTTCGTTATAGACGATTTTGAAACTAATTTGTTACAAGTTTAATTTCTAAGAAGATCCGTAGTTTTGTTGTTGCAAAACCCAACAATAAGTATATATATAAAACTACGAGGAGAAATTGGGGGTGAAAACGGGGAGGGAATGACATTGCATCACATGATTGGCTGAAAAAAAGATAAAAGGAAAGGAGAGAGAAAGACATAAAAAATTGTTATTTATCAGCCAATCAGATACGTCACGTCATTCTCTTATCCAAATTCCCTCCCATAAAATTAAAAATCTAAAAAACTAAATATTTTTCATTTGCAACAAGATCAATCATTATCAAAATATTTACAAACTTTTTAGCATACGAAACGACATCAAATATTCATCCAAAATAATAAGTATCCATGTAGTCTGTCATACTTTTCTATTAAGGATTTGATATTGGAAATGAAAAAGAAAAATTAAATCATGGGATTCTATCAATGAAAAAAATAAAACTAAAGGTGGACTTGGTTTCACAACAAAATAACTAAACCTTTGTTTCTTTTTAAAATCATCATAAACTCTCCCTTAATCTCCACAATGATCCATCAAACCTAAAATCCCTTTTATTTCTTTTTTAGGTACAAGTTTATCTTCAAACCAAAAAGAAGATTCCCACATTTCTCCCTTCATCACTCACAAAAGATTAAACAAAATCTATCTCACTTCTGAAAAAATATTATTAAACTAAATATTCCCTTCTTCAAAGCTTTTGTTTTAAAATTGAGAATGTTTCAAATATCAATAGAAGGAGTGATCCATGACTCACTTTTTAAAAAAAACCTTTACTTCTAAAGTGATGCCAAAGATTATATTCGTCTATCAATTCGTCCAGACACACATATCATCTGAAAGGAAAATATCATCAACAATTTTTTTTTTTAAATTTGATTGTCAAACAAATCGGACATTCTATTGATGAACAAAACATGGAAGATCATATAAGTTGAGTTACGAAACCTACACTTGTAATTAATTAGAGTTTATTAAGTTTGAGTTTAGGCTTGGCTTGGGTATGACAAAAAAAATATTTAGATTTAATTATCTTAAAATTTACCTTATAAATATGTTTTTGTAATTATTTTATAGGGTAAAATAGAATTCTAGAAAGATAAAGAATGTGAGACAAAACTATGTATTCCTTCTTCTTCTAGCCTATAAATCTGGTGATGGTTGAAGTTGACGTAGCACTTTTGAGTGAACCACTATTAATTTGTGTCATCCAATCTTTTAGCATAGCGACAACAAAAATTAGATATCCCCAGAATCCTTGAGAGGTCTTGGGTTCGAGCCCGTCAAACAGTAAGTTCTGCGCATAATTAAATGGTTAAGTGTGTTTGCGACTATGTGTTTAACCTCTTGTGGTCATATTTTTTTTATAAATCCGTGTCTTCTTATGTTCTTATTTTTTTCTTGTATTTTTACAGATCGTTTCAAACATGTTAGATTTGGGGATTCAAATCCTAACAACATGTATTAGAGCGATGTTAGGCTAGATCGGTTTTTTAAACGATGATAGGCGAGAACAGTATTGAACATGACAATATTGGAAGATTCAATGGAACAGATTATGCGTTTAGGAGGATGCAAATTGAAGATTACCTCTACGGAAAGAAGTTTCATGTTCATTTGAGTGAAAACTAGAGAAGATTGATGAAGTTGAATGAAAACTCCTTGATAGACAAGTTTTGACAATTGTTTGATTGACGCTATCCAAGACTTTTACTCACAACGTAACAAATGAGAAAATTACTATGGGTCTGATGAAAGTTCTCTTTGATATGTATAAAATCATCTACTAACAACAATGTACAATGAAAAAACTTTTCAATTTAAGAATGGTTAATGATACTTCTGTCACTACTCATTTGAACGAATTTAATACATTTGTGAATCAATTGTTATATGTTGGGATTGATTTTGGAGACGAATTTATTGTCCTGATTTTGTTAGCAAATAGTTGAGAACCTATGAGGACAATATTTAGTAACTCTATTGAAAATTTTAAATTGAAATTTATTAAAGTTAGAGATCGTATTTTTGTTGCAGAAGTTTGTAAAATTGATTCTAGTGAAATGTTCAAAGATTTTTCCCTAAATGTTAAAAATAGGGGAAAATAATGATAGAAATTTGAACCGAGGTAAAAATATGTATATGTCGAGGAACAGAAGGAGACAGTCCAAATGTGGGCAAACAATTGATTATTCGAATTCTGGAAAACATTATCTTTTTAATAGAACTGCAAAGCACCGAAGAAAAACGATGATGATAAAAATGATGCAACCAATACAGTTATAAAAACTATTACTAATGTGTTGGTTCTGTTAGTTGATTGTTCGATAGATTCATGAGTTTTGAACTCATGAGCATCTTTCCACTCCACTTCCCATAAATAATTAATGGAGAATTATGTGGCTAGAAATTGTGGAAAATTTTATCTTATAGATGGTGAGCCACTAGATATTGTAGGAATGAGGGACATCAAATTGAAAATAACAAACAATTTTGTTTAAACAAATAATAAGGTGAAACACATTTCAAGTTTAATGCACAACCTGATTTCTGTTACACACCTTGATAACAAAAGTCATAGTTTCAGTTGTGGAAACAGTGCGTGGAAAGTGACTAAATGAGCAATAGTTATTTCTCAATGTCATTAAACTAGAACGTTTTACACGACTTCAACATGTAGAGACACAGTTGTTGTTGTTGATAACTCAAACAATACTGAGTTATGACATTACATATTAGACCATATAAACGAAAAATTGACGAAAATTCTTTTAAAAAATGGTTAGATTTCATAACTGAAATCTATTAAAAACATCAATTATGCACTTTGAATATATAGTTTATAGTTTGAATATATTGTTGATAACTCAAACAATACTTTGAACACTTAACTTTCTAATTTGTTTCATTTCAACCAAAGTCTTTCACTTTTGAAAATAACAAATACTTTAGAACTGTGTTTCATAAAATAAACTCATATTTTTTTGTCGAATCATCTATAAATATCACATAGTAGTGTGATCTGTCAATAGAAGAAACATGTGCAGATCCTCAAACATTAGTGTGTCATAACTCAGTGATTGATGCCGAATAAATGACAATTTATGCACTTCAAATAGCTGAAAATCTAACCATTGATAAGATCCTCTGTGATTGATTCCGAATAAATGACAAATTATGCACTTCAAATAGCTGAAAATGTTATACATAATGATCAATCTTCTTACAATGAAGTTGTTAATGTTGATGATTTTACGCAATAGATTGTTGTCATGCGTGAAGAAATTAATTTTTTTCACAAGAATAATACATGGGAGCTGGTTATTTAACTATGGGGAGAAGAGTCATTGGGTGTAAATAGATCTTCAAAAGGAAATATGATATTTTTAGTGCTGAAGAGATCAAATATAAAGCACGATTAGTCACAAATAGATTCAGTCAAAAACAGGCATGGACTACAACGAGATATTTTGACATGTAGTCCAACAAACTTCTATCAGGGTACTCCTAGCTATAGTAGCACATCAGGATTTAGAACTCAAGCAATTAGATGTGAAGATAGGCCTTCCTATATGGTGAGATTGAGGATGATATATAGATGTGTCAGCCTGAAGGGTATCTTGTTCCTGGTAAGGAACCATATGTTTGTTTTCTGAAGAAGTCTTTGTATTGACTCAAATAGTCCCCTCGATAGTGGTATAAACAGTTTGACAATTTAGTGATTGAACATAGTTATAACAAGAATGCATATAATTGTTCATCTATCTAACAAAGTTGGTGATGGTTATTTGATTTATTTATTCCTATATGTAGACGACATGTTAATCGCAACTAAGAAAATATCAAAGATTCAAAAGCTAAAAGACATTCTCATTTCGGAGTTTGATATGAATGATCTAGGTGGAGCACGAAAAATTATGGGCATAGAAATAGTAAGAGATTGAGTTCAAATGAAGTTCTTCTTTCGTAGAAGAGTTATATTTTGAAAATATTACCTCGTTTTGGAATGAGTACAAGAAAGTCTCTAAATACTCATGAAGTTGTTACTGTCCACATGTCTGCGTTCACACCCTAGTCTGGAGTTGAGAAGTTACACATGTCTCATGTACCGTATGCTAGTGAGGTGGAAAATATATTGTATTTCATGGTCTACACTAAACTTGATATTTCACATTCAGTTAGTTTGTTAACAAGTTTATTTCTTAACCTGGTAAGGAACACTATCAAGTGGTAAAGTGAATATTTCGCTATCTGAGAGGCACATTGAATGTTGGTCGTGTTGAATGTTGGAAGTAGCCTTGTAAGGCTCATCCTTTTTTTGGTGATACTAAGGCTAGCTAGGTGGAAATATTTAACGATTATGCCTTTAGTATATGAATCAATATCAACTATTAAGTGTATGTGGTTTTTTTTATTTTTTTATTTTTTTTTGGAAAACAGCTTAGTGCCATTTCATTAAAAAACCCAAAAGAGGGAAAAAATACAAAAGTTTAAGAGCAGATCTAGACAATTTCTAGATTTGACAATGAATCAATAATTGAATTACAGCCAACGATAACAATCAATTAGAGCTTACAATATTTTTACTTTTATTCTACTTGTGACCTTCTCAAATGAAATATCCCATATCTGGAAGAGTTTTCTATTCTCTTCATTCCTTTTGATTCCTCTTCAGGATTGAATGAGTGCATTTCTATATGAAGTTATATCTCTCCAAATATCTTTAGCGGTTTTACTTCTTCCACTGTGAGTTCTTGAATTTCTTTTTTTTCCAGATATTATAGATTATTGCTCCAAAGTAGTATTTCAACATACTTACATAGAAGGATCTTCCTTTTTCTTTATTCTTCATCCACTCTTGGATTTCTTCCCATATTCCTGGAAAGTTGATGATGTTAATGTTTGCAACATACATCCTCCAAATTTGTATTACAAAAGAGCATTCCCCAAATAAATGATTTATGCTTTCCTCAACTCCCGAACATATGACACAGTTGATATCAGGAATATTTATGTATTTTCGAATTCTATCTTTTGTTGTCAACCTTTTCCTATATACCAGCCAGAGAATAAATTGGTGACAAGGAATAATCTTTGGAGACCATACCACATTATGCCAATCTACCTCATGTCCTCTTGTTCTAACCATTTCCCATGTCTTTCCCGTAATAAACTTCTCGTTGCTTTCTGTTTTCTAGCATATTTCATCATTACTTTCATTGAGTTGCTTCTGCCTCATTAGGTTTATAATTCTATCACCTTCTGGAATACGTATCAAAAGTGAATCACATTTACCTTCATAGACGTCTTTAAATGAGTACTTGATGTATTTTCTTCTAACTCTGTTTCCTTGCATCTTTGAATATAATGGGAATATTATCCAGCCAAGGATCATGCCAAAATAGTACCCCTCTTCCATTTCCAATTGTGGTTTTCACCATTTGAAATGCATCTTTTCTTATTTTTAGGATTTTCTTCAATGACCATGCCATTCTTTCATTGATGCTTCGTGTCCAGATACTCTGCTCTTCTTTCATAAATCTTGTATGCACCCATTTGACCCATAGAGAGTCTGCTTTTTGCTCCAACTCCCATAAGTTCCTGATGGTGAAGGCTTTGTTCCATTCAACACAACTTTTTATTCCTAGTTCGCCTTCTTCTATGGGATTGAAAACATCCTCCCATTTGACTTTTTTTCCTCCTCTGCCTTGTGTTCCCCATATGTAATCTCTCACGATTCTACCGAGTTCAGTCATTACTTTCTTTGGGATGACTATTTGTTGTGCCCAATAGCCAATAATTCCAAATATGACTCTTTTAACTAGCTCGATTCTACCTATATAAGACAATTTTTTCATAGCCCAACCTAGGACAAAATTTCTAACCTTTTCTACCCGATGTCTGAAGTGATTATATCAGAGTTATTTTGATGACAGGGGTACTCCAAGGTATTTCACTGGTAGTTCACCTTCCTTAATTCCCATAATATTGAATATATTTTCTTTTCTTTCTTCATTAATCCTTCCATAGAAAGCCTGACTTTTGTCCTTATTGATGTATAAACCTGTAATACTCAAAAATATTGTAAAATCTTCTTTGATTATACTAACAGATTCAACATCCGCATAAGCCACAAAAATAGATCATTTGCAAAACATATATGGGTTATTGCTTCTTCTTTGTAGTATGGGTGAAATTTGAAATGATGACTTCTTAGAAACATTTTTAAAATACAGTCAAGAATTTCCATTATTAAGACGAATATGTAAGGAGATATAGGGTCTCCTTGCCTTACTCCCTTTTCACCCTTGAAAAAACTTCCATGAATACCATTCACGCTCACAACAAAGTGAGGAGTGGAAACACATTGCATAATCCAATCAATGAAAATAATTGGAAAACCTGCAGCAAGGAGGAATTCGTGGATTGATCACCATCTGATCGAGTCTAAAGCTTTTCTAATGTCAATTTTGAAAGTCACACGTGACGATATGTTTTTCTTGCCATATCCATTCAATAAACTCTGCATGAGTAGGATGTTATAGGAAATAAAGAGTTTAGGAATAAATGTTGATTGCCTTAATCCTACAAGCTTATCAATAACTGTTTTCAAACGTTGCGAAATAATTTTGTAAATAACATTGCAGCATGAAATAGGACGAAAGTCCTGAATATTTTATCGGAATTGAATTAGGTGTTTCTTGTAATAGACATAGATAGTGGTCGTCTATTTTATTTGTAGTCATGCTTTTCATTTTGGTAATCTAATCCCAATATTAGATTAATCTCCCTTTTCACATGTTCTTTCATTTATCATTAACTTTTAATATATTTGTTATTGATCATCATTTTCTTTCATTCCGCACTTTATTTTCGATGAATTTTCTAGATCGAAAAATGCCCCGTTTATATTTCCATTACTCATATTTGAGTTGTTGTTACTCTTTGTTTGATTTAACATGGTGTTTAGTTGGATCAAATTTTTTGTCTTGTATTTTTTATTCCAAATAATACGAATAACCGTTGGTGAGTTATTTGTTAATTTTAGCTCCGATTGTGTTGGTGATCTTTTTTTAAGTCCGTGTATGTCTTTTTTTTAATCGTAAATGAGATGAAATAATTCATTTTTGTCAATAAAGTTACTACTGATTTTTCGACTCTCTTATATGTATGGTATAAATTTTCAATATTTCTCCATATATATGTAAATTATCTATGTCATTTGGGGGACTTTTTACTGCCAAGAATATTTGATAAAAGAAATTCTAATTTTAAGCATTTAAAATCTCAAATAACTCCGTCTTTGATTAGGGGACCCTCAACAAATTGTATGCTTATTTAATCTTTCCATTCAGAATTGTATTTTTGTAAATTGCTGTTTATAATATTTTGATTATCAATTGTTTATTTTAATTATGTAAATATTATATTATTTATTATTTCTATCTCTAACTCTTAATTTAAATTTAAAGAATTAAAATTTATAAATAATAAAAAAACATTCAAATCTTACAAGTTTCTGAACATAATTTATTAGTTTTAAGGGGTGTTTACAAATGAACATATAGAATTTAATATTTAAAATTAATAAACTATTATGCTGTCAAAAGAAGAAAAACAAATCATGAAAACACAAATAAGTAGATAAAAAACTGAGCTATTTTAAAATGTATTTATTCAATTTAAAATAATAAAAATTTATATTTGTATGGTAGGATGTCATGCTTGTTCTCTCTCATTTTAAAAAATAAAAATAAAAATTTACATTTTACTAAAAGTAAAAATGACAAGAAAATTTGATGAACCTTGTGAACCTTCTAATCCAATAAAAAAATATTTATATCAAATGAATGAAGCAACAAATTATAATATAAACACCAATTGAAGTCAAAGAATATAATATAAGAAAAAATCTCTAAACTAAACAAAAAAAAAACAAATCCACTTACAATGACAAATTTTCGGTAAATCCATGATTGTACTAGGTGTTATCACAAAATAATGACAAATTTTCAGGGAAATTGTGATTGTGCCAGATATTATCACAAAATAGAAGCTTCCAAAATAGTGCAATTATCCATCTATTCAACATAAAAAGAGCCGAAGGCAACTGATTAATCTGCGAGGCTACAAATATTTATTATTGTTTTTGCAAATATGTACTAGAAGTTTGTGCTGCCTATATTAAATACAAAGAAAACTTACATATAACTTCACATTTCAGCAGCAAATGATTTACCACAACCACAGGTTTGTGTCGCATTTGGATTTTTGAACGAGAAACCTCCTCCAATAAGTGCATCACTGTAGTCCAATTGCATCCCGAATAGGTAGAGGAGGCTCTTTGGATCACAAACTGTACAACAAACAACTCGTGAGAAATACAAAAACACAAGACAAATCACTGTTGCGTCTACTTTTTATGATATGAATCATGATCTGGAAAAATCTAAATTTCATATAAAATCATCATGGATCATGATTCAAAAATCTTTTATATACTAAATGACCAAAATATCACACTAGAAAACAATATTATACAAATCAAAAGAAAATCACTTTTAATTTTCACTTTAGCGATTGTCCAAAAGAACTATTTTTTATCTCAATGCTCAATCTCAAGATCCAAAAATAAGATTAGTTACTGGAATAAAAGGATAGGTCTGATCTGAAAATCAACTGATAGCGAGAGTGGGAGCCACTTGTTCCTTGAACAATTCTTTTAAAGATGCATCAACATCTATCTAATTGCTAGGTTATAAGAAAAAAATTAATGATTTAGATGTTTAAACATAATAAGGAATAATTGAATTGAGTTCATGGATTTCATTAAGTCAGGGTATGGGCCACTAAAGGATTTTTTTATTCGAAGCATCTTTAATATGTGAGAGATTGTTACAAAATATCAGTTTTCAAATAAGCTTAATCTTCTTCTTTTCTTTTCCTTTTTAAGTGTTAAAGTTTGTATTAATAAAGTTGTTGCAAGTCGACTTTTAATAATACAAGCAATTTACAGGGCTGAACTAGTGACCTGTACATTGTTGTCAATGCACATTGCAATGGTCATGACACTAGCTGGATTCTTCATTGATAAATCACAACCTTTTCATACATATCTACCATGTCATGTAGAATGAGGTTTTAAATTATAAGCGGCATTGCCGTTATTGTATGAATGCACTGGATACATTCATATATCAGGACCTTGTTTGATTTGGGTTAAATCTACATAATCTAACCTCAAATTACTTCAAAAATCAAATCATTCAAATCATCTATTAAAACACCAAAATACTTATTACTAAGGATATTTGGTCATTTGACCCAAATCACTACCTTTTTTTCCTAAAAAACCAGATTGTTTCGAATTAAATACACATCAAACAAGACCCAGGACTTCTCCATAGTTTATGCACATGAATTAGCCAGCCCACGAAAGTTAGGAGGATCAGTTTCAAGAATGATATTCTCCCAAACGAAAGTTAATTTAGACTTGGTCTGATATGAAAATTATGCATGAATGTAAAAGATCATGTCAAAAGAGAACTGATTTATACATCAAACTGCTTATTGTTTTATGCAACATAAATGGGAGAATATATATTTAATAGTAACAGTATTTCTGTAATGCTTTAAACAGACACAGCATAATAACACAACCACACACAATCATATAACATGAAATAAGGTGAGAAAAAGAGAAGGAGATGAGAACTTAGGAGAAAATGAGATGCGACTGGGATTGAATATAATATGGGGATAAGAGTTTGTTTACACAATAATTTCATCATACTCGCGCCTTTCTACCATCTACTCTTAAATACTCTGTAACTCCTAAATCCCATAATAGATTGAATGTTTTTGAAAAAAGGTCAATGTTTCATTGAAATCGAGAGCAAAACGCAAAAACGTTCCTAAACAGTTTGCAGAAAACAAGAGGGTGAAAAAATAAAAAAACGAAAAATACAATAAAGTTAGATTCCAATAAGCCCGAAATAGTCTCATCCGGTGCACATCCCCTTCTAAAGAAAAAGCATACTATGCCTTTTGAAATAAAAAAAAAGACTGATATGAAAGAAATACTAGTCTATGAGCTACTCCATTCAGTTGTGACACTCCCTAATCTATTTAAGCAATGACAATTTCCATGGCAAATGAATATGTTAAGAAAATGAAGGAAGTGGCTTATGGGGGAATCACTCGATGTGAATCTGGATTAAATCTGCTTTCAAGGTCATATACAATACTGGCTTTGAGCATGAATTAGGATGGCAAGGTATTTTGAGGACATCTGCCCTAGAAGAGACTTTAAGAAATGTTAGCCTTAGCCTATATTTGAATCAGAATGCAAATATGGAATTTAATGTACATCACTTTTTTAGTTTCAATTTCATAATCCCCATTCGGAAATTTCAATTCTATGATTTCTCCAATCATAAGAATTGAAATGTAATTCAATTCTATTTCTTATAAAACGGAAATTCTAATTCTAATCCTAATTCTAATTCTAACTCTAATTATACACATCCAAAATCAGTCTTAAGGAACATAATGTTTATCCAGATAGAAACTTGGCATATATTATATATTAATATTTTCTTTCTGTTTATCTTATATAGATCGAAGTTATGGTTGGGAAACTAGATTTTAATTTTCACATTTACTCCCGGGAAGCCTATTTCCACAACTATTCTCTTGGGAAAATGTAAATAATTTATTTCTTTTTGTTTTTTAATGTATATATTTTGTCCAACGTATAAATAATGTTTCAACATAAAGTCAAACATGTCTGCCTCCAACTTCTTCTTCCTACTATCATTTTCAATAAATTCTTCATTGAAACATACAATGTTACTCAATCACTACCAAGAAAATCTACATATACATGGATGTCACATTCTTGGGAAATCAATCATACTACCCCAAATATGATATTGAATGGAGAATTTGATCGCACCATACAAACACTTCCCTAAATATGATATTGGATGGAGAATTTGATCGCACCATACAAACATTCGCACAAATAGGATTTTAGATCAGGACTCTCTCTTACCTTTGACAGACGATATAGATATTCTAAATGCTTAAAGGAATGATTTCATATCTTGCATAGAGCACCCCATTTCCAACTTCATCTCCTATGAAAGGCTAGCCCCCACTTACCAAGTGAGAGTTGCCTCATTCGATGATATCAAGTCCCAGCCAACATAAATGAAGCACTTAATACAGCGAATGAAAAAAGGGAGTTGATGAAGAGATAAGAAAACTACAGAGAAATGGAGCAAGGTCCATCAACGAACCACCAAAAGACAAAAAAAAGGCAACTGGATGCAAGTAGATTTTCAGAATAAAGCACACGAGACAGTTGAAAGACTAAAGGCAAAATCGATGACCAACTGCATTTTCCAATCATATAGGATTGTATTAGGAAACTTCCTCCCTAGTGTAGGAATAGATACGATAAAGTTCTATTCTCTTTGGCGGCAAACAAGAATTGGAAGTTACATCAATTAGATGTCAAAATCGCTTTTTGAACTGAAATTGATAGAGGAAGTCTACATGGAAGTTCCATATGGAGAATGAGAGTTTGTAACATGACACTATTATAGGGTTGCTAATGGATCAGCCTTTATATATGACTGTTTCTTTTATAGGACTCAAAATTGAATACAACCAAATTCAAGCTCGGAATTTGATCAAAAAGAATTGAATTCGAGCTCAAACTTAAAAAGGACTAAAGGCTATAAACAAGAATCTCCAAAACAATATATTAGTTCAAAATCCAATTCAATCTTGATCTAGAACAATGACAGATCCTACCTAAACAATACAAAAACTAATATTCAACTTAAGACCGTTTCATGAACTCCTATGCATTATGTGGATCTATAAATCGAAAAGGAATAGGGGATCCAATGAGGTATAAAATATCGTAATTTTAGCACCTAAGATTTCCTTTTCCTTTCTTGCATAGTTGGGCCACTGGTTTTGTGTCTTTTGATCTTCATGAGATAATTTTGAGGGGCATATGGGTTTCCATTTCCTACTAACGTTTTTTAGAAAACTTTGGTTTTCTTTGGTATTAAGGACTTTCATGTATTGAAGTACCATTTGATGCCAGCTTTGCATCTTTCTTCAGCAAACTTATCTTTTCATAAAAAAATAATGTTAGCAATTGGAATAATAATAACTTTAGGGAGAGTTCTAAAATAGAACCAACACACACTAAACCATTGCAAGAATATGTCTTGACTTTCAGGTCAAAGCTCAGGGAAGCTACCTAAAACTTATCCACTACCCTTGTATATATCAAACTTGTAGCTATAGTCACAAAAACAGTTCTCCCCAAAGCATTAAACATAAAAAAGAATATCAAAATTCCTAAACCTAACTGTCATGCTAAATGGAGAATTACACATGTACAAATTGGTCTACCAACTTAACCATCACAGGCACACAAACATGGACCAAAATATATTTAGGATTCCATATGGATTTCAAAACATGCCAATAACTAACATCACAATGTTGTTTATTTATTCAGACAGTTTTTTCAAGATTCTTACCACTTGAGCAATTCTGGGTGAAGCTACCAACTCATTAACGGTATATATCACATATGGAGGACTCTCAAGATTCACAAATGGGATTAAACTTCATCAAGAATCGAAAATGCATAATGTACATTTAAGAATGACCTGCAACTCCCTATTCCATAAAGCACCCAAAAATCTACCACATTCTTAGCTCACTTCTGGCAGTCATGTAATGAATGCTAACAATAAGAGAAGCACTTACCAATAGCAAAACCATTGTATACGGTAATAGAATCATCTGGCCTCTTGTTATCTAGACTCTCAAACTCCATGGTGTAAGACAAACCAGAGCATCCACCCTGTTTGACACCAACTCTTAAACATAACTCTTCACTTCGTTCATTCTTCATCTTACTCAAGTGATTCAGAGCACTATCAGTCAGACTAATTATTGGCGCAATAGCCTCAGAGGTTGATGGTGCTGCACAAGACAAATAACTATGAATCGTAATTATTTGATTTCAATGTAATATTGGCAACAAGAAAAATAATCAAGTAAAGATCTTTGAGATTGTTTAAGATCTTTAAATAGCAGTCTTGCTCGTCTGGAGATACAAAATAAACATATTGAGATAAAAATTTGACATATTTCAGGCATCACTGAAAATTTTTTTAGAGCAGTAATCATTCAATATGCTTGAATATTCAAATTCATCACATGTTGTACAAAACAATAAGTAAAGCAGTCCACCATAAACACCAGACTCCAAATGTCATGATTCATGAAATTGGGATGATGGGCCTTGTGAAGCAAACATGACCTTAATATATTCATTGGAGATTGTATGGATAGAAAAAATCATTGATTTCCTTATGGGAGATTGAAGAGGAATTGTTCAGAAGAATACCTTCAATTGAAGCTCGGACTCGAATAGACAAAGGCCTCTTCCGGATGATTTGATTCACAGGTGACAATCGGAAAGAGACTGAAGACGGACCTTGAGTATGGGGGATTGAAGAGGAATTCTTCAGAAGATGAGAAAACGAAGGTAAATGCAATGATGCGGAGAACGCCATCGCAGGACCCGAGAGAGAGAGAATGAAAAATATTGAAAATCCTGGGTTCGATGATGGAATAGAGAACTCCAGTGAAATTTGTATCGCCGCCGAGGGTAGAAATCGAACGTCTGTGGGATGATGATCTTCGGAATGCACAAGGTCGTATAACACGGAGTACAGCCAAGAGAAGCTTTTGCTTGTATAAGTTCGCCACGTAATTTGTCACTTTCACTTATTTCATTTTATTTCTATTTATATTTATGAGGCTCATATTTCTACAAAATAAAAACTATAAGTTTTAATTATCATTTTATTTATATATTAACTGTTACGGGTTAAAATACTTTATTTATTTATATAATAATAATAATAATAATAATGTTTAAAGTCAACTAAGATCAAAATATTTTATTCAATTTATCTCTATATATATAAAAAAAATTTTATTAACCTAAGGTCTTAAATTCGAACTTGAATCCTAATTAAGTGTGTTTTCGTGCTATATATTTAATCGATAATTAAGTGTGTTTTCGTGCTATATATTTAATCGGTAATTAAGTGTGTTTTCGTGTTATATAATTAATCGGTTGTTCTATTTTAAGATCATCTCTGTTGTCTCATTTTATCCCTTTTCTAGCCAAGCAGCATATATATATATATATATATATATATATATATATATATATATATATATATATATATATATATATATATATATATATATATATATATATATATATATATATATATATATATATATATATATATATATATATATATATATATATATAATAAAACAATTCTTTTTTATAAATAAATCTATCTTTATAATTTATATATATATATATATATAATTTTTATTTTTGTAAATGCATCTTTTTTAATAATTTTATATTTATTATATATATATATATAAACATTTTTTTTGGTTATAAATATAACTACATTCTTAATATAAAAAGTAAGATAAAATAAAATAAAAAGAAATTAATATAAAAATAATAAAAAAAATTAGGAATAAAATAAATTTAAATGATGTAATTAATGGAAAAAAAATAAGAAGAGAAAATATATTAATATTTAATTAATAAATATATAAATTAAAAAATCAAAATTAATTATAATTTATAGAGGCTAAATGTACTTATGTTTAACATAAATCTTAAATAGTAAGTTAGTTGTATAAGTATATACATCTAAAATTAATATATATAAATTTTAGGAGAGAAACGTTCTATATTAAATTTTAAAATATATTAAATATGTATAATCTTTTAATTTATTAAAAACATATATAAATTATTTATAAGACAATATAAAAAATATATAAATAAATGAGAATTGTTAAAATAAAAATTAAATTAATTATTAGATATATAAAATTATGTATATATATAAAAGAGAAAATATAAAAAAAATTAATTAAAAGATATATATTATAAATTAGAGAAAGAAATGCATATTAAACATTATTATACATATATTATAAAAGTTAATTACTATATAGTATTATTATAAATATTTATAAGATATGTTAAGTAGAAATAACTAATTAATTATTAGCATCAAATAACTATTAAATAAGAATTTAACTGAGTCTATTTTGTGCCGATTAAAAAAAATTGAAAGGAAATCTGATCGGTATTTCTTTAAGTCGGTTCGATTTTAATGCTTCAGCATTTATGAAGATCAGTTACTTTAATAGTCAGTATTTTAGATATCGGTTTTATTAAGAAGCGAAATCCATATTTTAAATATCGGTTTTATGAAGAAGCAGAATCGGTATTTTAGATATCGGTTTTATTAAGAAGCGGAATCGGTATTTTAGATATCGGTTTTATGAAGAAGCGGAATCGGTATTTTAGATATCGGTTTTATGAAGAAGCGGAATCGGTATTTTAGATATCAGATTTATGAAGAAGCGGAATCGGCTTTCTGATATATCGATATTATGCAAAAGCACGTCCAATTTTTTGCATATCGGTTTTCTAAGACGCGTAGCCGTTATTTTACGAAGTTAGTTTTCTAATACGCGTAGCCGGTATTTTACGAAGTCGGTTTTCTAAGAAGCGTAGCCGGTATTTTACGAAGTCGGTTTTCTAAGACGCGTAGCCGGTATTTTACGAAGTCGGTTTTCTAAGACGCGTAGCCGGTATTTTACGAAGTCGGTTTTCTGAGACGCATAGCCGGTATTTTACGAAGTCGGTTTTCTGAGACGCATAGCCAGTATTTTACGAAGTCAGTTTTCTACCAAAGCGGAGCCGGTAGTCTGCATTTCGGCATTTTATAAATCGGTTCTCCGTAGAAGCGCGTCCGATATTATTCTTCTTGCTTCTAAATACAAACATATTTCCGTTAACTGCAAATATCAGCTTTATGCTACATCAATATTTTATTTCCATTTTAGTGCAAGTCTGAGGAAGACTTCTTGGTAGCAGTTGTCTGCCAAAACAGTCCAGACTGTCAAAAGTACCAAAAGACAAATTATTCATGTTGCACTTCATAGGAAATCATAATCCAATTAATGTCTTCTTGGCTTATTATGATCAAAATACAGACAAGATCAAAGGATATCCCATCCAATGTACGACTCTAGACCTCAACCAATCAAGACCAAGAAAGATGTCCTATGAAGAAAATATATTTATTGAAGAAGCAAAATATGTCCGTTGACATTTGCCTATTTAAGATAACAAAGGACAATCGGCTGAGCACGAAGTTCTTGATCAATCTGATAGGATCGATGCAATAATAGAGACTAGGGTCTGACTATTGATAACAACTTATGATAAACGATTCGATAATAATCCTGCGAGGGATTAATATCTGTTTCTATTTTCACAAATCCTTCGAACTCTTGAAAAGGATTCAAGTGCGGAAGTGTTCGTCGAATTTGAAGCTTTGTACCGATGGAAGATAAATGGCAGAAAGTAAAGAACACATGGAGTTTTATAAATATTCGGAGATAAAACTCCTACGTCACCCTTTATTCCACAATTGGAAGAATATCCACTAAATACTTTAAATCAAATACAACTTACTGAGCTAGATAACTCTTTGTTGAACAGAAAAACCTCTGTTTTGTTCAACTTACAGTATTCTCACAACTAGACAGTAATTAATTTTTTCTCTTGAGCTTAAATGATGATAGAAATCAGTAAAAACAAAAGTAAACATGTGAATTCAGTGACAAAGAGAGAGATTCATCCGTTGTCCTTGAGCATCTATTTGTAGTAGAAGGACACCAATGGTCGAATCTTCTTCATGGACACGTGGCAAGTGTCCATTGGAAGGCCGCCCATAGTACCAGAATACAGCAGACTCTAAGCAAATGGATCATGGCCGTACCGAACTAGTAGTGCGCCGAATATCCTCTGAAGTTGTCTTGTAGGCAGTTGGAAGGATATTTGCGTAGATGACGTTCGTTCATTTGATGCAATTAACTGGCTTGTTAGACTGCACAAAAGAGATTGGAGTAGGAGTAGCAGACATCTAGTTGATCGTGGTTAGACGTATGCTTTCTTCAGACGGCTGCTAAAACAAGACATTAGACGTGCTCCGTTTAGACCAAGTCTAAAGGAGTTAGACATCCTCATCTAACTACACATCCCTTTAAATCAAGTCTAAAAGATTTAGACATCCTCGTCTAACTACGCATCCCTTTAGACCAAGTTTAAAGGAGTTAGACGTCCTCGTCTAACTACGCATCCCTTTAAACCAAGTCTAAAGGAGTTAGACGTCCTCGTCTAACTACGCATCCCTTTAAATCAAGTCTAAAGGAGTTAAAGGTCCTCGTCTAACTACGCTTCCCTTTAGACCAAGTCTAAAGGAGTTAGACATCCTCGTCTAACTACGCATCCCTTTTGACCAAGTCTAAAGGAGTTAGACGTCATCGTCTAACTACGCATACCTTTAGACCAAGTCTAAAAGAGTTAGACGTCCTCGTCTAACTACGCATCCCCTTAGACCAAGTCTAAAGGAGTTAGACGTCCTCGTCTAACTACGTTTCCCTTTGCTGAAGACCAACTCACAAAATTTTATGAATCAAAACTAAACTTAAGCGGTCAACAATTACAAGTTTTGAATATTTAAATTAAATAATCAAAAAGGGAGAAATTGTTAGATAAAATAGATAGCTAATTAGTAAGTAATTATCTATCTAAAGAACTTATCCAAATCCACCATTTGTGCAGGAAATGCAGGAATCAGTTTTACTCCTTCATATCTACAAATCGGTTTACCGCTCATCCCGGTTGACCAATATTAAAAGGCGACACAAACTGAGATCATTTATACACTCTTCATTCGACTATCTCTACAAGAAACGAAACCAGTAGAGGATCGACTTAGTAGTGAAAAACGGCTTTACTGCTCAGCTTCACCATCTAAAGAAATTGGCTCTACTGGTCTTAGAAATCTGTTATATCTCAAAGAGAAATCGGATTCTATACTTCGGTAGTATGACCGGATGACCGATATCTAAAAGACGGCGCAACCGGTGGTTTGTCCGATAAACAACTTGGTATAATCCTAAGTTATTATACAAGACAATCTGTAAGATGATCGGTAGTTTGACTGATCAGAGACAGAACCAACTTTATGCTAAGACACATCTACACTAAGAGCGGCCGACAGGTTCCATTTCAGTGCAATATAGAAGAGAGATTTCAAACGTACAGACTGTATTATTGTCATTTTAATACAAGTCTGATGATATCTTTTGGGAAGCAGATGACTGTCAAAATACTCAGATACCCATTTTGGTATAAGTCTAACAAAAGTCTACTTGGAGCAGATGTTTGTCACATTACTCTAGATAATCAAATCAGTAGAAGACAAAGATACATGTTGATCTGGTCTTTAGGAAGTGTTAAACCCATTAAATGCCCTTCTATACCTCCCTGATCAACCAATCAGAATCAAGAAACAAAGGGATACCATGCAGGTATCCGTTGAAGATGAGAAATATGACCGTTGTCATATTTCCTACTTAAGAAGATCAGTACACAAGCAGAAATACATAGATATGAACAGAGACACATACGAATGAAAGCAGACAACCAACCTTGAAATCTTAAATCCTTTATGTTCATAAATTGTGTAAAGTAGCTCAAAGTGTGTTAGATCTTTCACGCGTATCACAAGTTCAGCTATTCTGTGTGAGTAGTGAGTGTTGTAAGTCAAAAACGAGAAGTAAATAAGTCTCGGTTGTTCGACGTATTGTAAACTTTTTTGAATATTCTGAGTGAATATCCTTCTCGAGGTTGAGAAGAAGGGGTGACGTAGGAGATTTATCTCCGAACATTCATAAATCATGTATTGTGTTTCATCTCTACCTTACACTTTCTTATCGTTGTCGAAACCGTGTGTGTGTTGCTTCAAGTTGAAACAAACAGTTCCACACTTGAACTCAGTTCAAGAGTTTGTGACAACTTGCGTAGTATTGAGATCGATATTAACTTTTAACGAGTTAATATCAACCGGCGTGTTGTGTAAGCGTTCGTCCTAGAGAGACCCCTAGGCTCATTCGGCGATCCCGATCCTAACACCCTTTAAACCAAGTCTAAAGGATTTAGACGTCCTCGTCTAACTACGTTTCCTTTATACCAAGTCTAAAGGAGTTAGACGTCCTCGTCTAACTACGTTTCCCTTTAGACCAAGTCTAAAAGTGTTAGATGTCCTCGTCTAACTACGTTTCCCTTTAGACCAAGACTAAAGGAGTTTGACGTCCTCGTCTAACTACGTTTCCCTTTAGACCAAGTCTAAAGGAGTTAGACGTCCTCATCTAACTACGTTTCTCTTTAGACTAAGTCTAAAGGAGTTAGACGTCCTCGTCTAACTAAGTTTCCCTTTATACCAAGTCTAAAGGAGTTAGACATCCTCGTCTAACTACGTTTCCCTTTAGACCAAGTCTAAAGGAGTTAGACGTCCTCGTCTAACTACGTTTTCCTTTCGAGCAAGTCTAAAGGAGTTAGACGTCCTCATCTAACTACGTCTAATTAGCCTGTTTAGATGACGTCTAAATTAGCATAGTCTTATACACCTGCACAAAAACAAATAGAAAACTTATTCTTTAATCACATATAATCAAAATAAGTTTTAATCATAGATCACATTTATTCATAACTAAGTTTTAATCACAGATCATCAAAATAAGGTTGGCATAGAATATGCTTATTCTTTAGTTTATTTTAGTCAAAATAATTTGATCCAACAATTTCCCCCTTTTTGATGATGTTAACTTAGTTAAAAGATTAATACAAAAAGATCCAATAAACAGCAAAACATCAATCAGTAAGACAACAAAAGATCATATATTCATATTTTCAAAGGGACTTGAGAAGTCAAATAACTTAAATAGAAAATTTCCCAAAAGCTGCAAAAAGATTGGATCTTTCCTATCCCTTTCTACCCTTAATTCCCCTTAGGCCTAAGGCCACTTCTTTTCCCCCTTTTTAACATCATCGAGAGCGATATATTCCTAATAAGCTCTTTCAGCCAAATAGGTCGCCGATTTCTTCTCTTCAACCTAAGCCTTCCTACCCTAAGAACGTAGTCAAGAACTTTTCGGTTGTTCATGACTCTTGAGGGGTTGAAGTGGACGCCATGTCCAACTTATGAGAAAAGACAACATTGGAACATAATGAGAGGAACATCATACCCATAACGTTTCTTTGGAGAAGAGATCATCTTCGCCAAATTGTTGAAAATAATCTTCGACTAGTTGATGGTTACACTCCTTATAATAGCCACCATTATTTCGACATTGTTCACATGTTTCATGGCATTTTAAAACTTTGAATGGATAAACTGAGTGCCTAGAAATATCTATATGTATACATGTATTTATCATATATAGTAGTCAAGTAAAGGGCTTCGTGATGTGGATTTGTTGCTCGACAGGACGAGACGAGGCAACGGCTTGGTAGAATTGGTTTTTTGGATTTTTGTTCTAAAGTTGGAAATGGTTTAAGAGAGAGTTGTTCCACCGACAAGGATACTATCCCAAAAGGGATCTCTCGATGTAAGGGGAACTCTCAATTGGACATCCCCCTCACCTCTATTCAAAATCCCTCATTTTCAATAGTGGGAATATTTGAAAAGAAGAGAGGGTTAATCTGGATTTTTTCCTATTGTTTTTCTCAACTTTCAAATCATACAAAAGCCTTCAAGGCAAGGGTTGAGGGTGTCATTCACATTGACTACCCTTAGCACATAAAATATAGATGTGTGAGCTTCATCCAATGATGTATACCCACACACCTCTACATTGGAGCTCCAAGTCTCATGCAAATAATCAAGTAATGTGAACATGGAGTATGAATTAAAGCGTAACAAAGTTTAAATACTTGGCCAAAATTACTTTGGAGTCAAACGTCGAATGTCCCCAGCAGAGTCGCCAGAAAACTGTGATCGATTTAAAAAAAAAACATTTTTTTTGATCGACAAGTTTGAAAATTCTGGGACACTCTTTAAAAAATTTTATTTTGAAAACGTGAGGGAAATTAATTTTAATATTTGAAAAATTAAAGTTTAAAAAATGAGGCTTTGTAGATAACTCCATATCTTACCTTCCCGTCGAATCTGGGAGAGATTGGGAGTTTTTTAATGGGAAGTATGTCATAAACATTTTTTTACTTTTTTCAATATTAATTAACCTCACGACTAGAGAGTCGCCACCTAATTTCAAAAATTAGGAAATTAAGAGATGTGAGTTCGGCGTTTGGTTACGTGTGGGAAAGAGTTTTTTAGACGCTATGTCTCACAACGTCCCTAAGGTCTTTACTAATTAATTTTGGCCTTTTTTTTAAATTTCTTACGCTTTACATCTTAGAAATTTTCCATTTTAAACATTTAAAGGGTTTGCATGAGATAAACAAAAAAAGAAAGAATATTAAACAAAGACAAAAGAAAAAACTAAAGCAAATAACCTACACATAAAGTTATCCTAAAAATCAAAACTAGACAAGTTATTAAATCAAACATTAATTGGCCTAAGTCTAGATTAATTTTCAAGAACTTTAGTGAATTATTTAAAGGGTCAAAAATTTAATTTTATTATTTTTTGGGTTTTTAAAAAAAAATCAAAAAAATAAGTCTATGTCTAAGGAAAATCCTAAGTCTAAAGCTTGGGCTAGGTTCAATTTTAATTAGGGTTTAATTTTAAATTTGTTTCTAACCTAGGATCAATTAGGGGTGAGCATAATATGGGTTTACCCAAACCTAACCCTAACCCAAACCCAAAATATTAATTTGGGTTGGGTTGAGTATGGGTTGGGTTGAGTATGGGTTGAGTTTAATTTGGGTTGGGTTAGGGTTACCCAAATTACCCAAATTATATAAATTTAGTTTAATTCTCTATTATTAATCCAATATAAACTAATCATCTTTCAACTTTAAGTCGAACACGTTTTTGACATGTTTAACGTATTTTTCACACATTTAACACGTTTTCCACACATCTAACACGTTTTTAATATTTTTAACACGTTTCGCTTATAACATGTTTTTCACACGTTTAACACGTTTTTCACACATTTAACACGTTTTTCACACGTTTAACACGTTTTTCACACGTTTAACACGTTTTTCACACGTTTTCACATTTTGACACGTTTTCACGTTTTAGACACTTTTAACACGTTTTTGACATGTTTAACACATTTTCACACTAATAACATGTTTTTCACGTTTTTGTTACGTTGAACACGTTTTTGACATGTTTAATACGTTTAACGCGTTTTTGACAAGTCTAACACGTTTTTTATGTTTTTAGCATGTTTAACACGTTTTTCACCTATTTAACATGTTAACATGTTTTTGATAAGTTTAACACATTTTTCACGTTTTTGGCACGTTTAACACGTTTTAAACATATTTAACACGTTTTTGATAAGTTTAACACAATTTTCACGTTTTTTGGCACGTTTAACACATTTTTGATATATTTAACACGTTAAACACACGTTTAACACGTTTTTAATATTTATAACACGTTTTCACACTTAAAACATTTTTTTCACACGTTTAACACATTTTTACGTTTTTGGCACATTTGACAAATTTTTGACATGTTTAACACGTTTTCATACTAATAACACGTTTTTGTCACGTTTAACACGTTTTTGAAATGTTTAATACGTTTAACGCATTTTTGACAAATCTAACATGTTTTTTTTTTACGTTTTGGCATGTTTAACACGTTTTTAACATAACTAACACGTTTACACGTTTTTGATATATTTAATACGTTTTTAACATAACTAACACGTTAACACGTTTTTGATAAGTCTAACACGATTTTCACGTTTTTGGCACGTTTAACACGTTTTTAACATTTTAACATGTTTTTGATATGTTTAACACGTTTTTCACACGTTTAATATGTTTTTCACGTTTTTGGCATGTTTAACACGTTTTTGACATATTTGACACGTTTTTCACATTTTGGTACATTTAATACGTTTTTGACATGTTTAACATGTTTTTCACGTTTTTCACATTCTTAACATGTTTAACATGTTTGTAACATGTTTAATACGTTTGTAACATGTTTAACACATTTTTCACGTTTTTGGCACGTTTAACACGTTTTTGACATTTTAACACGTTTTATACATTTAACATATTTTTGACATGTTTAACATATTTTTTTGCATGTTAATACGTTTTGATAAGTTTTAACACGTTTTTGTCACGTTTAACACGTTTTTGGTATTTTTGACATGTTTAATATATTTTTCACATGTTTCATATCAAACGTGTGAAAACATATTAAACGTGTCAAAAATATGAAAAATATGAAAAACATGTTAAACGTGTCAAAAACGTGTTAAACATATCAAAATATGCCAAAAACGCGGAAAATGTGTTAATCGTGCCAAAAACGTGGAATATGTGTCAAAACGTGTTAAACGTGTCAAAACGTGAAAAACGTGTGAAAAACATATTACAAACGTGTTAAACGTGTTAATAATGTGAAAAACGTGAAAAATATGTTAAACATGTCAAAACGTGTTAAACGTGCCAACAACGTAAAAAATGTGTCAAAATGTATTAAATGTGTCGTAATCGTGAAAGATGTGTCAAACGTGTTAAACATGTCAAAACATGAAAATAGTGTCCAACGTATCAAATGTGTTAAACGTGTTGAATCTGTGAAAAACATATTAAACGTGTCGAAAACGTATTAAACATGTCGAAAACGTGAAAAACGTGTCAAAAACGTGTTAAACGTCTCAAAACGTGGAAAACGTGTTAAACGTGTTAAACGTGTCAAAATGTGTTTAACGTGCCAAAAATATGAAAAATGTGTGAAACGTGTCAATAATGTGAAAAACGTATTAAACGTGTCGAAAACGTGAAAACGTGTTAAACGTGTCAAAATGTGTCCAAAATGTGGAAAACGTGTTAAACATGTCAAATCGTGCCAAAAACGTGAAAAATGTGTGAAATGTGTCAAAAATGTGAAAAACATGTTAAACGTGTTAAACGTGCCAAAAATGTGTCACAATGTGTTAAACGTGTCAAAAACGTGCCAAAAATGTGTCACAATGTGTTGAACGTGTCAAAAACGTGTTCAACGTGTTAAAAACGTGTTAAACATGCCAAAAATATGAAAAACGTGTTCAACGTTTCAAAATGTGTTAAACGTGCCAAAAACATGTTAAACGTGTCAAAAACGTGTTAAGCGTGTGAAAAACGTATTAAAAATGTCAAAAACGTGAAAAACGTGTTAAACGAATAAAAATATGTTAAATGAGTCAAATACATGTTAAATAAAAAAATAAAAATAAAATGATTTGGGTTACCCAACCCATACTCAACCCAACCCATACCCAACCCATATTAGTAAATAATATGTGTTGAATTATGGGTTGGGTAAATTTAATTTGGGTTGAATATGAGTTGGGTAATACGGGTTGGGTTTACCCATTTGCTCACCCCTAGGATCAATCAAGCCACAAACTCTTAACTAAGCAAAATAAAAAAATGTCAAACAAACAAACCCTAAGACTAAAGAAAATTGAAAATAAATAAAAAAATTAAAATAAATAAATAAATAAATGCAGTTATGTCCTCCATCATGGGTGCAGAAATCTTTGGTCTTTATGTGCAGAAAATACATCCTGAAGTGCTGGAAACGTCGGGAAAGCATCAGATCTTTTCATGTGGAGAGGCTCCTTGGTCGGATGACACACAAATATAGTCCATTGTGACGTTTTTGACCTAATCCTAATCTAACTACACTTGGTGATCCAAATGGATCCCAAATTGAAAAAATAAATAAATAAATCCAGCATGGTTTTAAAATATATAAACACTCATATACATACAAAAACTTAATCCTAACAATTATAAAATAAATAAAAATAAAATAAAAGCAAATTGCTTCTTTGTTTTGGCTTTAAGTTTTATATTTTTATTTTTGAAATGGCCAATTTAAGGGCCGGTTTTTGGTTTTAAAGAAATATTAGGTCAATGACCTTTATATACATTAAGTTTTCTTTTATTTATTTATTTAGATTACATATTTACAAAAAGCAAAGTAAAAATCCTAAACATCTATCAAAATAGAAAGCTTAAAGAAACAATATATGGAATTAAATAAAAGAAAATTAAGAAAGATTCAAATTCAAATTTAAGAAGAAGAAAAAAATGACAAAAGAGCTTACAATGGGGGCTGCTCTTTTTATGTTAAGGGTGGTGTTTTATCTAAGATTTCCTAAGAAAATCTTGTGACCAACTTCACAATAGTGGTGTTTGTTTAGGATTTTCAAATAGGCACCCTGGAGAGAGAAGAAAGAGGAAGGTGAAGGTCAAGTTGAAGAGAGAGAGGCCGAGGTCCTTTGCTATGGTGTTAAGAGGGGTATTTATAGGCAAAGCTATGAAACCCTAGGGCCCAAAGGCCGATTTTACAAACTTGACCGTTGGAAAGAAAACTATTTTAAACATTTACAAATGTTTAAAATAATGGAGAAATTTTCACTAAATCAAGTTTTCATCCAATAGGAATTAATCTTTATTTAATAAAGATACTTGGTCATTTTAATTTTATAATTAAAAAATAACCAAGTCTTCAATCTTTTCTTCCACACACGACTGAAACTTTCTCTCTTGCCACTTTCTTCCCTTTTGTAGCAACTTCTTTTATTTTCTTTTGACCGCACATGATAGGATCGTCATTTCAAGATTTGTGGCATCAAAAAGATGACCGTTGCCTTCACATAATTCTTTTAACATTTGATTTCATTGGTCGAATCTTGGGAATGGGTCGGTCCATTAGTCGGTCACCGGTCGGATCCGTCAATTGGATCATTTCCTTGGCCTTACTTTGGGTTGACTTGCCTTTGATTTGGATCTTTCTTGCCCTATTCACAAACCTGATCCGGATCTTGCATGTGGATATTGGATTGACCCATTTCCCTTTATTCTATAAAAGAAATAAAATTAAAACAAACAATTAAAGAAAGCAATTTTATTATTATTAATTATTCCTATTTCTAAAGAACAATTATGATTATAATAAAATACTAACTAACTTATTCAAGAAATCAAATTGCAAAATCTAATATAACTAATCTAACAAACTAATAAAACTAATCTAATTAAAATTACAAAATCATATATAACGAATTTTTACTTTTAAATTAAAAAAATCGTTAATATATATATTTTATAAAAGTTTTTATTTATTTATTTATAAATATCCAAGTTATTAATTTAAATGTAATCTTGAATATTCAAATTATAATAATTTCCCCAAGTGTTGTAACTTAGACATATTACTACCTTTACTTTATCAAGAATCCAAAATTAATTATTTTAAAAAACTCAATTGTTCTAAAAATAATCGTCTTTAAAATAAATCGTGCAATAAGCCTTTGAATGAATTCGAGAAACTTGTATAGGCTCAGATTTATTAAAAGCATAAACTATAAAATTGGGGGTGAAAAGTGAGTGTCTACAAAATGATCTAATCCTATTTGCATGATAACTAAGAACGATCAAAACTGGCTTTGGCATAAGAGACTTAACCACCTAAATTTTTGGCATAAGAGACTTAACCACCTAAATTTTATGACTATTAACACTATTTGTTAAAAGAAATTAGTAGCATGTATTCCTAAGTTGAAGTTTTCTAAAGATAAAGTAAAAACAACTAAGTTTAAATAGTGATTGTGGCTAGTTTGGGAATAAATAACGAACGTGGCTAGTTTGAGAAAAATGAATGGGAACATAACTACTTAGGGAATCGGTCCTCAAATAGATCAAATCAACTTTTAAAAGTAAATGTAACATTCAGTTTGATAGGTGCTTAGAGTTTTTGCATATGGACCTCTTCAGGCCAATTAGGGTAACTAAATTAGGAGGCATGAGGTATACCTTATTAATGATTGATTACTATTCTAGGTTTACTTGGGTTATCTTCTTAGCTTCTAAAGATCAAGCTACCTTAACTTGATTAAAATGTTTAAAAGAGTGAAAAATGAAAAATCTGTAAGTATAATAAAAATTAGAAGTAATAGGGGTACTGAGTTCACTAACAAGACTCTGTCTTCATACCTTGAGGAGTCTAGTATTATACACGAGTTGTCTAGTGCCAGAACTCCACAGCAAAACGGTTTGGCTGAAAGGAGAAACAGAACTCTTAAGGAGGCGGTTAGATCAATGATAGACGACTCCGGAGTGTCTCAAAAGCTTTGGGCAGAGGCTATCAACACAACATGTCATACTCAAAATCGGTCAATGATTATTAAGAGATTTAATAAGACGCCATATGAAATTTACAATGGTAAAGCTCCTAATGTTCTCTATTTTAGTATTTTTAGTTGTAAGTGTTACATTCATAATAATGGCAAGAATCATTTGACTGCTTTTAATGCCAAATCCGATATTGGTATTATGTTAGGATATTCCTCAATCAGTAAAGCTTATAAAGTGTATAATAAGAAAATTTTAACTATTGAAGAATCATCCCATGTTGTGTTCGATGAATCTGTCGAAAGTAACATCACTGTACCCATTGATTTTTCTAACAGACAAGAGGATGTCACTCTCCAATCTGATAGCGAAAATGAAGTCTTGGCCCACCAAAACATTCCCCCTACATGAAGACCGAAAATGTTGAAGTTCAACAAGATCAGACTTCATTTCAGTAGGTAACTGACAGTTTGGAAAATGCAAGCTCATCCGATCAAACGACTTTTCCCCAGGTAACCGATCAGACGGGTATTGCAGGATCAGTCGGTCAGACGGACAATGTTTTGGGACCAAACTTCAAATGGAATAGAAATCATCCTCCTGAGCTCATTATAGGTAACCTCTTTACGCCTCTTAAGACAAGACATCAGGTATTAGATGAGTATGCGAACTATGCTTTCATCTCTCAGATTGAGCCTAAGAAGGTTGACGAAGCACTGCTTGATCCACATTGAATCCTTGCAATGTAAGAGGAGCTAAACCAGTTCGAAAGAAACAAAGTATGGTATTTGGTTCCAATACCAATTAATCAATCCGTCATTGAAACCAGATGGGTCTTTCGCAACAAACTTAATAAAGATGGTTTGGTTACGAGGAACAAAGTCATTAGTGGCTCAAGGATATAGACAAGAGGAAGACATCGACTTTGAGGATTCTTTCTCTCTTGTCTCTAGACTTGAGGCCATTCGAATTTTTCTAGCATTTGTTGCTTTTAAAAACTTCAAGGTTTTTCAAATGGATGTTAAGAGTTCCATTCTTAATGGAATAATTAATGAGGAGGATGAAGCTACTGAGGCTTCCAAACAATCTGTTGAAGCTGATGATCCTGATAATATTACTTTGGTAGAAATGGCAAACTAGTGGAATTCTTACCCTCGTAATTCTCGTTCCAAAGGTAAGACCTCTTCAAGCAATCAGATGGTTGCTCATAATAGGTCCGATCCTGCTCCCCGAGGCGGTGGCTCTCGAGCTCAAAGAGGAAAAGGACGTGGACGAAATTCTAGTGGTCGTGTTGGAGGAAACTTTATTACTAAATTGATGGAGGACATCGAAGACAAATCAAACAGGGAGGACTCTTAAACTCCTTTCATCTTATGTTTCTTTATTTTACAAACAATCTTAGTTTTGTTGAACTATGTGCTACTGATTGGTTGCATTTTTTGACTTGGTTATCAAACAGGGAAAATTGACTGATACATGTTTATGATATAATAATTTACTGATTTTGATCATTTTTAGGATAAGTAATCAAAAAGGGAGAAATAGCTAAATATATATCACCAGTTTTGATAATTTATTCTAAACAATCAAAGAGGGGGAAATTGTTAGATTATAGTCGCTAATTAACTTAGGATAATTAATCGACGTTATAAAATTATCGGGTTTTGATAATTTAGTTAAAATAATCATAAAGGGAGAAATGATTAGGTTAAAGTCTTTTATTAATTTTAAGTATATCAATAAGACTGAGTTATGTTAAATTCATTTTGTGTAGGTTCAAAGTGAAGAAAATCGAAATGAGAAGCGAGTCCGGTATTTTGTTCAATCCGGTTTTTGGAGAAGCGATTCTGGTATTTTGTTCAATTCGATTTTTGTAGAAGCGCGATCGGTATTTTGATCGGCTCGGTTTTTGAAGAAGCGCTTTCGGTATTTTGATCGGCTCGACTCTTGGGAAGCACTTTTGGTTCTTGTTAATATTCGGTTATTGAGAAGCGTTTCCAGTATTTAACTAGTTCGGTTTTATATTAAGCGCTTACGGTTTTTAACCTATTTGGTTTTTGAGAAGCGCTTTCGACTTTTCATTAACTTTGTTTTTATATGAAGCGCTTCTGGTATTTAACATCTTTGGCTTTAGAGAAGCGCTTCCGGCTTTTCATTAACTTCGGTTTTGTATGAAGTGTGTTAGGATCTAGGTAGCCGCTGGAGGACCGGGGGTTGGACCGGTTCGCGGTTCTCACTCGAAGGGTGGTGGTTAATCCGGTTAGAGATTAACACCGGGGTTTCAATACTACACAACCTGTCACAAACCCTTGAACTAGGTTCAAGCGCGGAAGAGGTTTGCTTTCAGGTTGAAGCGGCACACTTATATGATAGGCAGAATCGGTTTTAGATGATGGAGATTTGAGATTTGATGGGTCGGTTTCGGTAATCTGGAAATTCGGCTTAGATGGGATTAGGTAGGTTGGAGCGGTATAGATCGGTTAAATAGTGAAACCGGCAGACAGTAAATAACAAGACAGATTTTATGGATGTTCGGAGATAAAACTCCTACGTCACCCCTTCTTCTCGAAACCGTGAGAAGGATATTTACTAAGGAATACAAGTACAATCCGATCGAGACTTATTTCCTGCTCGATAACACTCTTACAATTTACACCGAGATTGTAAAACACCCTCTAACTTTAGTACTTAGGCTTTCTTAGAACAACACAGTCTTATTACTTGTAGAATAAATGCTCTTAGAGTTTCTCACTTGTCCCACTGTGTCGCGCATTTACTCTTCTTCAACTGCCCCTTTTATAGGTGAAATATGCCAACGGTCATATTTCACTGCCTTGAATCTGATTGGCTGAGCAGAGGTGCAGTGATTCAGTGTTTCAGAGATTCAGACCTGCGGTCGTTTCCTCAGACCTGATGGTCAACCTCCGACCTGGCATTCTGTCTCAGACCTGGCGGTCTGTTCTTCCGGTATGTAAGACATGCCTGCTAGGTTTGTCTTTTACTCAATGTAGGCACTGTCTGTTGAACAGTTGTCTGTACTTGGAAGATCTTCTTTCTGACTTATCCCGAAGTGGAAAGATACGGTAGTACTGTCTTCTGCAGCCTGCAGACTTTCCTCAGACTTGTATGGATATGGAAGTGTTCAGTCTGTCCTTTGGTATCATTCTCAACAGATACCCGAATTGTCTTCTTGTACTGGTCGGCCATTTGACTTAACCGGGTGGCTTCCGGTATGGGTGATATAACCGAACTTCTTCCGGTTATTCCTCTGCCTTGTGGCTGATCGGCTGTTTGATGATTTCGGTTTTAAGCTTTGGCCGATCCTTTCTTTGTGCGGTCACGTTCCAAGTATTCTTGGTCGGTTTATTAACTTGACCGGTTAGTTTTCTTTAGTCGATTCTTTTGTTTGTCCGGTCCGGTTCCTTGTTCCTGCATGGAAAGTTTATTTAAGTTAGGTTTATTTGAACCGGTCTGATTTTATCTAACAATTTCTCCCTTTTTGATTATTTTATTTAAAATTATCAAAATCATGTAAGTTTGCGACCGTAGGCCGGTTGTTTTGTTTGTCCGGATTTTTGAAACTGACTTAGGAGAATTTTTCGAAAAATTTTGAGAAATTTTTTGGAAAAGTCTTATCTTTTATCAATTTCTCCCTTTTTGATTATTTTATTTAAAATTATCAAAACTAAGTAGAGATGCAAAAGATGGCCGGTTTCAAAAATAGCTTTATATATAAGATAGATAACCGAAAATAACATAATATAAAAAATACTAAGACAAGTAAAGAAAAGAGAGCCCCTATTCCGAGTCCGAGAAGTCATATATGTTCCGCTTTTTCTTCTCCGGTTGCGGTTGACTGGCCGGTTCGGAAACTCGTTGTCTTGTAGACCGGGGCTGCAGTTGTTCTTCAACCTCCTCTTCGACTTGAGCAGCCTGCTGCGGTATACTCGAAATGACCGTTTCGGTGACCTCATTGAGCAGGTCGGCTATTTGAACTTTCTTTGAGGGTTCCCTCTTTCGCTTTTTCGGCGCTGAAACGGAGGAGGCCGCCTTTTTCTTCTTGTTGTCTTCTGCGAAACTTTCCAGCCTCCGTCTTTCTCTTTCCAACCGCGCATCATCCTTCGCAGCCTGAGCGGCTGCTTTCTTTGTAAGTCCTGGAAACTTGGCCTCCGCCTTTCGAATCCGCTCGGCTTCCACTTCCTCTTCGGTAAGTTGCGATGGTCGCGGTGGTGCCTCCTTCTCTTTGCTTGCTTCGGCGTCCAGCTCATCCTGGACCTTCTTAGCCGCTTGAGCATCAGCCGCTACAGCCGCGGCATCCGCATTTATCTTAGCCCTCAGCAGTTCGGCAACTTGTTCTGAAAGTGCCTTGAGTTCGGCCTCGAGACCCTCATTTTTCTTCTCGAGTTCGGAGACCCGTCCGAGTATTGTACTGACCAGGTCTTGAGCAACCTCCGCCAATCGTTGATCGGTCTCTCTTTCAAGCCGGCCAAAGTCTTCCTTTAACTCGGAGGTCGCATCCTCCAAAATTACGGTTCGCTTAAAATATTTACTGCGCAGAGCCGCCTCTTCCTGTTGATCTTCGTCGATTTCTAGAGCCGTTCCTGAGTTCTGTTCAAGAGATACCTTGTGGTGTCGGCGAACTTGAGTGCCGAGCAAACGATTCTTTGGAATCTCTCCTTGAATGGCTGAACCGCGGAGTCTTCAAACTCTTGAATATGGCTATCAATCCGTTTTGCTGTTGAGTCTTCAAACCTTTGAAGACGGCCCTCAACCCATTCCTTTGTGAAGTCTGATTCGGAGACTTCCGGTTGTGGAGGAGGGGATTGCCCGGTGAGAAGAGGATCCGTCCTTTCATCGGATTCTTTTGATACCGCATTCTCCCTTGGAGGTGTTGGGCAGTGATCCGGACTTGTTTCGATCCGGGGAGCAGTATAGACCGGTATTTCCCTTTGACTGTATATTGCTTCCAGCCGGTCAATTTCTCGAATAAGGTCTCCTTTTGCTTTTTCAAGCCTTTCTAACACCCGCGATGTTAATGTGTCTTCCGGTCCCACCTCTTCGAACTCCTCCGTAATCTTCCGGATGCGTGTGGTTAGCTTCCGTAGTTGTACCTGTGGTTTTAAGAGGTAGGTTCGGTGTAATACCTCTTCAATTGTATTAGAGTTTGTGAGATCCATGATTAAGTCCTCCACTTCCTTCAGTCTTTGGAGGCATTCCACGTCTGTGTAGCCCGGTAGGATTTGGTTATACGGCTTGCCGAACCGGTGCTCGTGCCATTCCAGGTATAACTCCTCAATCGACTCGGCTCGCTTTTTGGCGCCCTGAAGGAGTTTCAGAGATATCCTATCGGCCTCTGCTTCTTCGGCCTCCTCATTATCTTTGTCGTCGCCTTCATCACCGGCATCTTCACCACCCTCTTCACTACCCTCGGTGGTCTCAGGGTTGGCGTCGGGTCCGACATTATTGGGGCTCTGGCCCGAATGCTCTTCTTCATTGGCCGATCTTTCATCATCGGTCTTTTCTGTATCGGTTCTTTCAGAATTGGAAGCCGACTCTTCATCCTCAGTTTGTTGCGGCGGTTCCGAGAAAGTGACTTTCTCTTTTCCTTTGCTTTCGGCCTTTTCTTTTGTCGGGACCGCTTTCTTGTCGGCTTTCTTCTTTCGGGAACCGGGGGCCGGCTGCTTCATTTCTAAGAATTGTTTCGATCTGATGAGGCTTCTATTTGCGACGATGATGCCGGGACCGATGTTGAGATTGTGGTGAAGGAAGATCTTACCGAGAGGAACGACATATCCCCACGACCGGTTTGAGTCCGGTTTCACCATATCCATTAAGTTGTTGAACACCGCTTTTGCCCAGTTGACCTTTGTTCCCTCAATCAGGCCGACTAGCATCCTGATTTTGTCCTTTGTTAAGCTGCTATAGTTTCCTCCCCGTGCTAGAATCGCCCTTGCAAAGATGTCACAGATTGGGATATACTCCGGTTTCAACGTTGATTTGCTGCCGGATACTTTTATCGGCTTCTTAGTTGCCGAGAGTATCTGGCATGCCGCCTCAAACGTCTTAATCTCGATGTCCGCCGTTGCATCCTGGCCGGTTGTTGGAAGGCGCAGACTTTCTGCCACCGATGCCTCGGTGAACTCTATTTCAGTACCGCATACAGTTGCGGTGATTTTGTCATTAAAGATAGTTGCGGTTTTGAAAAATTCTTCGACCGCATCTTTGTAGAGAACATGAGGACCGCCAAGAAAATATTCCAGACCGGTTTTGACTACCCGGTCAATAACCTCCTTTGCCTCGGACGTACTTTTCAGTCGGATTTCCTCGAAATCCACCTAAGATAGGTGCCTAAACAAAGACGAATCGCGCCCCATCTTAGAGATTTTGAGAGAGTTTGAGAAATAACCGTTTCAGAGAGTTAGAGAGCTTAGAGAGAGAAAGTAGATTCGCGTGAGAATGAAATAAAATGACCGAGAGTCCTTTTTATAGATGCGGTTTGGAAGCCCAACCGTCCCATCAACATTGGGCGGGAGTTTTCCCTCCAAGTTGAAAGGAGCGGCAAACCATGGGCGGGAGAGAAAAGGCGCCAAACCATGGGCGGTAAACCATGGGGGCGGGAGTTTTGGGCGGGAAATTTCCCTCCAAAACTTTTGCTTACGCCATTGACGACGCACTCTTCTTTTGAGACCGATTGAAGTGTCGGTTTTCTAGAGTTAATCGGTTATTTTGAATGATCAGAGTGTTTGCAATCTTTTTATTTTAAGCAATTTTATGTGACCGGATAAGGGCGCGGTTATAGTTTGAAGATGTTAACCGGTTACTTAGATAAATATTCAAAGTATTAAGAAGACCCGGTCATTTAAACTGAAATGAGATTGAATTCAAGAAATATTGCAGAAAGAAGACCGACAGATAAATCGGTATTGGAATAAGCATACATAAACAATGGAAAAGTACAGTCTATGGAAGAAACATTCTGGAAATTCTTTCATCCACCGAATCCTTGTCAAGGATGTTTGAAGGGGCGGCCGGTGTGCCCGGTCCGAACTCTGGCCGGTATGATAGGATTAGTTTGCTGATGTGAGGTGCAAAACCAAGACCTTTCTTGGTTATTACCATGGATTTCAGACGTTGGAAGATGACCGTGGACCAATTGATGGCCTTGTTGCAAAAGATGTTGGTCATCATGTTGTAGGTGTTCTTTGAGTACCGCTGATTAGGGGACTGACAAAGAATGGACCGAGTGACGATCTCAAGAAGAAGTTGAGCATGTCTCCCCAAGAGGTTTTTGGGCCCATGGTCTTCCACCGGTTCCATGGTTCCAGAAAAGAGGAGTGAGTAATAGAATTCGTCAAGCCCCTCCAGAGGTGGAAAATCAAAGAACCCTTCTGTGGGCAGGTTGATAGGGAGGCAAAGTCGGCTTCATCGAGCCAGAAAGTGTGGTCCCTTACCATAGAGACAATGTAATTGCCCCTGATACAGGCGCTTCTGAAGAACGCTTTAACGTCCTCAGTCAGAATCGGACCGGATTCTTCGAGGAACGGCCGAAGGCCGGTAAGAATGAGAGATTCGAACATGAGTTTCTTTGCGTGCAGTCCGTCCCATTCCTCCATACATGAATCGAAATCGATACTTAAAAAGTTTCCCAAAGTTCGGCTCGGCATGATTACGGTATTGAGAGAGATGAAATTCAAAGGATTTCAGAAGTGTGTTATGCTTTAGGATGTGGTAAATTGATTAGAAGATGGCTCCTTATATAGGATCGGTTTTGGAGGGAAAACATAACCATTGATTGTGAGTTTTGTTTTATTAGACAAAAGAATCTTTATGTTTCCAAGGTGTATGGGGAAGAGGCAGATTGCGGAGCCCGAGGTAGGTATTAGTTGAGAAGTAACCAAGTTAGTTGGATATTAAATGTTCAGGTGGTTGGGGGTTATCTCATTAATTAAGGATTCCTTTTTCATTAATTGCAAGAACATGACCGAGATTAATCAAAGGAGACCGAAAATAACATAGATAATACCGAAAGGCACATATAGAGCCGAATAGGGAACAAAGATAACACCGAAGGAAAACATGATAGAAGCCGACGTGATTATGATGATGTTGGATAAGAATACACCCGGTACATGCAACAAAATGACCGGGTGTAGGAAGGAGTGACTTAATGTGCGTGGGAGTTAACGACACCGGTAGGGTTCTTACGGCGGTTCCTTCTCCTCCAGGCTCTCTCGAACCGCTCATAAAAGGAGTCGGTTACTTCTTTAGTCAGCACTTGGGCTTGGTTCAAACCTTCTTCGGGACAGGTTGGGACACCAAGCTCCACAAGAAGACAGCTTAGTTGGGGGATGAAACCGACTGATCGGATGCCAACCATCCAGATAAGAACGTCAAACAATACCCTTGACCAGTTTACCGGTGTACCGGTGATTATAGCCGCCATCATGTTGAAGTTCGAGGTACTGTAGGTATTTGTGACATCTTTCCCGAAGATTCTCCTCCCGATCACATCATTGAGGAGCTGATATTCATCTCTCAAGTGCGATTTTGTACCGTGATCCTCAACCGGTTCGTCAGACCGTGCGAGGGCGATGGAGATTTCGGCCTTTATGTCGGCTGGAACATCTAGATCTGTCAACCCGTGCTTTGGCAGGCTAAAGCACCGCGCGAAGTCCCTTTCGGTGAAGTCAAAGATGATACCTCCCACTTTAGATTGAATGTGAGTTTCAAAGTGGGGGGTCCCTCTGAACACCCTGGCGTGATAGAAGAACTCTAGGATGGATTCAGGATAAATGGTATGTTTGTCGTCTAGGAAGTACCGAAGACCGGTATCTTCCAGTGATTTGATCATTTTGTACACCTCATAGTGTTCTGTGCTTGAGCAGGATTGAAAATCAACCTAAAGGATGTTGGGGAACTGAGACATTTTTGCCTTAGTAAGAGAATGATCTTTTGTCTTGTGAGTGTTTTGGTGAATGTTTGCTTCACTTAAATATTAGTTGGGGGGCTATCCTATTGTCCGGTATTAAATGAGATGATATTTATTAACTGCAGGATAAAAGGTATTGCATGAAATAGGCAAGTTTGCAGTATAGGGTGTTGGTCATAGACCTGGACTGTGAAAGATATCAAAAGATCTTCACGTCTTTTTAGGTGCGACCAGTTTACTTTGAAAGGGAAATGTTTCAGAGCAGATATCTTTAAACACTAATAATTATTCCACTTCTGTTTGGAATTCAAATAATCTAGGATAACCTGCTTCCAAACCGGTCAGTCATCAGTTGTTCATCCCGATGCGGTTATTTGATGCATGCACCAAGTAGCCAGTCGGTTTACTCTATCTGATGAGTTGGGCGGTTCTTCCATAGGTATCTTGAAAATTTGAGGTCCAACAGTTTAGGAGGAACTACCGGTTTTATCTGTCCGAACCGGTTTCCCTTTAAGCATCCTTAGGAAGGATCTGACTAATATCGGTTAAACCGAGAGTAAGTCTGAATTGAGAGAACTTAGCTTCCTGTAGAGGCTTCGTGAAGATATCGGCCACTTGTTGGTCAGTCGATACGTATTCCATCCAGATATGCTTCAGCGTGACATGTTCCCGGATGAAGTGATGCCTTATGTCGATATGCTTGGTTCTAGAGTGGAGAACCGGGTTGTAGGTGATTGCAATGGCACTTGTGTTGTCACAGAGAATCGGGGACTCTTCGGCTATAACACCGAAGTCCTTCAGTTGTTGTTGGATCCAGAGGAGTTGTGAACAGCAACTTCCGGCCGCCAAGTATTCAGCCTCTGCGGTTGATGTGGCCACCGATGTCTGTTTCTTGCTGTGCCATGACACCAGTCGGTCACCTAGGAATTGGCATGTACCGCTTGTGCTTTTCCTGTCAATCTTACACCCTACATAGTCTGCATCTAAGTAACTTGTTAGATTAAAGGACGAGTCCTTTGGGTACCATAGGCCGACATCAGGTGTGCCCTTTAGATACTTCAGTATCCTCTTTGCGGCTGTGTAGTGGGATTGTTTTGGATTTGCTTGGAATCTTCCACACACACCGACTGCAAACAGAATGTCCGGTCTGCTTGCTGTCAAGTATAGGAGAGAGCCGATCATCCCCCGGTATGCAATCTGGTCTACCGATTGGCCCTCATCATCCCTGTCCAGGTTGATCGATGAGCTCATTGGAGTAGCCGCCGAGGAGCAAGTGTCCATCCCGAACTTCTTTAGTAGCTCCTTGGTGTACTTAGGTTGGCTGATGAATGTTCCTTCTTTGAGTTGTTTAACCTGAAGACCTAGGAAGAAACTTAATTCTCCCATCATACTCATTTCAAACTTGTCAGTCATCATTTTTGAGAATTTATCACATAGCTTAGGATCGGTGGAACCGAAAATGATATCATCTACATAGATTTGAACAAGTAGGATATGTTCCTTCTTTTCAAATTTAAACAATGTTTTATCTACCGAACCGATGGTGAAATCATGTTGTAATAGAAATGCGGTTAGTGTATCATACCATGCTCTAGGTGCTTGCGTTAGACCGTATAAAGCCTTATTTAATCGGTATACATGGTTTGGGAATGCAGCACTCTTGAAACCGGGTGGTTGTTCAACATACACTTCTTCACGTAGGTCACCGTTCAAGAATGCACTTTTAACATCCATTTGAAACACCTTAAAGTGTTTGAAGGCAGCAAAGGCTAGAAAAATCCTAATGGCTTCAATCCTAGCTACAGGGGCAAATGACTCTTCAAAATCAATGCCTTCTTCCTGTTTGTAACCTTGAACCACTAATCTGGCTTTGTTCCTCGTGACCAAACCGTCCTCATTGAGTTTGTTTCTAAATACCCATCTTGTTCCTATGACCGATTGATCTTTCGGTCTAGGGATTAGGTACCAGACTTTACTACTCTCGAACTGGTTTAGCTCTTCTTGCATTCCCAAGATCCAATCCGGATCTGACAATGCTTCATCTATTCTTTTCGGTTCAATCTGGGATATAAAAGCGGAATTAAAATGTCCTTCCAGAAGTTGACCCCTAGTTCGAACAGGTTCTGAAGGGTCACCTATGATTTGCTCAGGAGGATGTTTACTGTTTCTTCTGAGATTCAGTTCAGGGATATCCACCAAATTGCCGTTTACTTGATCAAGGCTAGACATGTCGGTAGGCTGAACAAGATTGTCAGACCGACCGACTTCCTCGGATTGGACCGAAGTGTCAGCTTCCTGTTGTGGAACAGCTTGATCCAGCTGGGTTTCAATGTTACCCATTTGGTCATGGACAAACCGCCTGAAAACCGGAGTCTCATCTTCACTATCAGAATGAATATTGTTATTTTCCAATTTGTTGTGTAGATCAAAGCATGAAGCAGTATTGCTTTCAACCGATTCATCGAAAACAACGTGAATTGTTTCCTCCATGGTTGCAGTTCTATTATTATATACTCTATATGCTTTACTTACTGCTGAGTATCCTAGCATGATCCCGGTATCGGTTTTTGCATCAAAAGCAGTGAGTTGGGTTTTACCATTTATATGTATGTAACACTTACAACCGAAAATCCTGAGGTACTTAAGTTTGAGAACCCTGTTAAAGTAAACCTCATACGGTGTTTTGTTGTGAAACTTGTTAATTAAAGACCGATTTTGTGTATAGCATGCAGTGTTGATAGCCTCAGCCCAAAATTTCTAAGCAATGCCGGAATCGGCTATCATGGACCGTGCGGCTTCCTTGAGAGTCCGGTTTCTTCTCTCGGCCAGGCCATTTTGTTGAGGAGTCCTAGCACTAGACAACTCGTGTCTAATGCCGGATTCATCAAGATATGCGGTTAATGTACTATTGGTAAATTCGGTACCTCGATCACTTCGAATGCTATTAATGCGAGTTAATTTTTCATTTTGTAGGCGCTTAAGAAGTGTAATCAGGTTTGATACGGTTTCACGTTTAGATGGTAGAAATATTACCCATGTAAATCTAGAATAATCATCAATAACTACCGTGGTGTAGAGCATACCTCCTAGGCTAATGACCTGAATCGGTCCAAATAGATCCATGTGAAGAAGGTCTAAGCATCGGCTAGATTGGATATTTCCTTTACTCTTAAAGGTTGACCTAGTTTGTTTACCCATTTGACATGCTGAGCAAACCTTATCTTGATTAAATACTATATCAGGAATTCCCTCAACTAGCTTTTTACCACGAATGTAGTTTAAAGTTTTCATGTTTAGATGGTTTAGTCTCTTATGCCACAACCAGGTTTGATCAGTCTTAGCTATCATGCATATAGGATATTCTACTCTAGTTTTCCAGTCTACCTTGTAAATGTTACCTATCCTATTTCCGGTCAGTAATACGATACCTTGAGAGTTCTTAACTAAGCATGCATGTTTAAGAAATTCTACAGTATATCCAGCATCACACATCTGACTAATGCTAAGCAGGTTAAAACGTAGGTTTTCAACTAGAAGTACATTATCAATGGTTAGGTTACCATGGACAATCTTACCCTTGCCCACAGTTTTACCTTTTGAGTTGTCACCGAAAGTGATTAGAACACCGGTTACTGTTCTGATATCGGCTAGCAAATTGCTGTTTCCGGTCATGTGCCTGGAGCAGCCGCTATCCAAGAACCATTCAGAGTTTCCTAGCCGTTTCTTTGGATCCTGCAAAATGTAAATATTTACAACTATTTGGTACCCACATTTACTTGGGTCCACATGCGATTAGTCCCTTCGGTATCCAAACCTTGATAAACCGGACGGTCTTCTTTGCTAGGGTTTTAACTGTCCGTTTGGCACTCGGTCTCGTGTATCTAGGTTTTTCTACATAAGTCTTAAATGGTGATGATCTTCGGTTTGGTGATCTTTGGTTTGACCTACGGGGTTCAGGAAAGGCTTTCATATGTTTGAGGATTTCGGCTTTTCTTTTCACAGGGTCAAGCCATTTCTCAGATTCGGTTGGACCAACGTAGTCGTATTTTAGCTTTTCTTCCCTATAGTATGCGGTCTCCTCATCTTCAGCGGTCCAGGAGCTTTTAAGAAATTTTATAAGGGGAAGGTTACTTCTTGTAAACCTTACTTTTTCTACGGGTTTTCGGTCTTTGGAGCTATCCTCAGTGTATCCTAGGCCAAGCTTGCAACGAGGATGTCTGTAATGACTGCACATTTTCTTTACTATATCACTAGATCTCTTATATGCGGCCATCTTATATTGAAGTCGGGCATTTTCTTCCTCGGTTAATTCTCTAGTCGGTTCACTGGATTGTTCGGTCTTAGGATCTAACTCGGTCTCTAAAGTATGGGTATCATCAAGTTGTACGACCTCCGGTTCGGTTATAATGAGTACCACTGGTTCTGTCGGAGTGGGTACTATGGGATCGGTTCTAATGTTGAGGTGCTTAGGTAGAATGGCTAGTAGGTTCCTATATTCTTCTACCATGTCATTCAATGCATTGTATAATTCATCTTTAGTAAATTCCTCACAAGGAGAGTCAAATACCTGTTCTTCATTTGCCATGAGACACGTGAGTTCATCATCACTGTCACTGTGAGCCCATAGACTTCCTCCATCGTCGGCTATCAGTGCTTTCGGTACCTCACTTCCTTCACCGGTTTGTTGATAATTGTTTCGGTCATTTTGATAATCCAGTTTCTGGGTATCCCTCCTCGGTTTCCTGCATTCCCACTTAAAATGTCCCAAACAGTTATAACATCTTACATTGGATTTATCACCATAGTAGTTGTTTGTCGGTTGACTTCTTTTCATGAACCTCCCAAACTTCTGTGCAAGCATTGCCATGGCATCCTCGGTGAACTGTTCGGCGGTTCTGATCGGTACGGGTGCAGGGGTCGGTGCCGGTGTGGGTACAAGTGCAACCGGTTCTGTAGATGTGATTAGTGCTCTGGTTGATGTTGCGGCCGAAACTTCTTCTTCAGTCCTAGATCTCATCTCAAACTCGTATGCCTTAAGATCTTCGAATACATCGTATAGTTTCATCTTACGTAGGCTATTTGATTCCCTCATTACCATTGTTTTTATGTCCCAAGCACTTGGAAGAGATCTTAAAGCTTTCATAATAACCTCTTTGTTGTCATACCTCTTCCAAGTGTTGCTAGCTCATCTAACACACCAGTGAACCGGTCACTGTACTCTTTCATAGTTTCTCCCGGTTTCATTTTGATGCTTTCAAACTTCTGTGTAGCCACCATTATCTTGTTCTCCTTTGTTCTTTCATTTCCCTCAAAGATCTGGATAACCGTGTTCCATGTCTCCTTCGCGGTTTTGAAATCTCTGATCTTGCAGTATGTGTTTCTGTCCACACTGTTGGAGATCCGGTTTCTAGCATGATTATCCAGGTTGTTTCTCCTTCTATCTTCAGCCGTCCATTCCTTTCTGTCCTTATCAATAAATATCGGTCCTTCGGTCAGAATGGACTCCATTTCATCATCCAAGGTGATTAAGTGCAGGTGCATGCGTGCCTTCCAGTTGGCAAAGTCATCACCTTCTAGCATTAGAGGCCTATCCTGAAACATGCTTGCTTGAGTATTGAAACTAACTGCTCTGATACCAATTGTTAGGATCTAGGTAGCCGCTGGAGGACCGGGGGTTGGACCGGTTCGCGGTTCTCACTCGAAGGGTGGTGGTTAATCCGGTTAGAGATTAACACCGGGGTTTCAATACTACACAACCTATCACAAACTCTTGAACTAGGTTCAAGCGCGGAAGAGGTTTACTTTCAGGTTGAAGCGGCACACTTATATGATAGGCAGAATCGGTTTTAGATGATGGAGATTTGAGATTTGATGGGTCGGTTTCGGTAATCTGGAAATTCGGCTTAGATGGGATTAGGTAGGTTGGAGCGGTATAGATCGGTTAGATAGTGAAACCGGCAGACAGTAAATAACAAGACAGATTTTATGGATGTTCGGAGATAAAACTCCTACGTCACCCCTTCCTCTCGAAACCGCGAGAAGGATATTTACTAAGGAATACAAGTACAATCCGATCGAGACTTATTTCCTGCTCGATAACACTCTTACAATTTACACCGAGATTGTAAAACACCCTTTAACTTTTGCACTTAGGCTTTCTTAGAATAACACATTCTTATTACTTGTAGAATAAATGCTCTTAGAGTTTCTCACTTGTCCTACTGTGTCGCGCATTTACTCTTCTTCAACTGCCCCTTTTATAGGTGAAATATGCCAACGGTCATATTTCACTGCCTTGAATCTGATTGGCTGAGCAGAGGTGCAGTGATTCAGTGTTTCAGAGATTCAGACCTGCGGTCGTTTCCTCAGACCTGATGGTCAACCTCAGACCTGGCATTCTGTCTCAGACCTGGCGGTCTGTTCTTCCGGTATGTAAGACAGGCCTGCTAGGTTTGTCTTTTACTCAATGTAGGCACTGTCTGTTGAACAATTGTCTGTACTTGGAAGATCTTCTTTCTGACTTATCCCGAAGTGGAAAGATCCGGTAGTACTGTCTTCTGCAGCCTGCAAACTTTCCTCAGACTTGTATGGATATGGAAGTGTTCAGTCTGTTCCTTTGGTATCATTCTCAACAGATACCCGAATTGTCTTCTTGTACTGGTCGGCCATTTGACTTAACCGGGTGGCTTCCGGTATGGGTGATATAACCGGACTTCTTCCGGTTATTCCTCTTCCTTGTGGCTGATCGGCTGTTTGATGATTTCGGTTTTAAGCTTTGGCCGATCCTTTCTTTGTGCGGTCACGTTCCAAGTATTCTTGGTCGGTTTACTAACTTGACCGGTTAGTTTTCTTTAGTCGATTCTTTTGTTTGTCCGGTCCGGTTTCTTGTTCCTGCATGGAAAGTTTATTTAAGTTAGGTTTATTTGAACCGGTCTGATTTTATCTAACAAAGTGCTTCCGGTATTTAACTAGTTCAGTTTTATATGAAGCGCTTCCAGTATTTAACCAGTTCGGTTTTATATGAAGCGTTTCCGATTTTTTAACCTCTTCAGTTTTTAAGAAGCGCTTATGACTTTTCATTAACATCGGTTTTATATGAAGTGCTTCTGGTATTTAACATGTTCAGTTTTATGAAGCGCTTCTGGTATTTGATCAAGTTCGGTTTTATGAAACGCTTCCGGTATTTGATCAAACTTGGTATTTGGCTTTTGTGAAACACTTCTGGTTCGTAATTAAATTAGTTATTGGCAGTATGACATAGCAACTGAGCTAAACCTATAGAAGATTGTCACGTGACAAATTAATTCAGACCTCATGTGATGTACTCTCCTAGTACACCATGATCTCTTAAAGAATATTTGGCGCACTACCATCATACAGTACACTCACAATCAAATGCATATTCTCTGATGTACTACCCTGACACAAATTCATTTGAAATAGGACACGTGTTAGCTGTAGCAAATTTGTCCGTTGAGAAGTTCTTTATTTAAGGAGAAGTTCAAGGACAATTTGCACCGACCTTTTCACTACGGTTTTTCACAAGTCTTAAGCAATTAAATTGTGAACCTTCTCTCAAGCGCTCAAGCTCTAAAAGTTTATAAGTTTTCTAGATCATAAAGTTGTATTACATCTATTGTTCTTTCTGTGTGAGATTTCAGTATTGTAAGTTGACAGAATTTGTTCTCTTCAATAGAGTGTTGTGTGCTAGGAGTTCGGAAACATTCATTGTTTATGTCCTGGTTGTTCGACCGTGTTTGTGTAAGTGTTGTATTCATACTAAATTTTCTATTGAATATCCTTCTCAAGGTTGAGAATAATGGGTGACGTATAAGAGTTTGCTCCGAACATACATAAACAAACTTTGCGTCTTATGTTTTTTACATTCCGAATCTTCCTATATTTTATTTGTCGTTTCAAGTCTAAAAAAATAGTTTCGCACTTAACTTCGTTCAAGAGTTTGTGAAAACTTGTGATGAATAGAAACAAATATTATCTTCTAACAGAGATAATATCGAAGTGTAAGTCGACGCGGTTATCAATACTTGGTCAACTCCGGTTATTGTTGACTTCTTCCCTAACAAAAATAATTAAAATCCGGTTCAACAAGTAGTTTAACCGTTTGGACCGATCGAACCGAGATTCACTAAAAAAATCGGGTTGATGATAGGAACGTTTTCATAACCATAGCTATAGCTAGAACCTTTAGACTTTGGTCGTTTGTCCTTTCTATTAATGCTATTGATGCTATTGAGCTGAAGCTGAATCATTAATTCTATCTCGTACGTCCAACTAGACCAGACCAGATAGATATCTAAATACAATATTGTCTCTAACTTTCACTGCCACTACTAGGAAGAAATAAACTACACAATCTGTGGACCCCACCCATCTATCTCGTTCCGAACCGTTTATGATCATTTGCATCAATGGAAGTTGTGATGTTGTGGTTGTGGAAGATTCTTTATCTCTTGAGATCACCGTGCGAAATGCTCTTTTCCATCCTATACCCATTTCTCAATACAGAAGAAGAGGAGGAATGGATGAAGAGGAATAGGAAAAGATTTGTTAGTGAATGGATCTAGAACATTTGGAATCAATTCGAATGAAAATGAACCGAAACGATGATGAAAAAAAGGGAAAGATCCTCTAAACGTGAGGTAGGAGAGAGAAAAATAAAAAAAAAAAATTTTATTTCTTCATTTCTGCATATCTTCGTTCACTTATTTATTTATTTTCTCCGTCTGCATTTATTTCTTTTCTCCGGCTGCATTTACTTCTCCATGATATCATTTTTAAGGATTTTTATTTATTTTTTTATAGATCTATGGTTTAGATTTTACAAATCTAGGGTTTACATTTTACAGATATATTTATGAATTTAAAGGTTTATGTATTTATTTTAGAACTGTTTGAACTTTCAGGAAACCGAAGCACCGAACTTGAACAACCTAGTAGATGAAGAACTTAACCTGAACAGATCCACCCCTATTGAACCCGAAAGGTACCCCGATTGCCCAATTAGTATAAAAAATGTACATTTCAATGTGTCAAAATTTCCCGAAACCTACCATTTCTGGACCTAAAGAGGGTCGTTTAGGAACCCTAGAGGGTCATTTCAGGTCCCGAAATGGGTGGTTTCGGGATAAGAAATGGTTCTTCCTTGTCCTGAAATGGGTGGTTTCGGGACAAGAAATGGTCATTCCTTTTCCTGAAATGGTTGGTTTCGGGACAAGAAAGGACTGATCCTTTCTTGTCCCGAAATGGGTGGTTTCGGGACAAGAAATGGTCATTCCTTGTCCCGAAATGTTTGTTTCGGGACAAGAAAGTACCGACCCTTTCTTGTCCCGAAATAGGTGGTTTCGTAACAAGAAATGGTCATTCCTTGTCCCGAAATTGTTCGTTTCGGGACAAGAAAGGACCGACCCTTTCATGTCCCGAAATGGGTGGTTTTGGGACAAAAAATGTTGTGTTTCGGGACAAAAAATGTTGTGTTTCAGGACCTGCAATAGGTGGTTTCGGGATCCTTTTTTGTCCTGAAATGGGTGGTTTCAGGACCCTTTCTTGTCTCGAAATGGGTGGTTTCGGGACAAGAAAGGGTCCTTCCTTGTTCCGAAACCATTTCTGGACAAAATTTGTTGTGTTTCGGGACCCGAAATAGGTGGTTTCAGGACCCGAAAGTGTGGTTTTGGGACCCAAAAGTGTAGTTTCGGGACCTGAAAGTGTGGTTTAAGGACTTTTTTCTTACGGTTGCACTTAAATTTTGCAGTCACATTCCTAGTGTTGGAATGACATTTTCCTCCGAAGAATAACTTCTTGAATTCTACACATCATATGCCCACTTAACTGGATTCGACATTACCAAGTTATGGAGCAAAAATGTAGGTTGTAAGAGGAAATACTTCAGCGTTGGTTGTGCCAAGAGTTTTATGAAAGAATCGAAGGCCAAAAATAAGTTTCATCAGCCTAGACCAATAACGAAGAAAGATTGTAAAGCAAAGATTAATGTTGTTGTTCGAAATGAAGGGGAATATGTGATAACAAGTATTTCTCTTGAGCACAACCATACATTAAGCCCTAAGAGAATACGTCATGTTAGACCCTACAAAGTAATTGACGGAAATGTAAAGAGAAGATTGGATACAAACGATGAAGTTGGAATAACTGTGGCCAAAACATTTTAATCACTTGTAGTTGAAGCTAGAGGGTATGAAAACATGTCTTTCGATGAGAGGACATGTAGAAATTATGTTACAGAAGCACAAAGGTTAAGGTTAAGGAGTGGGGATGCTGAAGCACTCACTAATTATTTCTTAAGAATGCAAACTAGGAACTGAAACTTCTTCTACCTTATTGATTTGGACGAGGAATCCCGAATTAAAAACGTGTTTTGGGCAGATGGTAGGTGCAGGGCTGCCTTTGAAGATTTTCATGATGTTATCTCTTTCGATACAACCTATTTGACAAATCTCTATGACATGCCTTTCGCTCCGTTTGTTGGTGTTAATCATCATGGTCAATCCATTTTTCTTGGATGTGGGTTATTATCAAGTGAAGATTCAAATTCTTTCACTTGGTTGTTTAGAACTTGGTTGGAATGTATGGATGATAGACCTCCAAATGCCATAATCACAGACTAATGTCGATTCATGGCGATGGCAATTGAGAAGGTATTTCCTAAAACTCATCATCGATTTTGTTTGTGGCGATTTTATCAAGCATTAATAGGAAAGAATTTTCCATTTTAGACGAAAAATTAAAAATAAATATGTGTTTCGAGGTTTATAATAGGTAGAAAGTATAAATAATAAGGTACATGTTTATGATGGCTTATATAGACTTATTATAAATTAGTAAGATTTTTATATACTTGTGTTTGATGTTTGTAAACATTCAATTCATTAATATCTTAATCAAACTAATTTGTGAAATCTCTATATAAACATATAATTTAATATTAATACATATCATTTTATAAACATCAACCACTTGTATTTTTTTTATTGTATTTCATGTCTATCTTTTTATTTCTTAATAATAATATTATTGTCTGAATTTTTGTTCTCTTTTTAACTTAAGTACACTTAGTTTAATAAGATTCTTAAATATGAGTGATTGTGTCATTGATTGAAGAGCATCGTGATTTACTTGGGAGGGATGGAGTGGAGTCTTATGAAATGATTTTGTAAATTAATTGGAATTTTATATAAATAAAAATGATTGAGAATGAGGACTTTAAGAATCTTAATGATGCAGGACAGGCTCATTCTTAATGTTATGTTGTAAAACGTGGAACTATTTGTATTTACATTAATTTTGTTTATTATTTCTTCTTTGTTATATCGTTTAAAATACGCTGGGTAATTTAGAAGTAAAATATTTTATTTACTATTATTCATTTTTTTATCAATCCTCTATATTAACTTTATAAATATGGGTTATTGTTGTCCAATCTAGATTAATAGTAGTTCCCTCTAAATAAGATTATATTAATGTTAAATAATTAAATTTATAAGTTCAGATAAAATAAATTTTAAACTTTGTGCACATATTAATTTGAAACTTGTATTATAAATATGGAGTGATGTTTTTTTAATAAAAAATTTGAAAACAAAACAAGAAGAGAATAACCATTTTTTTATTACAAAGAATTTGAAATTCCAAAAAATTACTTTTAATAAATATGTGATTTAATTAACTAATTAGATTTTCATATATGATTGTTCAAAAAATAAATGATTATGTGTATAAAGTGGTAAAAATATTACAGTACAAGAATATTAATTTAATAATATTTAATTCTAATTTAATATAAATTATTAACTCTTTTTAAATGTTATTTTGAATTAGAGTTTATAAAATATTAAATAATAGTTTTTTTTATTTCAAACTAAAAATAAGGAAAAGAATTAAAAAATGATTAAAAATAGTGTAATATCTCATTGATAATTAGTATATTATAATTTCTACAATAAACAATTTATATCAAGTTAAAGATATTAAAAATTAAGGTGATCTCAATTGTTTGAGCTAATAAATAAAAGTCCATAATTCAAAATATAGGAGCAATATTACAAATTATAATTTTACCCATTTATAAAATACCAAAAATCATTGATTTATTGTGCATAAGAAGATCATATTACATTATTTATATCTAAATATGTTCACATAATATTTGTAATGAGTTTGTGCATTTCTCTATTTGCAATATAAAAATAATCAATAAATAATGTTATTCTATTATTTTAATATTTTGACTTATTTGATAAACCTATTTTTTTTTAGTAATAAACATTTTTAATTTCAACATTTGAATTAAAATATTTTGTAATTAATCATTTCGAGTTTTAAAAGAGTATCACCTATTAACAAAAAAAAAAAAAAAAAACCTCCATTTACTTACTCTCACAAAATATATACTATAAAAAATAATCATTACAAAAGAAAATTAAATTAACTATTTTTTAAAAAATAATGAAATCTCAAACTTACCCCTACATTCACGCAATAAGTATATGGATCTATTACTAATTTAAATAAAAAAAATATAAATATCCTATACAAATTAAACATAAAAAAAATTAAAGATTTTCATAAATATACAAAATACAACAAAAAAAATTGAAGAGTTTCACACTCATACAGAATACGACAAATAAATTGAAGAATTTCACAATTTTGCATTATACGACAAAGAAATTGAAATGTTTCAAGGTTTATTTTGGTAGCATAATAGTAAACTTCATTATTTATATAGTCTAATATAGATATTGTGTTTATTAGATTTTACTATATTTGTGATTTTAATGTTTTAAACATATTTTCTCAATTTTAATAAGCTTTAATTTTAAACAACATATACCTAATTCTAACTACTTGTAATTATTTTATATAACTTATTATATACATAAACCTTAAAATTTTAATTAATTAGATTTTAAAATTATATTTTATGTTTGTTCAAGTGGTAGATTATTCTATTCATTCCTGTTAACAATTTAAAATAATTTTGGACTTCAAGTCAAAGATGATTCTATATTATTAGTTTTTTTAATTTATTAGTTTATTAATTTAATTTAAATATTCTTCTCAATAATTTAAAAAGTTAAACAATAAGTACATCTAAATTTTTTTTCTACTAATAATTTTAAAAAATCTTCAATTAAATTTAATATATAATATTAATATTTGTATTATACAAGTACTTATATTATTCAGATTTGACATATAATATTTCTATTACATTAAATAAAATTTTACATTTTAAATTAATTCTAAAAAACAAAAAAAATTAATTTTAAAATTCTTTAAATCCCAATTTCAAAATTTTCCGATTAAATATGTTTATTTTTGAGTATAATCGAAAAAAATTGACATTCAAAATATATATATATATATATATATATATATATATAAAATATTAATATGTTATCAAATATTTCATTTCCAAAATAAAAATATAAGTCACTTTTTCTTAATGTTAATTTATGGTGTTTAATAGTACTAAATATTTTGTTTTTTATATAGCCGAATGATATTTTAAAATGGATGTTTACTATATAAAAATTTATTTTAGGAGATATAGATGGAAATTAATAAAAAATATTAAGTATATCTCTATCTAAAAAAAATTATTCATATTAATAAATTACTTCCATATATTTTTGTATTAAACACATAAAATTTATTTCTAAACTCTAAGCATGATTATCAGTGCCGACCCTGAGATTTGGGCTGCCCCAGCCTCGGGTAAAAAAAAGATCGAAAATATTGTTGCCCTAAGCCTATTTTAAAAATGGATTAAAAAAATAGTTTGTAGTGAGATTTGAATCCACGATCAACTAAATATTTTAAATAATTATCTTTCACCACTAAGATACAACACTTTTTTTAAAAAAAAATTATAACAAATTTAATAAAAATATCTTACTAATTTTAATAATTGAACTACCCTGGAGAGTGGGCTGCCCTAGCCCAAGGGCTTGCTGGGCTTACCAAGGGCCGACCCTGATGATTATAACAAGTTTAATATAATTTTTTTTATGATTTAGATATACATTGATATATATATAATCAAATATTATTAATATTTCGTTTTCAAAATAAATAGATAAGTCATTTTATCTTATATTAATTTATTGTGTTTAATAGTACTAAATATGTTATTCTTACTTAGTAAAATGATATATTGAAATTTATGTTTATTGAATGAAAATATCTTGTATGAGATATTTAAGGAAATAAATCTAAAATATTAAATTTGTATCTATCTAAATAAAGAGTTTATTTTTTTTATTAATTAATTACTTAAATCATATTTTATATTATAAATAAAAGTTATTTCTAAAATCCAGGTAAAAGTTGTTTCTAAAATCCAGACTAAAGTTATTTCTAAAATTCGTAGGATTACAACAAGATTAATACAATTTTTATTTTTATTTATTATATTATTTTAATATAAATTCAGTATCTAGATCAATAGAACTATATAAATATAGAAATGGTTTTAACTTTCTTCCTCATATTCCCATCTTCTCTAACTCCTTCATTATGAATTTTTAATTTTTTTTTCAATAACTATTTTAATGTAGGTATAAAATCGGAAATATTGTATATTAATTTGTTTAAATTGTCTTCTTTCAACATAAAGTAAATGTTAATGGAACAATTTTTTCATTCTTAGAATCAACATCTGATGTAAACAATTATTCCTCGAGAAAAACATAGTCATACTCTTTATCTTGTTTTAGTCAATTAAATTGTTTCCGTTTATTATCACAACTTTATTATTTTTAAAAGATTTTATTAATTAAAATAGTTAAAGAGTGAAATATTAGTAATGATTTTATCAAACATTAATAGGCAAGTATTTTGCATTTTAGACGAATAATACAAAACATAAATATGTTTTCGAGGTTTATGATAGGTAGAAAGTATCAATAATAAGGTACATGTTTATTTATGATTGCTTATATGGACTTATTATAAGTGAGTAAGATTTTTATATACTTGTGTTTGATGTTTGAAAACATCCAATTCATGTATATCTTAATCAAACTAATTTGTGATATCTTTATATAAACCATCATAGACATATAACTTAATATTAATATATATAATTTTATAAACTTCAACCACTTATATTTTTTATTGTATTTCATGTCTAACTTTTTATTTCTTAATAATAATATTATTGTATGAATTTGTGTTCTCTTTTTTAACTTTAGTACTGTACATTTAATAAGATTCTTAAATATGAGTGATTGTGTCATTGATTTTATGAGCATTATGATTTGCTTCGCTTCGGAGGGATGGAGTGGAGTCTTATTAAATAATTTTGCGGATTAATTGTAATTTGATATAAACAAAAATGACTGAGAATGACGACTTCAAGGATCATTTGCAGGTCATGCTCATTCCACATTTTATGTTGTAAAACGTGGAGCTATTTGTATTTACATTAATTTTGTTTATTATTTATTCTTTGTTATATCATTTAAAATACTCCGGTAATTCCGATAATTTAGAAGTAAAATGTTTCATTTACTATTATTAATTTTTTATCAATCCTCTATATTAACTTTACAAACATGGGTTATTGTTGTTCAATTTAGATTAATAGTAGTTCTCTAAATAAGATTATATTAATGCTAAACAATTTTATTTATAAGTTCAGATAAAATAAATTTTGAACTTTGTATATATTAATTTAAAACTTTTATTATAAATATGGAATAATTTTTTTAATCAAAAAATTGAAAACTAATTAAGAAGAGAATAACCATTCGTCCATTACATAAAATTTGAAATTCAAAAACTTATTTTTAATAAATATGTGATTTAATTAACTAATTAGATTTTAATATATGATTGTTTAAAAAATAAATGATTAGGTGTAAAAAGTGTTAAAAATATTACAATAAAAGAATATTAATTTTATAATATTTAATTTGAATTTAAAATAATTTTTTTAACTCTTTAAATGTTAGTTTGAATTAGAGTTTATAAAATATTAAGTGATAATTTTTTATTTCAAGCTAAAAATAAGGAAAAAATTTGAAAAAATATTAAAAATATTGTAATATCTCTCTGATATATTATAATTCCTACCATAAAAAAAATATATCAAATTAAACATAAGAAAAATTAAAGTGGTCTCAATTATTTGAGTTAATAAATAAAAGTCCATAATCCAAGATATAGAAACAATTTTTTTAATTATACTTTTACCCATTTATAAAATACCAAAAATCATTAATTTATTGTGTATAAGAAGATCATATTAAATTATTTATACATAAATATGTTCACATAATATATGTAAGGAGTTTGTGCATTTAGCTCTTTCCAATATAAAAATAATCAATAATATGTTATTCTATTATTTTAATATTTTGACTTTTTTTATATAATATATTTTTTTAGTATTAAATATTTTTAAATTCACCATTTGAATTAAAATCATAACAAATAGTTATCCACTAATAATAGATATTTCTTAAATAAATAAAACAAATAAATATTTATTGCTATCCAAAATTTTTAAACATCTTTAATAAATATTTCAAATATTGTAGTTACATAATTAATTAATTTTTTATATTACTATACAAGAATAAAATATTGATTTTTTAATTTAAATATTAAAGTATATAACAAATAAATTCATTTGAAAAATATGTCAAATAGCCTCACTTTCAAATTTGTTTATTATTCTAAATAGTTTAGATATAATATTTGGTTTAATGTAAGTTTAACACCAATATTTAATATTTATAATTACTAACAATCAACCTCCATTTACTTGCTCTCCCAAAATATATACTATCAAAAATAATCATTACAAAAGAAAATTAAATTACTTATATTTTAAATAATAATGAAGACTCAAACTTACATCTACATTCATGCAATAATAAGTATACATATTTATTACTAATTTAAATTAAAAATATTAATTTCACACCTATACAAATTAAGACATAAAAAAATAAAAGATTTTCACAAATATACCGAATACGACAAAGAAATTGAAGGGTTTCACACTTATACAAAATACGACAAATAAATTCAAGAATTTCACATTTTTGCAAAATGCGACAAAAAAATTGAAGTGTTTCAAGGTTTGAGATATTTTGGTGGCATAATAGTATACTTCATGATTTATATAGTCTAATATCGATATTGTGTTTATTAAATTTTCTAATTATATTTCATGTTTGTTCATGTGGGAAAATATTCTATTCATTTCTGTTAACAATTTAAAACAGTTTTGAACTCCAAAATTTAAAAACAATTTTGGATGTATGTGGAGTCTCTACATGAGAATTCATGATTGTAGGATAGCTTGCTACGATCCTACAAAAATCAAAATGCAACAAGTTCTGTACCCATACTTTAAATACAATTAAATTATGCTTGCATGTATTGACACTTCTTACAGGTACTTTTCACGAACTTCACTACAATTACGCATGATTCTTTAAGCATATGTTCCCCAAGTAAGGTTAGGCAGAACGGAAAATGCACGACTCCAAGTTGTCTTTTTTTTTCTCTAGAAAAATATTTACATATTGGATTTACAAAGATGTTGTATTCTCCAAACTTTTTTCAAGAGGGACATTTTGTACACACCTCAAAATTAAAATGAACCTGCCCGATCTAATTTGATGATCATACTTGATTATTGGACCAAGAAAACAAACCTCAGTAACACTTTTGAGAATTTGCACAAAATGAAAACCATTGAATATCGGTCTTAACGCCAATTCCCAAAACCACTCAAGCTTCAGATTATCCAACACCTTCAGATTGATTAGTTTGGAAAATCATGAATTTTGAGTATAATTTTATTGTTGGAAAAAATATACCTAACACTTATTTTTAGACTTTTTTTTACATCAAAACGCCAATTTTTATAAGATGTTGGAATTCAAGTGCTTGATACGTTCTGATTAACGAGTTCGAAAAATTAAGAATTTTGAGTATAATATTTATATTGACAATTTTGTTTAGAAGGTTTTCAAAGGAGCAAAAGTGTAAAAATATAGTCAAACTGGTCTGGTCAAGAACATGTGAGGGGAACTCAACACAAGAAGCTCTCGTCCGTCTAGGCTTATTTAAAATAATCCAGTGACTTCATGCTATCTTCCGACGCTCTATATTTGAAAAAGGCCCAAATATGCTAGTTTTGGCATTGATTTGATTATGGAGGTTTAACAAAGATCACCAAACTAAAAAATGCACCAATATCTCTATACTTGATGAATTTAGATGATATTTGATGTTTTAGAAAGTTTCAAGGGTCTTCTACAAGGCCTTGTTTGAATAAAAATTATAATCGAACTTTTTAACCCTAAGAGATCGGCGGTGCAAGACAATCCGAACAAAATAGGATCAATATAAAAATTCAAAACATGACAAAAAATTTCTTTATATTAGGTTTAATATCTATGATTGTAAAGCTAATACACAACATGATTGAATGGTATCAGTCCCGAGTCTTCATTTGACGATTAAAATGGTCTAGGCAACCCGACAACAAGATGCAATCACACCAACTTCAATCCTGGAGCGAACTGAAGATTGATGTTATTTTAAAAATTCTTATATTTTGACATACTTGACTATTTGGTGCAAGTGGGCTACCATTGGAAAGATATTTGAGTTGTCATTCTATTGATAAAAATCAACACTCAAGCTTCAACTCGTTTACCAAGTTACCGGTCTCCTAAAATCCCGATTTCCAATGATACCAATTCCTAAGAGTAGTTAAGGATATTAATCATTCATTTGAGGTACGGTTTATCATTTTGAAAAAATATAGAGCAGGTTTGAGAGAAAACCATAATTGAGAGCTAGATAGACCAAATCAAGAACACTTTGAAGGTGATTCCTGCGAGAACTACAGATCCTCCAGTGAACTCTTCTTCTCCATTTGTTATTCTTTATTCTGCACATTCAGGTAAGTTCCTTATATGCCCTGACTCCATGATATATATCAGTCGTCCATTATGTACATCGATGGTAAGTTAACATATGATCTTTTTAAAGTACAATAAGTAAATTTTTAGTTTTATTAAATTGTTTAAATGTCGTTTGATGGATTGGTTTACCCTAGTTGCTAGAAGTCCTTAGGTAGATTTAGTCTATCTAAGAAGAGGATAGGTTTTGACTAGCCTCAAATCTAATGTTCTAATCTCACCGGATTTTGTAAATTTTGGTCGTCAAAAATACGCTGTTGAGTAGTCTTTCAGACGAGCACCAGATCCTCTCTAGATCGTACCCAAGACTTCTATCCTCTCCAGATCGTAACGAAGACTTCTGTAAAACTCATTGTCGTAAGGAAGATATCATCGAAGATCTATATGAAGATGCCTTAATAAAGATACAAAATTATCAAGCGGAAACTTCCAACAAGAATCTCGAACCGTAGTGGATTCTTCCTCTAATTTTCCTTTTCTTCCTTTCTCATGAACCGGTTCTTTAATTGACGATGATTATGGCATCTATGAGTTCCGAAGATGATGAGCTCCTCTACTTAAAGACATAGCGAAGTGAGATGTAGCCTCCATCAGAAACATGAAATCAAAATTGGAAAAGAGAGTCCGCCTCTGTTTTTTGTCACCACATTCCTTATATTATTCTCCGAGTGTTTTTGGTGACTTCCAAGTACGCAAGGTCAAGTAAGAAATCTCTATAGAAGGTTATACTGCATCGGAACTTGGCGAGACACACGATGACAAGGAAGAAGATGACGAATGGTTTTAGTTCATTTATTTATCTTTGTCTTTTTCGGAATCTTAAACTCTTCAGGGATGTTCAATTTGGCCCTCGAAGTTCTAATTTTTTAAAATTTGTTGGAAACTTTAATTAAAATTTAATTTATTAATTATGAAATAATTTGGACCTTAGACTTTCTACATATATGCAATTTCAACCTTAAACTTCCAATTTCAAATTCTTTTCAATAACTCTAAAATAATTCAACCCTTGAACTATTTTTCCACATCTAATCCGACCTCCATATTTTATATATGTCCAATTTTAGCTATAAAATTCAAATTTTTAAAATTTTAAACTCCTTATGGTTAATTTTGTTCCATTTTCACACAAAACAACCTTATTTTATTAATTGGAGACACTATATCATTTTGGAAAAATTCCAAAAATTCATGGATGGTTTAAAATATTATTCTTCAAGAATTATTATTTTCCATAATTTTAGGGTCCGTTTTAAAAATGAAATTTGAAACGCTTTTATCTTGATCTCTACAACTTCAAAAGTGTGTCTACAAATTTATTTTTGACCTCCATGAAAATTTTCATAATTTTCATAACACTTTTGAGAAAAAACAGTTTTAGTGGAAAGTGTTCCTAAAAATATTGTTTTCATGCACAATGATTTAAAAAATATCATTATTTTTGGGAAAATTGTTGATTTCGGTTGTGACATAAATGGAGTTCCAATTCCCCTCTTAATCCTTAATCTAAATCTATCTACATTCTTGAACTCCTTTTGGTATAAGGATTCATAATTCGAACTCGGAAAGCAAACTCCAAGTAACATACAAATAAGTGAATTCATATTGATGTTGACGTGTGCCCAAGAAACATTCTAATGTTTCAATATATAGTCTTTTGTCTAAAGAAAATCTATCGAGAATTTAAAGTTACCTTTGAACTAAGAATATGGTTATTCTCCAATTAGAATTAAAAGATGATATTAAAAACTTAGAGAATTCTAAATTGCTTTATCTCAACATTCGTCAAAATCTAATTGAATTTTAGAGTCATTTTAAGCAAGGAATATGGTTAATTCTTTAGTTTAGACACATGTTAGGATATACACAAGCTAAAGAATTCTAAACACATAATGAAATGTTAACATACACTCATAAATATATAGCCAACTACTTTCAAGTAGAGACTATCGCTCATGATAAGAACATAGGGCATAATAGTTATGACCTTTTTTTAATGTGCAACCAAACACATAACCCTTAAACAATGAATACTCTGATTTTCTTTTCTTTTATTTCATTATTAAGTAAACTAAAGCGTCGACTTGTTGAGTCAATTAAAATAAAAATAGGAAATAAGTTTATTTAAATCAACATTGTTCTAATCATGAGCTGGAATTATTTTGATGATATGCAGATTAATTAAAATAAAACTTATTTATGCACAAGTAAATGAATAAGACTAAACTACGAAACTGTCGTTGTGCAGGTACCAGGTACCGATCTAAAGAAGACTTCCTATTCGGACGTCGTCTAACTCCTTTAGACGTGGTTTAAGGAGTGTGCATTGTTAGAAGTTGTCTAACTCTTTTAGATGTAATCTAAAGGGAAGCACATTTAGACAGTCTAACTCCTTTAAACGTGGTCTAAAGGGAAGCGTAGTTACACGCGGTCTAACTCCTTTAGACGTGGTCTAAAAGGATGTAGTTACCAAACTAATTAATTTTTTATATTACTATAAAAAATAAAATATTGATTTATTATTTAAATATTTGTTAGGTCAAATTATTTTGACTAAGGGTCAAATCATTTTGACTATCGAAATTTTGATGATGAGTTTGTGTAAAACATAAACTAAGCCGTTTAAATTATTTTTGTGCAGGTGTATCAAAAACATGCTAAATTAGACTAAGTCTGAATGAGGCTCATTAGACTTACTGACTATTAAACATATTTAGTTAGACATGTAGTCTAACAGATACGTGGTTAGACATGCAATATAACAGATACATGGTTAGACTTGCAGTCTAACGCATACGTAATTAGACGTGCAATCTAACAGATACGTAGTTAGACGTATAGTCTAACGAATACGTAGTTAGACGTGCGTTCTAACAAATACGTAGTTAGACGTATAGTCTAATAGATACGTAGTTAGACGTGCAGTCTAACAGATGTAGTTAGACGTGTAGTTTAACAGACGTAGTTAAACGTGCAGTCAAACAGATACTTAGTTAGACGTACAGTCTAACAGATACGTAATTAGACGTGTAGTCTAACGGATACGTAGTTAGACGTGCAGTCTAATAGACGTAGTTAGACGTGCAGTCTAAAAGACGTAGTTAGACGTGCAGTCTAACAGACGTAGTTAGACTTGCAGTCTAACAGATACGTGGTTAGACGTGCAGTCTAACAGATACGTGGTTAGACGTGCAGTCCTACAGATACGTGGTTAGACGTGTAGTCTAACAGACACGTAGTTAGACGTGTAGTCTAACAGACACATAGTTAGACGTGCAGTCTAACAGATACGTGGTTAGACGTGTACTCTAACAGACACGTAGTTAGACGTGTAATCTAACAGATACATGGTTAGACGTGCAGTCTAACAGACACGTAGTTAAACATGCAGTCTAATAGACGTAGTTAGACGTGCAGTCTAACGGATACGTAGTTAGACGTTCAAACTAATAGATACGTAGTTAGACGTGTAGTCTAATAGATACATAGTTAGACGTGCAGTCTAACGGATACGTAGTTAGACGTGCAGTCTAACGGATACGTAGTTAGACGTGAAATTTAACGGATACGTAGTTAGACGTTCAGTCTAACAGATACGTAGTTAGACGTTCAGTCTAACAGATGAAAGTTAGACGTGCAGTCTAACTCCTTCAGATTAGTCGAAGGGACACATAGTTAGACATGTCGTCTAACTCCATTACACGTGGTGGTCTAATGGATCCTGCTATTAGACGTGGACGTCTAACTTCATTTGAGTTGTTAGTCTAATTAGATGATGTCTAATACCTTGCTTCAACAGTTGCTTGTAGCTAGCATACGTTTACCCACGATCAACTAGCTGTACGCTACTTCTGCTCCACTTATCCGTGTAGATCAGTACGACAGCCAGTTACATCCAATGAATTAATGTCACGTAAGAAAATATTCTTCCCACTACTTATTTTTTACAGGACAATCCTAGAAGAATATTCAGCGCACTACTAGATTGGTACGACCACGTTCATGGTGCTCACTGTCTACTGTACTTGTGTAGTATGGAGGCTCTCCAATGGCTATTCGCCACGTGTCATTGTAGAAGATTCGACCGTTGGTACCTGTTCTTTATTTAAAGATCTTCAAGGACAATGGACGAGCTGCGACACACAAGCTAATACACGAACGAACTACTTAACTTACAATCTCACGAATTTCTTTCTTGTTTTACTGTGTTTGTACATCAAGAGAGAGATAAAATTAAAGTATTGTCTAGCTGAGTGAGAGTTTGTTCTGTTCAACAGTGAGTTAGCTTTGCAACTGTGTTTGATTCTAAGAAAAGTATAGTGAATCCTTTCGGTGGTTTGAAAAAGGGGTGACGTAGGAGAGTTTTTCTCCGAACATCCATAAACATCTCTTTATGTCATTTACATTTTTTCATCTTCTCCTTCATCGATTCTTAGCTTCAAACCTGAGCAAACGTTTCCGCACTTGAATTGTTCAAGAGTTGCAAGGGTTTGTGAAGAATAGAAAGTGATACAAATTCTTAACAGGATTTCTATCAAACCATTTCTGTACTAAGTTGTCATCAATAGTTAGAACCTTGTCTGTATTGGTGCCACCGATTCTTTCAGGAGTTGTCGTCGATGACCTTTGGCCTGATGATTGACCGACAATATTATTAAATTGTACAAACATTATAAGATTGATTGATGCAAAGCCAGACATAAAATGTGACATAAACACATCGTCTTGGTTCTCTCCTTCCTCTTCCTTCTTCCATATCCACCTTCAACCAGTTTTCATCTCGGTCCTCTCAACGTTCTCTTCCCTCATCCTCTCTTCCATATCATTGAGTCTTATTTGCATTGTCACATTATCCCGTCGAAGTTGTTTTTTGGACTGTGATGACCTTGAACTTGGGAAGCTAAATCTAATCCCATTCCAATAATTTTATACCTTGTATTGAGGGCCAAAAAACTCCTTCAACTAAATTGACATTTGAAATGACAAAACATTCAAGTCACATATGTCTTACCACTTTCTCTATTACATGCGGATTAATAGATTTATCCTTTTTGGTCCTAGTCGCCAAAAAAATTCTTCAAAGCTTGGAGTTGATACTTATTGCACTTTCTAAGATTGGAAAGTTCAATTTTAATTCATTTAAAAACAAAGTTAAAAAATAAAGTCTTACAATTTCTCATTGCAGCCGTGTGAATGATTTGCTACCAGACCGATGTGCATATTTTTATTTTTTTATTTTTAATGCTGGTAGCGCTTCATTTATGCAATTAATATATATAATGTTAGATTAAAAACATTATATTAAGTACAAAATTTGAAATAATAAACTTGAAATTTATAGGTAAAATAATGGTTTTCAAGCAGCCACTCTCAATCTTGTTGGGTCATTTCATTAGGCTTATCCACCCTGATCGCGTCCACATTTCTACTGTACTTCCTTATCTTAGTGACGTTTATTTCGTACCTCCAATGCTCCCACTTTGTGTTCATGTGTCTCAAGTTGTCGTCTTGATAACTCTCAATATCATCTAAATCAAATTTATCCTGAAATATAAACAATTTATAAGAAACAAACGATTAATTTCAAAGAGAAATGTATATTAAAATCGATGAACTTGGGTCTAATGTGACCTACACCTTTACTCCACTCGCCGCCAATTTGTCGAATTACAAATTCGTGTTTCTTCCTCACCTTCTCTAGGAGCTAAAAGATTCTATATTTGTTCCTTCAATAGTGGATGGTGTGGTCTCATCAAGATTTTTCACATCCTAAGGTGTAGACAAGTAATCCTAAAGAGATCTTCTACAGGAGTTTGTGATGAAGAGTCACCCGTATTTCTTGTTTTCTTCCTTTTCGAAGGTTCCATTTTACACATGAAAAAAATATTTAAATATCAACATCAGTACAATAATGAACAATGAATGCTAATCTTTTAGTATTTTCTCTCCTTCAATTTTCTAGAAGCATAAATATATCAAATTGAGAAAGAAATTAAAGAAAATATACACAAGTTTCATTACCCTAAACACAATTCTGTCGGGTTTTATATTAATATAATAAAAATAGTTATATTAATATTTTATAACTAAAAATACTTAAGACAAGAGTATATACTTAAAAAAAATGTACTCTCAATTTGGGCACGAGAGTACGGGAAGCTCTCGAGTTGATTTTTCTAATAATATAGACATTACCGATTGGTAGACGAACCAATCGGTACTATGACTTCAATTTTACGGATTGGTAGAGAAATCAATCTATATTGTTTATAGGTATTACTGATTGGTTTGAAAAAAATTGGTACTACTAATTGATGCATTGTGTATTTCCTTAAATGATGTATGTCAACAAGTGCAAAAAGAATCAAGGCCTACCTGATAAAGGAAACAATGTAGAAGGAGCTGAAGCTATAATGGAGTTCTTCGGAGAATTATAGAAAATGGTCTCTCGAACTCCTAGGGAATCGCCTTGAACTTGTTCTTCATTTGGTCTCTCGAGCTCCAAATAGTCTTTCTCAAAGTGTAGTTATAATTATAAAAAATTGTGAACCTTGCCTCAATCAAATGAGGAATAATCTTTATATCCCTTAGTAAGGGGTAACATTGGAGTAATTATTTTTTGGAAAACTAGTAACTCACAAGGTGAGTTGAACTAACTCATATAAGTTCCCAACCTTGTTTTGTTCGAGTTCAATCTTGTAGTTACCCGATGAAGCTACACTCTCCGCTTTAAATAAGGCCAAATGATTAAGTGTAGGCCAAGTTACATATTTTTGAAGTTTAGTATTTTTCTTTGTCTCGGTTTTAGTCCTCATTTCTAAGAGCTATAATTTTTAACTTAGATCTCCATTGCGATTGACATATGTGTCCGTTAGGTGTTGTACCTTTTGAGACATGCTTATTAGGTATAAACGTGATACAAAATGAAAAGCGGATTTATTCTTATCCTTCCGGCGATCGTGTTGGAGAAGACGATTGGTGGCTAAAACTGGGTCGTTTCGAGTAGGTGTGGTATTTTGTCAGTGGTCCGTTGGCCCGGGCTTTCTGTCAGCGTTCCAATTAACGGGGCTAATGTCTGCGTTAGCTGTTCTCCTACAACTTTGTTTTTGTGCGTCTTCGGTTGTAGAAGGCTACGCGAGAACACCTTAGCGATTTCACTATATTTCGGATACACTCAATTGCAAATTTTATTTTTTTATTTAAAACTGTAATTTTTATTTCACTCTTCCGACTTTAATTTAGATCTTTTTAAATTCTCAAAATATTAATATATATAAATGAAAAATACTTTATCAACTTATTTTTTATTTATGTATATTTTAGAATTAAATAAAAAAATTGAAGATAAAATGCATAAAACAATTCATTCTACATTTTTTATTTTTGTCTCCTTTATTTTTCAAAAATTATTTCAAGATATAATGAGTACAACAGTTTTTTCAAATAATTTTATTTTTTTGTTTTGGCCTTATTTAGTTTGATTAATTAGCATAATAATTAATTTTAATTAATTATTTTAATGGATTTTTTTTCCATGTATTTAATGTTTTTGATTTTATGTATTTGAAAATAAATCAAAATAATAATTTTAATATTATAAATTGGGATGTAGATTTGTAGTGCTTATAGATATTAATTTAAAATACTTTAATAATAAAATATATTATATTTTTTTATTTTTTATTTACTAAAATTGATTATTTAACCTATCATAATTAACTTAAATGAGTGAAAAAATATTTAATAAATTTAAAATTTATTTATATTGAAATCTTTTTTCAGCATATTCATATAAAAGAGAAGTGTTATTCATAAATTTTATATAAAATCTTATAGAAATACACATGATAGACTTGATAAGTTTAAATTGAAACGTAGAAAAAGATGAATTAGTTGACTCATGTTATAAAATGAATGGTTAATTAAAAACCACTAAGTCATATATTCACAACAATTTAAATATGTGTGAATGGTTATTGATAACTCGTTGGTTAATATATTGATAAACACGTAAAATATTTATAATTAATATATTTATGGGTCCAAAAATTCTGGTTCCAAAGAGTTTTGTAAAGGCTTTTATTACGAAATTTATGTCAGTCTTGTCTCGAATTGAGTGTCGAAAATCTCTTGTTTAAAATATTTAAACAAAAAACTATTTTGATATTTTCAAATTAATCTAATCTAAATAATTTATTAGATTTCAAATAATCAAACCACAATTTGATTAATAGAAATCTTTATTTTAAATTAATTAAAAATAGTTAATTTAAAAGATTATTTGTGTTTTTTAAAGAATGTAGGCAGTTAATTTTTAATTTAAATTGAATAAATTTTCTTATATGTGTATAAATTTAATTTTTATTAGAGATTATATTGAGTTCAATATTTGATGATAATCAAGAAAGGTCTTTCGCACTATATCTCTCGTACCGTTAAAAATGGTCTCTATTTCAAAATATTTAGCTAATTTTTAAAAAAATTGGTTTTATTACATTTTATTTAACCAATAAATTTTAAAGTTCTAGACATGTATTGGTTTTTCTTTAATTTAAAATAATAAAATAATATTTATAGCTAGTACGTGCGATTGATGTTGAGATTTATGGCGGAAAGTACTTGAAAAATATCAGTTTTAGGTGTAAGAATTTATTATTTCTAAAATATTTTAAAATCATTCTATATTTTTTTTATTTAAAAAAAATTGTTAAAGGTTTGTAATTGTTAAAAACAATTCAAAATTCAAAACCTCAAACACATATGCCCTAAGGAAGTTGTCTGAGTCGCGAATTGGATCGGACACACGTATTTAAGTTGGATCTGGCATGGGGTCAACAAATCTGGACAATTAGTCAATGTGGAGTTCAATTATCGGTCGCTCGTGAGAATCCTCTATCAAACTTGGATTTTTTCGGTTGATGGCTGGTTTTCTCGGTCAAAAACAAAGCTATGTTTGAATATTTTCGGTCAGGTGTAGGGGATATATGCTTTGCTAGGTATAAAATCATGCCAAGGTGAAGTTCCTTGGTCGAACGTCAAGAACACCAATTGCATGTTTAAAGATTTCGCTTGAAACTTCCATTCTTCAATTTAAAGGAATGAGAAAATTCATCAATTCACATGGATTATTTCTAACATCATCCTGATCTAACAATCAATCGGAAAGAGTTCCAATTCGTTACAAACAGTTCTTGGGTGGAAAAAATGAGATTTTGATTCTTAAGGTTTAATCTGATGTTAGAAGCTTATGTTGGATCAAATTATTTTGACTAACAAAATTTTGATGGTGAGTTTGTATAAAACTTAAACCAAGTCGTTTAATTGTTTTTGTGCAGGTGCATTAAAACGTGTTAAATTAGATTTACTAGCTATTAGACGCATCGAGTTAGACGTGCATTCTAACAGACGTAGTTAGACGCGCAGTCTAATAGATACGTAGTTAGACGTGTAGTCTAACAGATACGTAGTTAGACGTGCAATCTAACAGATACGTAGTTAGATGTGTAGTCTAACAGATACGTAGTTAGACGTGCAGTCTAACAGATACATAGTTAGACGTGTAGTCTAACAAATACGTAATTAGACGTGCAATCTAACAGATACGTAGTTAGACGTGCAGTCTAACAGATACGTAGTTAGACGTGCAGTCTAACAGATACAAAGTTAGACGTGCTGTCTGACAAATACGTAGTTAGACGTGCAGTCTAACAAACGTAGTTAGACGTGTAGTCTAACAAGCGTAGTTAGACGTGCAGTTTAACAGATACGTAGTTAGACGTTTAGTCTAACGAATACGTAGTTAGACGTTTAGTCTAACAGACGTAGTTATACGTGCAGTCTAACAGACGTAGTTAGACATGCAGTCTAAAAGGCGTAGTTAGATGTGCAGTCTAACAGACGTAGTTAGACGTGCTGTCTAACTGATACATAGTTAGACATACAGTCTAATAGACATAGTTAGATGTGTAGTGTAAGGAATACGTAGTTAGACGTGCAGTCTAACAGACGTAGTTAGACGTGTAGTCTAACAGGCACAGTTAGACGTGCAGTCTAACTCCTTCTGATTAGTCTGAAGGGACTCGTAGTTAGACATGCAGATTAACAGATGAAAGTTAGATGTGCAGTCTAACTCCTTTATATTATTCTGAAGGGACTTGTTGTTAGACGTGTCGTCTAACTCCATTAGACCTGGTGGTCTAATGGATCCTACTATTAGACAGGGGCTTTTAACTTCGACCGTTGGTACCTGCTCTCTATTTAAGGATCCTCAAGGACATCAGACAAACTACCAGTCGACCAGACACTTGATATAGAAACTTGCTTGTTGAACTTACGAATTGCTTTATTACTTATTGTGTTTGTACATCAAGAGAGAGATAGAATCAAAGTATTGTCTATTTAAGTGATATTCTTCAATATACTGTAAGTTGAACAGAGTCTGTTTTGTTCATCAGTGAGCTAACTTTGCAACTGTATTTCATTCTAAGTAAAGTATAGTGAATCCTTCCGGTGGTTAGAAGAAGGGGTGACCTAGGAGAGTTTTTCTCCGAACATCCATAAACAACTCTTTGTGTTATTTACATTATGTCATCTTCTCCTTCATTGGTTCTTAGCTTCAAACCTGAACAAATATTTCCGCACTTGAATCGTTCAAGAGTATGCAAGGGTTTGTGAAGAATAGAAAGTGATTTAAATCCCTAACAGTATTTCTATCAAACTATTTTTGTACGAAGTTGTCATCAATAGCTAGACCCTTGTCTCTATTGGTGCCACCAATCCTATCAATTGGTATCAAATCCTTGTTTTATATTCTCAAGCTTCAAGAACTTGAATCATGTCTATCATCAACGAGATCTGTTAGGATCGGGGACGCCCTTGGAGGACCGGGGTATTTTTCCGGTTTTAGGTAAGGGTGGCCGCTTACACAACACACAACTCTTTGGTGATAGTCCGGTTAAAGACTAAAACCTTTCTCAGCACTGCACAACCTGTCACAGACTCTTGAACCGGGTTCAAGGGCGGAAATGTCTGTTTCAGGTTGAAGCAACGAATGCGACTTTTAGATGATGTTTTAGGAAGGAGTCGGTTTAATGAAGGTGAGTGACCGGTTTTGGAAGTATGATTAGTTTGCGGTTTACGTTGAGAAGGCGGGAAATGAAAGCGAATGAAAGAGCACGAGACAAGGGATTTGTTTATGGATGTTCGGAGCAAACCCTCCTACGTCACCCCTTCTTCTCAGGTTATGAGAAGGATCTCCACTAACTCTTTAGAGTTACAATTACACTTCCGGTCGAGCCCAACTTCGCTACTCGCCGGTTTCACCAAACTCACACTTTGATGTAATACAACAACTCAACAAAATAACACACACAAAGCCTCCGGTTTTAAGCACACCGGTTTTAGAATACAGGACTTTATCTCTCTAGAATTTAATGCTTTTACAACTCATTAACTATTTTCTGAACTTCTTCGAACTGCTACTGCATGAAGACGATCCGTCTTCCTTTTATAGCTGAAAGTAGCTAACGGCTACTTTCTTCTCTCTCTTGCGGATTGGTTGATCATTAGCACGCCTATTTGCAGAAAGGTTGCTTGCACGCTTCAACTTCCTCAACACCTGGCATTCATGCAGGTGACTCTGGGCATATGATGACATAGCCGGTTTTCAGATTGATACACGTGTTGAACATCCGCTTCCGACTGTCAGCATCGGATCAGCAAAGCATCATTGCTTTTCCTCGCATGCTTCTGATCGGATCTGATCTTCTTTTATTCTTTCAAGACACGTTTCTTCCGTCATGGTACGTCACTCTTGAGATTTGAATCTTCTGACTTTTGATCTGTACTGTCCGGTTTCTGTGTCTTGTGCATTATGATCCGGTTGGAATGTAATCTTTTGTTCTTCGTTAACCGGTCGCTTTGAGAAAGTGAAGACGGTTCCTGTGATCTTTTAACTCGATCACTTGAAGCTGGTTTCTTTGAAGTAGTAGCAACCGGTTTTTGATGCCTCAACCGGTTCCGGTTTGTTAAGTACCTGCAAATGAAGATTAATCTCTGTTTAGTTTATTTGTCCGGTTCAAAAATTAATCTACTTAATTTTTCTATCAATTTCTCCCTTTTTGATTATTTAGAATAAATATTCAAAAATTGTAATGTGTGGCCGGTTTTAAGAAAATTAACTTACTTAATTTTTTCTATCAATTTCTCCCTTTTTGATTATTTAGAATAAATATTCAAAAATTGTAATGTGTGGCCGGTTAACAGTATGAGTTCAAATTGCTTTGAGAGAAACGTGTTTGAAAAATATGAGTTTGATTTTTGATAAATGTATGTTTTGAAGAAGAATAAGTAAGATTTTTAAGAAAAATGTGTTTGAAAAACATAAAAAATATGTTTGAAAAACATAAGAGATAGCAAAGTAACTAAGTTCTGAAACACAGTAAAACATAATTGTTCAAAAATAATTAAGAAATAGAGTTTAGGGCTTGGATGGTCCCCCCTTGTGTTGCTCTTTTTCCAGCTCTTTTTCCAACCGTCTTCTTTCTTCTTCTTGCCATGCTCTGTGTTCTCTAGCACGTCTGTCGGCATCGATCAGCACACCGGCCCATACACTTGAATGACCGGTGCTCTTATTCTTGAGGTTGAAGTTGGCGCAAACTGGTTTTGGCGGTGGAGGAGGTGGAACAGTCGACGGTCTGAAGCTTGGAGTTGCTGTGGATTCTCCGGTTGTCCTTCTCTTCCGTCTGTTAAGTTCCTCCGGATCTTCTTCTTCTTCCTCATCAAGCGGTTCCGCATTTATCGCAACCGGTGCGGCTGTTTTCTGTTCTGCCCGCTTCATCACGTTTTTAACGGCACTTCGTTTCTTCTTGTTCTTGTTCCTTGTATTCATGGAGTGGGACGATTGACCCAGTATCGGTTCCTGGACGTTAGCCTGCTCCTCTTCATTGCATTGTTGGGCAAGCTCATGGTCTTTATCTTCAAGTTCCTTCTGTAGCCGTTCTCTTTCAATCTCTTCTTCTTGCAATTTCTGTGCGGTTTCAGCATCCTTTTCGATTTGTGTTTGGGTTGAGCTGACTTGAACCTTGGACATTTCCCCGATTTGAATTGCCATTGCTTGCAACATGTCCAAAAGTGGAGCGGTTGCGGCTTTGACGGACTCGGTAATTATGGCTTTAACTGTTGTTTGCATGGTCGTGTCCATCATGGTTTGTAGAGAATTTAACATTTTATATTCAGCCACTGAAATTCTTTCGTCGGTTACTGCTGTAAAGTTCCCAAGGCATGAATCAGCTGTTTCCACCACTGCTTGCTTGATTTGATCTATGTCCAGAGCTTTAGCCGGTTGAGAGGCTTCTTGTTCCAGATTTTCAGAGGTGCCGGATGTTTCACCGCATATAAAGAAAGGCTTACTTTGATATAACTCAGCATTGTCGAATTGACGTTGGCAACTTTTCCACCATTGCTTGTCAAGACGATCGAGATTTCGCACAAGCTGTTCTCGTACCCCAAGAAATCGTTCGGCCATCTTCATTTCAATCGGTTCTAGTGTCTTTCCTTTGATTTCTTGAAAGGCATTCTCAACTGCCTGTAACCGAACGTTTTCAAGGATTACCGGAGCTTTGTTAAACGCCGGTTGGATTAGATTGGTGTTAGCTAGCTCGAGTGCCCTTTCTTCTAGCTTGACGAGTTTGTCCCACTGTCTGTTTCCACTAAAACCTGGAAGCATGTCGGATAATTTGGTTTCGCATCGGAGCTTCACCCACCGGATGTATGGGGCTAGCGCATCACTTGCACCTTTGTTCATGTCTTGAATAAATTCCTCAAATAGCTCATTTTCTTGCTCTATGGTGTATGGAAACTCGTCTCCGGTTATGGCTTCAGTTTGAGGGTCGATTTGCAACGTACCCGTTCCGGTTTCCGTTGTTTCTTCAAAAAGAATGCCTTTGCCTTTGTCTACCTGAGTGGGACCTTCTGAAGCTGTCTTGCCTCCTGCGGAACCGGAAGGTTCCCGTTCTTCAATATTTCCCTCCTGAGCCGGAGGTGCAGTTTCTGTTGATTTGGTCGTCTCATCGACCGGTTGAACTTTTGTTTGATCAGGTATTTCAACCTGATTGTCTGGCTTCCGACGACTTGAGACATCGTCCTCTTCGGTTTCTCTTGTGATCTCCTGGACCACATTCTGAATTGCTTCTAAGGTATTCAAGCCCACATCGGCTAATACCTCTTCGGCTTGCTTACTGGGTGACTTGGAGGTTGCAGAGTGAACATTTCCCTCTGCCTCCTCCTTTGAGTTTGACTTGTTCTCCTTGCTCCCCGAAGATTCGGTTTGCCTTGGAGAATTGGATGGGATGGGAGTTGGGATAACGGTGTTGATTGGGATGGGCTGAAAAACATCTGCGGTTCTTTCCGGTGGATTGTCCGAGGAAAGCGTTTTCTCGGAGTCCGCCTGTTTCTTTGAACTCTTCTTCGCAGCTACCTTCTTCCTCCTCTTCGGTTCTGGTGGAGCTTCTGCCTCAACCGCTTTTCTTGACGGTTTCTTCTGTCTTGTTTCTTCTTCAACTGGAACCGATGAGCTAGCTCCCTTAGATGATTTAGTCTTTGAGGATTTAGGTTTGATAGTCTTCTCCGGTTTTTCTGTCATTGACTCAGAGTCAAGAATGTTGGAGATCGGAAGCGGTATGCCTTCACCTAGTTCCACATTAAGGAACTCAAGAATTTTGACGATTTGCATAGCATAGGCCTGCACCCGGCCATCTTTCTTAATCACCATTTGACAAAATTCTTCGTATATAACGTATCCCCAGTCCACCTTGTCGCCGCGAACAATGGCTAACAACATTCTGAGCTTAAATTTTGTGAGGTTATCGAAGTTACCTCCCTTTCCTTGGAGTGATTTGGCGATGACGGTCACTAACCATCTGTATTCCGGTTTTAGCTTGATCTTCCGGCTGTTGTGGATCACCAGATCCTGACCTGAGAAAGATACAACCAACCGGGCAGCATTTGATTCTGCTTCGGTTAAGTCGAACTTTAGGTCTGAACCTGTGTTTGGCAGACCAAGGGCTTCCGCAAAGATTTCTTCAGTGATGAGGACGGCCTTCCCGTTGACAGTAGCCGAGATCTTTCTCTTCAACAGTGTCGCCGTCGCTAAGAACTCCGTCACCGCCGCCGGATGAATGGTGAACGGACCAGAGAGGAACTTCTCCAACCCAGATTCTCGTAGAAGTTGAAGAACAGCCTTGTTCTTGTTGTCAGCATGCTCGTCAATATCTGCGAAATCTACCTGCAACATCCATTGAAATGGAGCTTTGCCTAGATCCATGATAGTATTTGAGAGAAGAAGATGAAGAGTGATGATGATCGGAGAGAGGAGATCTTTGAAGTTCTGGAAATTTTAGAGAGAGAAAGCACGTGTGTTGAATGGGCTGATTTGAGTTTATATAGATGGCGGTTCCAAGCGGTTTTGAAGATGAACCGTCAATTTAATGTTTTGGCGCCAATTTTCCCTCCAAAAATTTACTGCCGTAACTTTCGGCGGTAAAAGCGGAAATTCGATGGGCGGTAAATTTTGAGAGGTAAAACCATGGGCGGTTAAGATTTTTCAAATTTTTATCTTTGCTCGAAGTTCCGGTTTCTCTTGAAGCCTTGTTAACCGGAGATAGTTAAGTTAACTTTAAGTTTTTGTATAAGTTTGAAAATCCGGAAAGGAATAATGAAAATGAAAAGCCGGAGACTTTTTAAGAGTTGAAATATTTCATTAATACGGGAAAAGAAATGATTAACATAGGAGCGGTTCTGGTCGTACAACAAAATGACCAAGAAACCGGAAAGAAAACGAAAAGAAAGAGATTTATTCAGTAAACCATCCTCCTTCCAACCTCCTTTCATACCACTTCTCCATGGTGTTTTGAGGAGACCGTTCCTGAATTCTTAACACACATTTATAGATCATATCTATAGTGATGGTGTTGAAGGATCCAACCGGAACACCTTTTCCAAGGTTGCGACGCTTGGACATGAGAAACCGGGTGATCTGAGGAGCGTAGCTGATCCTTCCTCTTGCAGCGGTCATGAGCTGCTTCAGCTTGTTGTAGAGGTAGGTGGACCAGTTGATGGAGGAGTTGCGAATGATTGCTATCATAATGTCGAATGCCTCCCGGCTGTAGTTCTGGTTGGGCATTCGGCCTATGATAGACCTTTGAACCAAGTCATGCAGGACTTGGTAGTGAGGAGCAAGTGTCTCTTTCTTCCCAAAGTCCTTAATCGGAGCGTTGGAGGAGGAGAACATCTGGAAGAAGTCTTCCTTAGCCGGCAGGAATGGCGTCGGGAAGTCAGAAAAGCCTTCGGTCGGAAGGTGAAAGAAGGTGGCGAATTCCTCCTCAGTAAACTGGAGGAACTGGCCGTCGATGATGGTGCGGATGCTGCCGTCATCCAGAATATGACCATTGTTAAAGAATTCATACACCTCCTCTTCGAGGATGGTGTCCGAACCCTTGAGAAATCCTTGCAAACCAGAGTCTATGATGTGCTGAAAAATGCAGTCATAGTAGGCACTATCCTTGATATCCTCAAAATCGATGATAAGAGTGTTTCTTAGCTCGGCAAACATGGTGATGAAGAGAGGAAGATCTTAAGAGAGTTCTTGAGCTTTTGAGTTTTAGAGAGAAGAATGCTTGAAGGCGTGTTTTTGAAAATGGAGGTTGAATCCCCTTTTATAGTCTGAGATGAATGAGAGCATTTAATGAGAGGATTTAAAAAATCTAGCCGTTTATGCTTAGTCATTAATGTTTTTGTGATTTTCCAAGAGAATAAAGGCAAGTCTTGTCAAATCAAGTCAGGCATGCTTTGAGATTTATATTTCCAAGAGTGAAATGATTTATTTTTGATACGACGCATTGAATATTGTAGATTTTGACTTGGAAAGGAAATAAATCCGATTCATTAATTGAAGTACGAAACCGGTAGTACAGCAAAAATACCGGTTTTGTAGAGAAAGGATAAAAGAAAAGAGGAAAGACAGGTTTAGACATTTGATGACTCAGCCGCTTGAGCATTTGAAGCCTCAGCCGCTTGAATTCTTCTGGCTTTAACCGCTTCCCACCGGTCGATCATCTCTTGTACTCGTTCTTTGGTGAGCACGTGCCTTGGGTGAAGAGTGACGAAGGCTCCGGAGTGGATCTCCATACTTGCACAGAAACCGCTCAGCTGAGGAGCGTAGCCGGTTTTGTTAGAGAGAAGCATCTTCTTCAGGTTACTGAAGATGATCCAGGACCAGTTAACCGGTGTCCCAACCGTTACGGCGATCATCATCTCGAATACCCTTTGAGTGTAATAGTAACTTTTCTCTCTGCACAAGACAGATTTTCCCAGAATCTCGCAGAGAATCTGGTACTTGTGAGAAAGTTGACTCTTAGCACCCCAGGGTTTGACCGGGATGTCAGATCCAGAGAACCGGCGACACATTTCTTCCATTGTCACCGGAGAATAGGTTAGGTCGGTTACCCCTTCATTGGGTAAGCCGCAGTATACAGCGAAATCCGTCTCGCTGAATAGGAATTTTTGACCGTAAACCTGTGCGACGAGTATATCTCGATGCACCTCTTTCGCGGTTTCAAACAGTTCTTCGACTACAAGGTAGTCGATGATGAACCTGTTCTCAAGAAAGCTTCTTAGCCCACTCCTTTCAATGGCTAAGAACATTTCCTTGACTTCATGATCCTCATATTGGTAGATTGATTCAAAATCTGCCAATAGCATTTTCTTGGCTAGGGGGTTGGTATTCATGTTTTTGAGAGAGAGAGAGGATTTTATCTCAAAAATGATTCTTGTGAATAGTGAACTTGTGATGTTTTTGAAAAGGATTAAGGATGGTTTATATAGCCCGGGGATTCGGCTTGGTCTTTAATGAGTTTAAGCATGCCTGATGATGTCATCAGCTATTTAATAGACTTAACTTGTTGAAGTAACTAATGGTTATTTCCAAGGTAAATCTAATAATTACTAAGATAGCAATGATGAAAAATATCTATTGACAAGATGTAAGTCTCCCTCTCTTGATAATGGACACATGTTGTCATCTCGATTGTGGTAGACTTGTTTTAATTAATTACAGGCTTCATTTTTCAAAACATGCACGAAAACTCGGTCAGTCATCTCAGGTTAACCGGAAGAGTTCATTTCATCAGACCAGAGTGCATATGTACTAAGCGGTTTTCCATGACCGGTTTTAGTAGGATATTTCCGTTTATAAATAAAAGTTGATTGATATCAACAATTGTTCAACTTTGGACTTGTTTTATCCACTTCAACCTGGTTATTTCAACCGTATTAGTAAACATACATTTGATTTGAAATAATGAGATAATCGGGCATAACCGGAGACTTCCTCCCGTTTAGCATATTTGATTTATTAATGGCCTATTTGAATCTGGTTTGAGAAGCTTTAGCTTCTCCCTGAACACATATCCCGGTTTTGTATACAAGCATTCATCATGATTATATCAATTGATTAAGATTAGTAAGACCCAAGATATTTCGAAAATGTGAAAACTTAGCTTCCTGTAGCGGTTTCGTGAAGATGTCCGCTACTTGTTGCTCGGTCGACACATATTCCAGCCGGATGTGTTTCTCCTGAACATGCTCCCGGATGAAATGGTGTCGGATGTCGATATGCTTTGTTCTTGAGTGCAACACCGGATTGTACGTGATTGCTATGGCGCTGGTGTTGTCACAAAATATTGGAGACTCCTTTGCTTCTATTCCGAAGTCCCTGAGTTGCTGTTGAATCCAGAGGAGTTGTGCACAGCAGCTTCCAGCCGCTAAGTACTCCGCCTCTGCGGTTGACGTTGCAACGGACGTTTGTTTCTTGCTGCTCCAAGTAACTAACCGGTCACCCAGAAACTGACAGGTTCCACTTGTACTCTTTCTGTCGATTTTGCACCCCGCGTAATCAGCATCTGAGTAGCTTATTAGATTGAAGCTCGAGTCTTTTGGATACCAGAGTCCCACTTCTTGAGTTCCCTTCAGATATTTCAAGATTCTTTTAGCCGCCGTATAATGAGTTTGCTTTGGGTTTGCTTGGAACCTTCCGCATACTCCAACCGCAAACAGGATATCAGGTCGGCTAGCTGGGAGATAAAGCAGCGATCCGATCATTCCTCGATATGCTGTGATGTCAACGGCTTGACCATCATCATCTTTGTCCAGCTTCACGGAAGGACTCATTGGCGTAGCCGCTTCGGCACATGTATCCATCCCAAATCTCTTCAGCAGTTCGGCTGTATACTTCGGTTGGCTTATAAAGATTCCGGCTTCCATCTGCTTAACCTGAAGTCCTAGAAAGAAGCTCATTTCCCCCATCATACTCATTTGAAATCTATCAGTCATCATTTTCGAAAATTTGTCACATAACTTTGGGTCGGTTGACCCGAATATGATATCATCAACATAAATTTGAACAAGTAAAATTTGCTCCTTTCTTTCAAATTTAAAGAGGGTTTTGTCTACTGAACCTATTGTAAATTTGTGATCAAATAGAAATTGAGTCAAAGTATCATACCAAGCTCTTGGAGCTTGTTTCAAACCGTAAAGAGCTTTATTCAGCCGGTAAACGTGATTTTCATGTTCTGGATTTTTAAAACCTGGAGGTTGATTAACATACACCTCTTCATTTACTTTACCGTTTAAAAAAGCGCTTTTAACATCCATTTGATAAACTTTGAACTTTTTGAAAGCTGCATATGCTAAAAATATTCTAATGGCCTCAAGTCTAGCTACAGGGGCGAATGATTCTTCAAAATCAATGCCTTCTTCCTGCTTATAGCCTTGAGCCACTAACCGGGCTTTGTTCCTCGTAACTAAACCGTCTTCATTGAGTTTATTTCTGAATACCCATCGTGTGCCTATAACCGGTTTGTTTTTCGGTCTAGGAACTAGGTACCAGACTTTATTTCTCTCAAACTCGTTTAATTCCTCTTGCATTGCCAAGATCCAATCTGGATCTGATAGTGCTTCATCCACCTTTTTCGGCTCAATTTGTGATATGAAAGCAGAGTTTCCATAGTGATCCAAATTTTGATGCCTAGTTCGGACAGGTGAGGATATGTTACCTTTTACTAGTTCAAGAGGATGATTTTTGTTCCTTCTGAGGTTAATCCGAGACGTGTCTACCAAGCTTTCGGCTGGCTGATCAAGGTTAGACTGATCGGTAGGTTGAACAGAGTCAGACCGACCGATTTCTTCAGTAGAAACTGAAGCGTCAACTTTCTGCGGTAAAGCAGCTTGATCAGGTTGAATTTCAACATCAACCGCTTGGTCCTTGACAAAGCGTCTAAAAACCGGAACCTCGTCTTCATCATCAGAATAGATATTGAAATTTTCCATTCTGTTGTGAAGGTCGAAGGGTAATGCAGTGTTTCGCTCAACCGATTCATCGAAAACAACGTGTGCGGTTTCTTCAACTGTTAAAGTCCTAGTATTGTATACTCTGTAGGCTTTACTCACAGCTGAATATCCCAACATTATTCCCTCATCGGATTTAGCATCAAAAGCGGTCAAGTACTTCTTGCCGTTATTGTGAACAAAGCATTTACTACCAAAAATTCTAAAATACCGTACACTTGGAATTTGATCAAAATAAATTTCAAAAGGAGTTTTCGAAAACCGTTTAGTCACTAGAGATCGATTTTGTGTATAGCAAGCGGTGTTGATAGCTTCAGCCCAAAACTTTTGAGCGATACCCGAATCGGCTATCATTGACCTTGCGGCTTCCTTGAGAGTTCGGTTTCTTCTCTCAGCCAGGCCGTTTTGTTGAGGAGTTCTGGCACTAGACAACTCGTGCCTAATACCGGAATCATCAAGAAAAGTAGTTAAATTACTGTTAATAAACTCAGTTCCTCTATCACTTCTAATTTTGTTTACTCGAATAGATTTTTCGTTTTGTATTCTCAAAATCAGTTTAATCAAGTTTGAAGTTGCTTGATTTTTAGAAGCTAGGAAAGTAACCCAAGTAAATTTGGAGTAATCATCAACAACTACCATAGTATAATGCATGCCTCCTAAACTGGTTACTTTAACCGGACCGAACAAGTCCATATGCAACAGTTCTAAACATCTTTCAGATTGATAATTTCCTTTACTTTTAAAGGATGATTTCACTTGTTTTCCCATTTGACATGCAGCACATACTTTATCTTTTGAAAATTTAACATTTGGAAAACCGTGAACCAGTTCCTTGGAACAAATAAAGTTAATCGTTTTGAAATTCAAGTGATTTAACCGTTTATGCCAAAGCCAATTTGGATCATTTCCGGCTATCATACACACAGGTTTTTCGAAATTAGTTCTCCAGTTCACTTTGTAAATGTTTCCTATCCGGTTACCGGTTAAAAAAGTTTCATCATTTTGATTTTTGACTAAACATGAGTTTTTATGAAATTCAACTTTGTAGCCCACATCACACATTTGGCTTATGCTTAGTAAATTAAAGCTTAGTTTTTCTACTAATAGCACATTATTTATGGATAATTCACCATGGACAATCTTACCCTTGCCCACGGTTTTACCTTTTGAATTATCCCCGAATGTGATGAATGCTCCGGTTTCGTACTTGATGTCGGTCAGTAGCTCCTTGTTTCCGGTCATGTGCCTTGAGCATCCACTGTCCAAGTACCATTCAGAATTCTTTAACCGATTGCTCCTCCTAACCTGCAACAAACAATTATTTACACCTTTTTGGTACCCACATTTAGTTGGGTCCATGGTTGATTAGTCCCTTTGGGATCCAGACTTGAATTAGTCGGATCACTTTCCCGGTTATTGTTTTGATAATATTTGGCTTAACTTCTTGGCCGTTGCTCAAGAATGCCTTATGTGGTGATGGGCTTCTTTGACGTCGGTTTTTATTTGTTTCCGGTTGGCTTTCCTTCTCTCAGGATGAAGCCATTTTTCAGATTCGTTAGGACCTACATACTTAAGCGTTTCTTCCGGTTTTAGGTCATTTTCGGTTTGTGAACTTTTGACAAATTTTATAAATGGAAGATTGTTTTTCGTTAGTTTCATCCCGTTAGATTGTTTTGTTTCATTTTGTTTACTTGGATCATAACCGATACCATATCTACACTTCGGATGTCGTTTATAGTTACACATTTGTTTCACTGCTTGACGTGATCTCTCCCACGCAGCCGTGACGTACATTGCTCGTTCATCGGTTTCCATTACCGGTTGAACTGTCTCCTCATTATCCGAAAATAGTTCATCCGGTTCATGTGTTTTGATCTCACATGTTTTATCGTTTTCATCATTTATTTGTTCGGTTTTGAGTTTTACAGATGTTGGCATATACGCAGATATATTTCTGAACTCAGCAACCATTTGGTTGAGTGCAGATACTAGATCTTCTTTAGTAAACTCATCAGAAGAGAAATCAAATACCTCTTCGTCGTTTGCCATGAAGCATGTTACTTTCTCTTCACCATCTTCATTGTCGGAATATGCCCACTCGCTTCCACCGTCGGATGCAATGAGAGCTTTTTGAATCTCCTTTCCTTCATCAGCATGTTGATCATCATTTCTTCGGTAGTCGTTTCGTTGATTATTGTTGTTTCCCCGATAATTGTTTCCTTGATAATTATTTCCCTGATACCGGTTGCCTTGATAATTATTCCCTTGATAATTATTTCCTTGACAATTATTTCCTTGATAATTTCTTTCCGGTTTTCTATCGTCTCTTCTTGGTTTTCTACACTCTGACCTGAAATGTCCAAAACCATCACAGTTATAGCATCTTTTGTTTGATTTATCTACATAGTTATAATTAAAATCATTATTAAATGGTGGTTGGCTCTTCTTCATGAATTTCCCGAATTTCTGGGCTAGCATCGCCATCACATCGTCGGTTATTTGATCAGTGTTTTTGACTGGAGCCGGTGCGGTTGATACTGGAGCCGCCGGTTCCACCGATGTGACCAAGGCTCTTGTTGCGGTTGATGTAGATGCTTCATCTTCGATCCGAGACTTGATCTCGAATTCGTAGGCTTTCAAATCCTCAAACACATCATGCAACTTCATCTGCCCAAGGGTGCTAGATTCCCTCATCACCATGGTCTTTATATCCCACGTGCTTGGCAGTGATCTTAGAGCTTTGATGATCACTTCTCGGTTGTCATACTTCTTTCCGAGTGTTTGAAGCTCGTTTACTACGCTGGTGAACCGATTGCTAAATTCCTTCATATTTTCTCCCGGTTTCATCCTTATGTTTTCATACTTCTGCGTAGCCACCAAGATTTTATTCTCCTTGGTTCTTTCGTTTCCCTCGTGGATCTGGATAATCGTTTCCCAGGCTTCCTTTGCATTTTTGCACTCTGATATTTTGTTCAAAGTGTTGTTATCTGTAGCTTTATAGATATGCCTCATGCAATGGTTGTCCAGGTTGCTTCTTCTCCGATCTTCACTCGTCCACTGGCTTTCCTCCTTGTTGATCTTGATCGGTCCTTCTTTCAGGACTCGGCTCATCTCATCATCTAACGTTATCAGATGTAGATACATCTGTTTCTTTCAACTGCTAAATGCTTCGTTGTTTAGCATTGGCGGCTTGTCGCTGTGGGTCATGCTTCCCATCTTCTTAGGTTGCTTGAGTGCTAAGATCCTCGCTCTGATACCACTTGTTAGGATCGGGGACGCCCTTGGAGGACCGGGGTGTTTTCCCGGTTTTAGGTAAGGGTGGCCGCTTACACAACACACAACTCTTTGGTGATAGTCCGGTTAAAGACTAAAACCTTTCTCAGCACTGCACAACCTGTCACAGACTCTTGAACCGGGTTCAAGGGCGGAAATGTCTGTTTCAGGTTGAAGCAACGAATGCGACTTTTAGATGATGTTTTAGGAAGGAGTCGGTTTAATGGAGGTGAGTGACCGGTTTTGGAAGTATGATTAGTTTGCGGTTTACGTTGAGAAGGCGGGAAATGAAAGCGAATGAAAGAGCACGAGACAAGGGATTTGTTTATGGATGTTCGGAGCAAACCCTCCTACGTCACCCCTTCTTCTCAGGTTATGAGAAGGATCTCCACTAACTCTTTAGAGTTACAATTACACTTCCGGTCGAGCCCAACTTCGCTACTCGCCGGTTACACCAAACTCACACTTTAATGTAATACAACAACTCAACAAAACAACACACACAAAGCCTCCGGTTTTAAGCACACCGGTTTTAGAATACATGACTTTATCTCTCTAGAATTTAATGCTTTTACAACTCATTAACTATTTTCTGAACTTCTTCGAACTGCTACTGCATGAAGACGATCCGTCTTCCTTTTATAGCTGAAAGTAGCTAACGGCTACTTTCTTCTCTCTCTTGCGGATTGGTTGATCATTAGCACGCCTATTTGCAGAAAGGTTGCTTGCACGCTTCAACTTCCTCAACACCTAGCATTCATGCAGGTGACTCTGGGCATATGATGACATAGCCGGTTTTCAGATTGATACACGTGTTGAACATCTGCTTCCGGCTGTCAGCAACGGATCAGCAAAGCATCATTGCTTTTCCTCGCATGCTTCTGATCGGATCTGATCTTCTTTTATTCTTTCAAGACACGTTTCTTCCGTCATGGTACGTCACTCTTGAGATTTGAATCTTCTGACTTTTGATCTGTACTGTCCGGTTTCTGTGTCTTGTGCATTATGATCCGGTTGGAATGTAATCTTTTGTTCTTCGTTAACCGGTCGCTTTGAGAAAGTGAAGCCGGTTCCTGTGATCTTTTAACTCGATCACTTGAAGCTGGTTTCTTTGAAGTAGTAGCAACCGGTTTTTGATGCCTCAACCGGTTCCGGTTTGTTAAGTACCTGCACATGAAGATTAATCTCTGTTTAGTTTATTTGTCCGGTTCAAAAATTAATCTACTTAATTTTTCTATCAATTTCTCCCTTTTTGATTATTTAGAATAAATATTCAAAAATTGTAATGTGTGGCCGGTTTTAAGAAAATTAACTTACTTAATTTTTCTATCAAGATCCCTCTTATTTTTAAAGATAACTGCGACTATTGGATGATGAGAATGCAAGCTGACTTGATTGCTCTTGATTGTGATATGTGGAGTGTCATTACCGATGGTCCCATAAAAATTGCGAAGCCAAGATGTGAGTGGACGACTGAAGATAATATGACCAACAATCAGGATAATGTGGTCAAAAATATCTTGTATCAATCGATCAACATGAACATATTCTACGAGATCAAATTCTACTCCTTTGCTAAAGAAATCTGGAAGAAGCTGATTCAGATTTTTGGCCGAAACGTTCAAGCCAAGAAGAACCAGAAAGATCAGAAAGTTTTTATGTGTGTTGAAAAAAAATCCAAATGGCTGATAGCGACTCAGAGGATTCTCCTATTGAAAAGGATACTGAAAACGTCACATGCTTGATGACAGATGATCAATCCAAGGTAAATGATGTTTCCCCACATGAATTTACCAACGAATAGTTAACTAATGCACTCAATGACATGGCCATTGAGTAAAAGAAGTTATCAGATACCTTTTATGAAATGAAAGTAAAATATGAGGCCAATATTTCTTCTTCACACAAAATTTCTAAATCAAATGTTTTTGAAAAGAATGTATTTGAGATCTCATCCGAGAATGAAATACTCAAAGAACATATCCAAACTCTCTCTTTTGAAAACAAAAGGTTAAACTATATTTTTAGTGCTTGGACAAGGTCTGGATAAGCTGTCAAATATCAGATTAGTCTGTTGAAACCTGCTGGATCTAAATTCGGTTTAGGATTTGATAGCGATGACCCAAACCAGTCCAGTAAAAAGCTAAACTCAACAACTGAGAAGCTTAAGCTAATAAGTTTTGTCAAAGAGAGTTTAACTGACATTGAATCTGATCCAATTCATGAAGAGGTAGCTTTGAAGAATGAAATAACATATGTTCTCTCGACTGTTAACTGGATGAAAAATAAGTTAGAAGCAACCAGCAAGTCTGGCAATCTAAAACCTGGCAAGAAGTCAAAGATTTCTAAAAGAAAATCATCTTCAAAGACTAAGGGATCAGAGGCTAGCAGGAATGCGTCTGCTGTGTCAAAATCATACGCATTAATCACAACACAAAATGGGAAATCCATCAGAATAACTCAAATATTGATTCCTAAGGACTGATTGACCGATGACCCAATTGAATGTGGGTATTAAACGATTGTAAATATTATTTTGCGAAGGTACATATGAGTGATGGCCTAGAGGAATCTGTTTAGTATCTGGATAGCGGCTGTTCCAGACATATGACAGGAAACAAACAACTTCTCTCCAATATAGCAGATTGTTATGGACCTAAGATCACTTTTGGTGACAACAAGAAGGGTAATACCATGGGTAAGGGTAAGATTATCCATGGTAATCTAACCATTAATGATGTGTTACTTGTTGACAATCTGTGTTATAACTTGATTAGTATTAGTCCATTATGTGATAACGGTTTATCAAGTTATTTTTAAACTCATGCATGGCTAGTTAAGGATGAACATGGTAATACTTTATTAACCGGTAGTAAAGTAGGAAATTCCTATAAAATGAACTGGAAAAATAAAACATCTGATCCTATATGCATGATTGTAAAGAATGACCATAAATGGTTATGGCATAAAAGGTTAAACCATATAAATTTCAAAACCATCACCAACATCTGTTCGAATAATTTAGTATTCGGTTTGCGTAAACTAAGGTTTTCTAAAGACAAGATATGTTCTGCTTGCCAGTCAGGCAAACAGGGCAGATCATCGTTCAAAAGTCAAGGGAAATCTCAATCTAGCCACTGCTTAGAACTATTACACATGGACCTATTTGGTTCCATTCATGTAAAAAACATAGGAGAAATGAGATTTGCCCTAATTGTTATTAATGATTTCTCACAATTTACATGGGTAGCATTTTTACAATCAAAGGATAAAACTGCAGAAAATTTGATTAGAATCTTTAAAAGAATTCAGAATAAAAAATCTTTAAATATTGCATGCATTAGAAGTGATCAGGGAACTGAGTTCACAAACAGATACCTTTCCTCTTATCTCGATGAGTCTAAGATTAGGCACGAGTTGTCTAGTGCCAGAACTCCACAGTAGAATGACATCGCTGAGAGAAGAGTGAGGACTCTGAAGGAAGCAACGAGATCTATACTATCTGAATCAGACGTCTCTCAGAGGTTCTAGGTAGAAGCAATTAACACAGCTTGTTACACACAAAATCGGTCAATAATTAACAAACGGTTTGATAACACTCCCTATGAACTGTATTACGAAAGAATTCCCACAGTTTCATACTTTAAAGTATTCGGGTGTAAATGTTTTATCTATAATTATAGAAAGGTTTACTTGACCGCTTTTGATGCTAAAGTAGATGTTGGATTCATGTTGGGATATTCCTCAGTAAGCAAGGCTTATAGAGTATATACTAACAGAACACAAACTGTTAAGGAATCCCTTCATATCGTCTTTGATGAGTCTATTGAGAGTAACTCCATCGATCTCATTGACCTCGCCAACAGATTAGAAGCGACGAGTCTTGAGTCTGTGAGAGAGGATGAAGCTCTAGATAAAAGGATTTCTTTGTCTGATCTAGTGGATGAACCGGTTAAATCCAACCAGATGTACAAACTCCTATTCAACAAACTATTAATAGTTCCGACGTCGCAGAGTCACCTGGTTAGATGATCAATCCCTTAGGATCTAACTTCAGATGGAACAAGAATCATCCACCAGAATTGATCATCGGGAATCCTAACTCTCCTCGTAGGACAAGACGTCAATTGATGAATGAAATGGCCAATTATGCCTTTATTTCTCAAATTGACCCAAGAAAATTGGTGAAGAAATGGTTGATCCAGATTGGATGAATGCAATGCAGGAGGAGTTAAACCAATTTGTGAGAAATAAAGTATGGCATCTAACTCCTAGACCGAGTGATCAGTCAGTCATTGGAACAAGATGGGTCTTTAGAAACAAGCTTAGTGAAGATGGCCTAGTTATTAGAAACAAAGCCCGTTTAGTTGCTCAAGGATACAAACAGGAGGAAGGCATCGACTTTGATGAGTCTTTTGCACCTGTAGCAAGACTTGAGGCAAATAGAATCTTTCTAGCTTATGCATCATTTAAGAACTTTAATGTTTTTCAAATGGATGTGAAAAGTGCATTTTTAAATGTTAAATTAAATGAAGATGTCTATGTCAAGGAACCTCCTTGTTTTTGTAGATCATACTTTACTAAATCATGTTTTTAAACTTGACAAAGCTTTATATGGTTTGAAACAAGCTCTTAGAGCTTGGTATGATACTTTGATAAAATTTCTGTTTGATCATGATTTTGTTATTGGAACTGTGGATTAAACATTATTTAGATTCTACTTGTTCAAATATATATTGATGACATTATATTTGGATCAACTAACCCCAAATTATGTGAGAAATTTGCCAAGATGATGCAGGACATATTTGAAATTAGCATGATGGGAGAATTAACTTTCTTCCTCGGTCTTCAAGTTCGTCAGCTGGAGAAAGGAACCTTCATCAATCAAGCCAAGTATACCAAAGAGTTACTGAAGAAGTTCGGGATGGATAACTTCTCTACTGCAGCTACTCCAATGAGCTCCTCCAGTAAGCTGGACAAAGATGATGGTGGTCAATGTGTAGATGTCACAACTTATAGAGGTCTTATCGGGTCATTGCTCTATCTTACTACCAGTAGGCCAGACATCCAATTTGTTGTTGGTGTTTGTGGAAGATTTCAGGCTAATCCTAAACTCTCTCACTTTATTGCTGTTAAACACATTCTAAATTATTTGAAGGGAACTCAAAATGTGGGACTGTGGTATCCGAAGGATTGCAATTTCAATTTAACTAGTTTTTCAGATGTAGATTATGTAGGGTGCAAAATTGATTGAACGAGCATGAGTGGAACTTGGTAGTTCCTTAGAGATTATCTTATCTCATGGTTCAACAAGAAGTAGACGTCGGTTGCTACGTCTACATCTGAAGCAGAGTACCTTGCTGTCGGTAGTTGTTGTTCACAACTCTTGTGGGTACAACAACAACTTAGGGACTATGGGATTGAAGCTGAAGAATCTCCAATTTTCTGCGACAACACTAGTGCTATCGCAATCACATATAATCCAGTTCTGCACTATCGGACAAATCACATCGAAATTAGACATTATTTTCTTTCGAGAACATGTCAATCAGAAGCAGATTCGTCTTGTATACATCCCAACTGATCAAGAAACTGCAGACATCTTCACGAAGCCTCTACCCGAGACTAAGTTTTCTCACTTTAGAAATATTTTAGGACTTGTTGATCTTGATTGATTTTATTATGTGCATGAGCTAAGGGGGAACATACTGTTCAAATATAACTGGACAGACATGAAGATAGAGGTCTCAATTCGTCCAATGGACTAGAAGTTTAAGAAGAATAACTGCTTAGACGTATGTCTGCTCAAGTAGTTTTTATCTTCTTTTGGGAATTCATGTCTTGGTTAATTAACATGCGCGGTTAGATGTATGTGTCTAATAGATGTTAGACGTTTATAGGACAAGAGCAATTGGAAGTTCACGTCTAGTACGTAGTGTTTATGCTTAATTAGACGTCTACGTCTAATAGGCGTTAGACGTTGATAAGACAAGCTTGATTAGACGTTAACGTCTAATAGACGGATTTCCCAATTAGAAGTGAAGAATGTGGAAAGTACTTTAAAATTCTAACTACTTGTGCACTTAGACTTTTCATCTTCTAGCTATCGGGACAACTGTCCTCTGTCATTGTATCTGTCTATGTACTTTTACCGCCAAAAATAAACCAGTCACTTCTCATATAGATGGAAGACATGTGTCTATCAATATTTAAGGAGTGACTAAAATTTCTAATAACTTTCTTCTATACGTCTAATATTAATAATGCATTTTCATGATTAATATTAATTGATAGTAGTGTCTCTTGGGAATAGGTTTCTGAAATTTTTTACGGTTGATATAATCATTAGATAGTAATGTCACACGTTAGCTCTCTTATATGTAATAAATGGTGTCACTCAAATGGTTTAGTACTCCTGAATCCTTGATTCTCTCTCTAGAATTCGAATAGCTAAGATCCTATATTCATCTTGCTAAAATGACTTCTCTCTCTCCGAAATCCCTGTAAATAGACTTCAAGTTTGTTTCTGTTAGGATTTGTATCTCCCAAATCTGACCTGTTTGAAAACAATCTGTAAAAACACAAGAAAGAAGAACACAAGAACACACAGATTTATAGTGGTTCACTCAAATTGAGCTACATCCACTTCAGCCACCACCAGATTTACTATGAAGAAGAAGAAGGAATACAGAGTTTTTGTCTCACACTTTATCTCTCTAGAATTCTGTCTCACCATGTAAACCCTTAATAATCACATATTTATAGGGTAAATATTCAGGTAATAAACCTAAATAACTTTGGTCAGGCCCAAACCCAAAACCAAAAAAAGAAAACCCAATAAACTCTAATTAACAATGTAGAATTTATTATAAGTGTAGGCTCCATAACTCAACAATCTCCCACTTGGAGACTAACTTCATCATCTTTCGATCGGTAGTGGCTTTCCATTCGGTGTCTTAACGAAGAAGACCAACTGAAGTTGCACACAACTTCAGTTTCTCATTTGTCACAGCTTTCGTCAACATATCAGCTGGATTCTCACTTCCGGGAATCTTCTCAAGAGTTAATACTCCATCTTTTAAAGCTGACCGGATGAAATGATAACAAACCTGTATATGCTTCGTCCTGCCATGATAAAAAAGATTCTTTGCCAAATGAATGGCACTCTGACTGTCGCATCGCAACACACTTCCCTCGTAGTCTTGACCAAATTCTCGCAAAAAGGGTTGTAACTACATCATCTTCTTAGCAGCTTCTGTCACAGCAACATACTCTGTTTCACAACTAGAAAGAGCAACAATCTTCTGCAATTTTGATACCCAACTGATTGCAGTACCTCCCAGAGTATAAATATACCCTGTTGTGCTCTTCCTACTATCAACATCACCACCATTGTTAGCATCAATATATCCTTCTAAACCCATATTAGACTTTCGAAAACACAAAGCGAGACCCGTACTTCCTCTTAAGTATCGTACTATCCACTTTACTGCTTCCCAATGTTGTCTACCTGGGTTGCTCATGAATCTGCTAACAACTCCCACTGCATGTGTTATGTCTGGTCTTGTGCAAACCATCGCATACATAATACAACCAATGGAAGAGGCATATGGAACAGTAGCCATGTAATTTTTCTCCTCCTCTGTTGAAGGCGACTGATCTTTAGATAGTCTGAAGTGACTAGCTAAGGGGGTAGTAACTGGTTTTGCATCATACAAGTTGAACCTGCTAAGAACTTTCTTCACGTATTCTTCTTGTGAAAACTTGAGAACTTCTTCATCCCAAGAATTTGTTTAGCAGCACCCAAATCCTTCATTGCAAACTTTTCAGACAACTATTTCTTGAGCTTGTTAATCTCATACAAGATTTCTCTAGAAATCAACATGTCATCAACGTAGAGAAGAAGAATAATGTACGATTTATCAAACCTCTTGATATAGCAGCAATGATCAGCTTTACACCTCAAAAAATTGTTACTTTTCATGAAGCTATCGAACTTCTTGTACCATTACCTTGAGACTATTTCAAACCATACAGACTCTTCTAAAGCTTACACACAAGCTCATCTTTTCCTTTGATTTCAAATCCTTCTGGTTGTCGCATATAAATCTCTTCATCTAAATCACCATGAAGAAAAGAAGTTTTGACATCCATTTGTTGAAGATGAAGGTCTTCTTTCACAACCAAACTCAAAATAGTTCTGATTGTCATCAATTTAACTACTAGAGAGAAGATCTCATTGTAGTCAATACCTTCTTTCTGTTGAAATCCTTTCACAACTAACCTTGCCTTGTACCTCATGATTTTATCATGTTCTTCTTTAATCCTTAAGATCCATTTGTTGTGAAGTGCTTTCTTTCCCTTTGGTAGCTCAGTGAGCTCTCAAGTCTGATTCAACATCAAAGAGTTCATCACATCTTTCATAGCAGACTCTCACTTAATCGATTCATCAGATTGTATTGCTTCCTCATAACATTCAGGTTCACCTCTATCTGTCAACAAGATATAGTTCAGAGATGGAGACCACCTCTCAACTGGTTTTCGATTCCTTGATGATCTTCTCAACTGTATAACCGGTGTTTGCTGATTTACCTCTAGGGCCACGTTCTCAACGATTTCATCTTCAACAACACATTGTTCTTCTTCGACAACCGATATATATTCAACTGAAAATTGTCTCAAATCGACTATACCAGTCTCTTCAAACTTGGAATCACCATCTGATGTCTTCCCAACACAATCTTTGTAGAAAACCTGTTCATTGAAGATAACATTTCTGATACGAATGATCTTCCAATTTTGATTATTCCAGAAACGATAACCAAACTCGATATCACCATAACCAATTAAAAAACATTTATTAGACTTTGGATCAAGCTTGCTCCTATCACATTCATTAAAATGAACATATGATAAACAACCAAACACTTTCAAATAAGAAAAATTTACCTTTTTATTGCTCCAAGCTTCTTCAGGAATTCTGAATTCAAGAGGAACAGAGGGTCCCCTGTTTATCAAATAGGCAGAAGTATTAATAGCTTCTGCCCATAAGGTTTTAGGCAGCCCTGCATGCAATCTCATGCTTCTAGAACGCTCGTTCAATGTTCGATTCACTCATTCAGCTACTCCATTCTCTTGAGGCGTTCGGGGAACAGTCTTTACCATACTGATCCCATTCATAGCACAATATTCTCTGAAATTCAGATTGATATATTCACCTCCATTGTCGGATCTCAAGCACTTAACTTTCTGATTTGTTTCATTTTCAACCAAAGCCTTCCACTTCTTGAAAATAGCAAATACTTCAGACTTGTGCTTCATAAAGTAAACCCATACTTTTCTTGTTGAATCATCTATAAAAGTCACATAGTAGTATGATCCGCCAATAGAAGAAACAGGTGCGGGTCCCCACACATTAGTGTGTACCAACTTTAGTCTTTCTATCTTGAGCTCCTTCCCAATCTTTAAGAAACTCACCCGTTTATGTTTTCCAAGAATGCAGTTTTCATATAACTAATGTTTAACAGACTTCAGTTTTGGAATCTGTCCATTCTTCAAAAGAATTTTCATCCCTTTTTCACTCATATGGCCCAACCTGTAATGCCACAACTCACTATTCTTCGAGTCATCAACTACAGCAGCAACTGTTTCTCTGCAAGTTGAATTCGTGTATAACGTTCCAGTTTTATGACCTCGAGCAACAACAATTGCTCCTTTAGTCACCTTCCATGCACCATTTCCACAACTGAAATTGTGACCTTCTTCATCAAGTTGTGTAACAGAGATCAAATTGCGCATTAAACCTGGAATGTGTCTCACCTTATTAATCTTCCAAACAGAACCATTTGCCATCTTCAATTTGATGTCCCCCATGCCAACAATATCTAGTGGCTCACCATCTGCGAGATAAACTTTTCCACAGTTTCCAGCCACATAATTCTCCATTAATTCTTTGTGGTAGTGGTGTGGAAAGACGCTCCTGAGTCCAAAACCCATGAATCTATCGGGCTATCAACAGACAGAAGTAACGCATCAGTGACAGATTCTGTAACAACGTTGGCTGCATCATTTTTATCATCACTATTTTTCTTCGGTGCTTTGCAGTTCCTCTTTAAATGACCCTATTTACCACAATTCCAACACTCAAATGTCCACCTAGACTTGGACTGACTCCTCCTACTCCTTGACATAGATCTGCTCTTACCTCGGTTGAAATTTCTATCATTACCTCTTCCCCTGTTTTCCACATTCAGACCAGAAACTTTGAATGTTTCACCAGAATCAATTTTACGAACCTCTTCAGCAAGAATACGATCTCTAACTTCAACAAATTTCAGTATAGCATTTCTAACTGAATTACTAATTGCTACCCTCATAGGTTCCCAGCTATTTGGTGAGATGCTAACAAAATCAGGGCACTAACTTCATCACCAAAATCAATCTCAACAGATAGCAATTGATTCACAATTGTATTGAATTCATTCAAATGAGTAGTGACAGAAGTACCATCAACCATTCTTAAGTAAAAGAGTATTTTCATTAAGTGTACCTTGTTGTTAGAAGATGATTTCTCATACATATTAGAAAGAGCTTTCATCAGACCCATGGTAGTTTTCTCCTTTGCTACATTGTGAGCAACTTTCTTGACTAGCGTCAATCGGACAACTCCCAAAAACCTGTCTATCAAGGAGTTTCCATTCAGCTTCATCCATCTTCTCTGGTTTCTCACTCAAAGGAACATGAAACTTCTTTCCATGGAGATAATCTGCATTCTCCAGAAGGCATAATCGGTCCCATCAAATCTTCTAATCCCATGTCCTACACTGTTCTCACTTGCCATTGTTTCCAATGCTTAGATCTGGCCTAGCTGCTCTGATACTAGTTGTTAGGATTTGTATCTCCCAAATCCGACCTGTTTGAAAACAATCTGTAAAAACACAAGAAAGAAGAACATAAGAACACACAGATTTATAGTGGTTCACTCAAATTGAGCTACATCCACTTCAGCCACCACCAGATTTACTATGAAGAAAAAGAAGAAATACAGAGTTTTTGCCTCACACTTTATCTCTCTAGAATTCTGTCTCACCATATAAACCTTAATAATCACATATTTATAGGGTAAACATTCAGGTAATAAACCTAAATAACTTTGGTCAGGCCCAAGCCCAAAACCAAAAAAAGAAAACCCAATAAACTATAATTAACAATGTAGAATTTATTATAAGTGTAGGCTCCATAACTCAACAGTTCCAACTCTAATGATTCTTGAAATGGTTCTAATGTTTGAATCCTTGAAAGCTTCTAGGATGAAGAAGTTTCTTCGTCCTCACTACATCTTTCACGAACAAGCAGTTCGTGAATTCTTTGAAACCGATGGTTTTTATCATAATCAGTACATTTGTGCGAATGTACTTGGCAAAAATATTTTCTTCTCTGAAGAAGCATTCGGCATGTTCTTCCGACTACCAACCGAAGGGATCCATGAGTTTCCTTCTTCTTCTAATGATATTCTGTCTGAAATGATGCTTGTCTTCTCCGATCAAGTCTTCGAAGGGCAACTCCTTCTAGTTGAGCCTCACAGAAAGAGTAACTGTCTGAAGGTTGAGTATACCATACTCAACGACATCATTTCCAAATCCATTCTTACGAAGGACTCTTCCTACATCTACTGTACGAAAGTCTTTGAAATAAAGGTGGCAATCACAAGAGGTGTAGCCATCAACTGGTCCAAATTACTCTTCAATAATCTGGTTAGAATGATTTCCTCTCGAAAGAAGATCTTAAGTTATGATGCTCCCCTTAGTGCACTCCTTTGTTGTCTTCTTACTGAATTTGGTCACGAGTTTCAGATCAATCCAACTAAAGTCTTGAATAGTCCGAGGGTTCTCGACTATGCTCTTCGGGTGGGTAGGCTCAGGTCTAAGAAACGAAACAGGGAATCCAATAACTCGGATTTAACATTAGTTCTCGACTATGTTCTTGGATTGAGATTCCCTCCACGAATGATGTTAAAAAGGGGGAAAGAAAGGGAAAACGATTAGCCTTAGACTTAGGGGGAAGGAATAATCTTTTGATGTTTTTGGGTGTTGATGTTTATGAAATGTGCTTTTGTATTTTCTTTTGAAAAATATTCCTTATGTTTCAATTTATGCTTTTATATGCTATGAAATATGAATAGTTTAGTGTCATCTACTGCATTATTGAATATTCTAATCTTTTAATTGCGCAAAGTCTTAACATCATCATCAAAAAGGGAGAAATTGTTGGGTCAAATTATTTTGATTTAGGATCAAATCATTTTGACTAACGAAATTTTGATGATGAGATTGTATAAAACTTAAACTAAGCAGTCTAATTGTTTTTGTGCAGGTGCATTAAAAGGTGCTAAATTAGACTTAGTCTGAATGAGGTTCATTAGACGTACTGGCTATTAGACGCATCGAGTTAGACGTGTAGTCTAATAGATACGTAGTTAGAGGTGCAGTCTAACAAATACGTAGTTAGACGTGTAGTCTAACAGATACGTAGTTAGACGTGTAGTCTAACAGATACGTAGTTAGACGTGTAGTTTAATAGATACGTAGTTAGACATGTAGTCTAACAAACGTAGTTAGATGTGTCGTCTAATAGACGTAGTTAGACGTGTAGTCTAACAGACGTAGTTAGACGTACAGTCTAACAGGCGTAGTTAGACATGAAGTCTAACAGATACGTAGTTAGACGTACAGTCTAACGGATACATAGTTAGACATGCTGTTTAACAGGCGTAGTTAAACATACAGTCTAACATGAATAGTTAGATGTGCAGTATAATAGGCGTAATTAGACGTGTAGTCTAATAGAAGTAGTTAGACGTGTAGTCTAACGGATACGTAGTTAGACGTGCACTCTAACAGACGTAGTTAGATGTGCAGTCTAACATACGTAGTTAGACATGCAGTCTTACAGACGTAGTTAGACGTGTAGTATAACGGATACATAGTTAGACGTGCATTCTAACAGGCGTAGTTAGACGTGCAGTCTAACAGGCATAGTTAGACGTTTAGTCTAACTCCTTCAGATTAGTCTGAAGGGACTCGTAGTTAGACGTGCAGTCTAAAAGATGAAAGTTAGACGTGCAATCTAACTCCTTTAGTCTGAAGGGACTTATAGTTAGACGGGGGCGTCTAACTTCATTAGACTTGTCAGTCTAATTGGAGCACGTCTAATGCCATGCTTCAGCAGTTGCTTGAAGCTAGCATCCTTCTACCCACGATCAACTAACTGTACGCTACTCCTGCTCCACTATTCCGTGCAGATTAGTACGATAGCGAGTTATATCCAATGAATTAATGCAACATAAGCAAATATTCTTCCGACTACTTGTTTTTTTGCAGGAAAATCCTAGAAGAATATTCGGCGCACTACCAGATTGGTACGACCATGATCTTAATGCACATAGTCTATTGTACCTGTGTACTATGGAGGCCCTCCAATGGTTATTCGCCACATGTTTTTATAGAAGATTCAATCATTGGTACTTGCTCTCTATTTAAGGATCCTCAAGGACAACGGACGAACTACTAGTCGGCCAGACACTTGATACAGAAACTTGCTTGCTGAACTTACGAATTGCTTTCTTGCTTACTGTGTTTATATATCAAGAGAGAGAATCAAAGTATTGTCTAGCTGAGTGATATTCTTCAATATACTGTAAGTTGAACAGAGTCTGTTCTGTTCAACAGTGAGATAGCTTTGCAACTATATTTGATTCTAAGTAAATTATAGTGAATCCTTCTGGTGGTTGGAAAAAGGTATGACGTAGGAGGGTATTGCTTCGAACATCCATAAACAACTCTTTGTGTCATTTACATTCTGTCATCTTCTCCTTTATTGGTTTTTATCTTCAAACCTGAGCAAATGTTTTCGCACTTGAATTGTTCAAGAGTTTGCAAGGGTTTGTGAAGAATAGAAAAGTGATTTAAATCCCTAACAGGATTTCTATGAAACTGTTTTTGTACGAAATTGTCATCAATAGTTAGACCCCTATCTCTATTGGTACCACCGATCCTATTAGATTACCAATAGTTTCCTTAGAATGAAATAATACCAAAATATTAATACTAACTATCAATTTCAACCAATTTAAGATCTGAATTTTTCCTGATTTTTAAAAATTTCATTTTTGTGTAAACATGCCCCATCCTGATTAGAAATTATCCAAAACTATTCCAAACAACTTTTAGAAGATGTTAGGTTGATTTGTTTAAATATTTATTTGGTTTATTAACTTTTTTTTATATATTTTGTGGCTTAATAAATAATTAATTATGGATTTAAATGTATATAATATTGATCTCAAATTATTTATTTTATTTATTGAGCCTTCTTAATTAATTTAGGATAAAAGGAATACAACTGTTATGTGAAATTATTTTTCTTCTCTTTATTTGGGCCACTATTTTAATTAATTGGGATTACATTAATACAATAATTAATCCAATTAATTATCAAATCTAGGTTTGGCCTTGATTTTTATTATTTTGAATTTATTTATTCAAAAAATAATTTAATATTTATAAATTAGGAAGTTAAAATTGTTGTATTTAAAAAATGCCTTTCTCAAAACAAGTTTGAATACAACAAACTGATTTTTGAAAACGTGGGTTCGAGATTGACATATGAACACTATATTTTCCTATCCATTTTATTGTTTCGTTACGAGGTTGATACTAATATAAAACCTAGAGATAGAGGACGTTGGTGTTGTCTTCACATTGATGTTTGTAGCATTTGTCAAAATTTTCCGAGTATTTGTCCAAGATTATCAATCCTTTCTTTTTTTAGACATCCTAATAAGGATAAAATTTGGACCAAAGGTCAATCGAATTTTGACTTTGTCCAAGATCTTTTATAATATATTTGTACAAGTCAAAACATAAAATGATGGTAGAGAAGTAATCATAGTTATTATTGAGAAATCAACTTTTCTTGATTTTAAGTGAATATCAGCCGATTATTTACGCCAAATATGCATTTTTTTTAAACTGACGACCGATAGTATTTGTTTAATGATGATTAATATTTTTTTGTTATAAATGATCATAAACAAATGGTCGTAGTTACTATCAATAAACACGATATGGTTTGATTTGAATGTCAACAAACTATCCACGTGAGTTAAGTAACGTATGGAGATCATCTATAAATGATCGAAGTACTATCAACATATGGTTTACTTAAACGTGAAAGTTGAGTAACTTATTCATGTAAGTTAATCACAAATAACTTAGAAGACGATCACATATAAATGATCGAGGTATACTTATCAATAGATAAGGTTTGATTAAACGTTAAGGTTAACAAACTTATTCACGTGATTTACTAACAAGTAATGTAGGATGATCATGTAAAAATGATCATAATACCCATCAACAAATAGGTTTAATTAACGTGAATGTTAATGAACTTTTTCACGTGAGTTATTAATACGTAACATAGAAGGCGATCACATATAAATGATCGAAGTATACTTATGAATAGATAATGTTTGATTAAACATGAAAGTTGACGAACTTATTCACATGAGTTACTAACAAGTAACGTTGGGTGATTATATGCAAACTATCGTAATTCTATCAACAAATAGATTTAATTTAAAATGAAAGTTAATGAAATTATTCACGTTAGTTACTAAATTGTAACATAGAAGGAGATCACATATAAATGATTGAGGTATACTTATCAATAGATAAAGTTTGATTATATGTGAAAGCTGACAAACTTATTCATTTGAGTTACTAACAAGAAACGTAGGGTAATCATGTGCAAATGATCGTAATACAATCAAGATATACGTTTAATTAAATATGAAATTAATGAACTTATTAACGTGAGTTACTAACAAGTAACATAAAAAAACGATCACCTAAAAATTATCAAGTAACGTGGGATGATCATGTAAGGAGACCATGTATAAATGATCATAGTACTATCAACACATATGCTTAAATTTAATATGAATATTAATAAACAATTCAAAGAAATTCGTAACAAGTAACATGGGGCAATCATGTATAAATGAATATAGTACTATCAACAAATAAACTTAATTTGGTTCAAATATCCATATATACCTTAAATATATAGGATTTTAGTTTGATAATATGAAAATGATCTTGTGTACCTATTAATAGTGTAACCCACGACAAACCCGTACGCGCGTCGAAGCGTGTGGCACGGGCCCATAGTGGCTCGAGATTTGATGATTTCAACCATAGTTTGCGTGTCATGCATTGTTTTGAAATAAAACATTATTTTAAAAGATTTTGATAACACTTTGCAGGTTTTAAAATAAATTATAAAATATTTAATTTTATTCAAATCTTAATAATCTGGGGATTTTCGATAATCAAACAACGATTTGATATTTTATGAAGTACTGATTTAAATTAATTAAATATAATTAATATAAGAAAGATTATTTACTTGAAAACAAATTCTCTAATTGGTTTTTGAAAACTCAATAAAAAGGTATACTTGTATGAACATGTTTTTCACTCGAGTTTCGTTTTTGGTTCGATGTTTGGTGATACTCGGGAAAGGGTTTCCGCGCTTCATTCTTCGTACTTGTTTTAAAATGGTTTCTATTTATAAACTTGGATTTTGAAAATCTTTTATATAACATTTGAGTTTTAACCGATTATTTTTTTAGTCCTAATCATGCTTCTAGATTTTAGCATTATTTGAAATTTTGAAACAACAAAATTTAAATACTTGTACATGTTGTTGATGATAACTAAGGAGGAGTATACCTAAATAATATCATCCATTTTAAGGGTGATATGGTTTAGAAATAAACACCAAACAAGTCTTAGTCAAAATATTTTTTGTGGAACTATTCCAAATAATTTGAAATCATTTTTAATCTCTTGGAATTTTTAAAAAATGGTTTGGGTTCCAAAATAAAAAAAAAATAATATTAGGTTCTTAAAGTGGAACCAAACAGGCCTTAAGACTAGAGTCTAAGACTGCCTTATCCACGTGATTTACGGTCGGTTTCCAAAAACTGCCGGTTTGGGTCGAGGAGCCTCTAATCAAGGCTCGGGGATCTTCAGTGAGGGTGTCGAAGTCCCTCAGTCAAGGTGTTAAGGATTCTTGATCATTAGCTTAAATCCTCGGTCGAGTATATAAAACCCACGGTCTTGAGCTAGCTCTGAGCTTAGTCCCTCAGTCTTGAGTTTCGGAATTCTCGATTCTAGGGTTGGGTCATTTGGTCATGGGGTTTGGACCTCTAAGTCCTAAGTCGAACCTCTTGGTCCTGGGTTTGGGAATTCTTGATACCAAGTTTAAACATCCTGATCCTAGGTCAGTCCTCTCGGACTTGGGTTTGGAAACTTTTGGTCCTAGGTCGGACCTCTCTGTCTTGAATATATAAATTCTTGGTCAGACCTCTCGGTCCTAGCTTAAGAACAAATGTCAGACCTGTCAATCCCATTAAAATTATCGGTCTTATATCTCGGTCTGGACTGATGATTGTCGATCGGACCTCTTGGTCCTAGGTCGGACCTCTCGGTCCTCAAGAACATCAATGTTGTAGGTTTTGTATTTTGATTTAAGCTCATATTCTATTATCTGAGAGTTTGGGTAGTTTCACAAAGCTCCTAGGAACATGTTCAGCATAATCTTAATGTAACAATCAACATTGATGATGATCAATTTGTTCAAAATATTTTGTGATCAAAATCGAGTTTTTGATTTTAAAGTTGTTTTGAAATGTAAAGAGCTATTAAATATCTTCTTTATACTGCTTATATATTTGATTGGTATCAAAATAAGACCACTAGATGCTTGTCTGAACTAATTCAAGAACTCAAAATTTTCAATGAATTTAAACATTTTCATTTTGATCAAACATGATCCAAATAGTTGCCCAACATGAACGTAATCGTTTTAGGATGTTTTCTGGGCTGTGATTCCAAAGGATTAGCCCATGAACAACAAACCCAATTTTTTAATTATACAAAATTCAAATTTGGGTATGTATGATTAAGGTTGATTGATTGTTTCTAACCTATACAGAAAGTTCAGATGTGATCCTAGAATTGATTTCTAATCATCAAACACCATAACTAGGCATCATACAATATTTTTCGATTTGAAATTAAAAAAATTCAAATTCAAACTGTATATATGAATTATAGTGTGATTGGAAAGTTATTAAGGATTGGAGAACAATCCTATAAACTTATGCGATATTTTAAAAAAATCCAAAAGCTTAAAACTTTAATGATGGATTTATGAAAATCTTTAATTCTAAGCTAGAGAGTGGATTTCATAGCTTCAGATTTATTCAGAGAAGCTATTTATAGTTCTCCAGACCATTAATGGTGCATTTGCTGGAATAAGGATAATCCATCCATATTTGCGTAGGAGAAATGATCACCATGGTCGAGTGATCATTTCAACATTCGAATCATACGTTTTGGTTGATTATTGAGGATATTCCACTTTTGAATAATCAAAAGAGGATATGTTCTTATCCTCCCCGGAGTCGCGACAAAGAATATTGTGGTGGGTTGAAACAACGTCGATTCGAGTGTAAACACGGATGAAGAGCATTACGTTAGCGTTTTGTCTATTCTTTCACATTTCAGGTGTTAGAGTTAAACCCTGCATTAATGAGTTCGTTGCTTCGCGGGCGTACGGTCCCTCGACTACCACGGGCTACGTAGGCGCGCTTGGAATGGCAGATGGAGATCCGATGCTCATCTGATGGCTTAGGTCATGGATTTAACTTTATCCTTAGAATTAGATTACACCCGATTATGATTTTAATTTTATTTTAAAATCTTATGGGTCACCATTTTGGCTTTACTTTTGATCTTTTTAAATAAACAAAATATTAAAATAAAAATGGGTAATATTTTACCAATTTATTTTATTTATTTTTGCATATTTTAGGGTTAAATAAATATTTTTTTTAGATGAAATGGATAAAACAATTCATTCTAATATATTTATTTTTGTCCCCTTGATTATTCTAAAACTATTTTAAGATAAAATGAATTAGGAAAGATAGAACTTGTAACGTACTTTAGTTGGAGTGACAAGGGTAAAAGTTCTTTCAAGCGTTGCTTTTAGGGATCTTTCCTTGGTAGATATTGTAACAAGGGTAATTGTAAGTATGAAAAATTGACATAACCCAATTTATAATAATATTTATAAATTTAAAATCATATATTAAATTTTTTAATTCAAAATAACTCAAAGGAGAAGTTCAAACTAAATTAGGGTAATTATTGTGAAAATTAAACAATAATTAGAAAATTAGGTAAAAATCCAAAAATCATTTCAGTTGCCTTCTTCATTGAGATGTCGCGAACGCCGGAGATCAGCCCCCGACGCCAACGACCTTCTAGAAGCTCTATCTTCGTCATCTTCTATCATTATCCCTACAGATTTTGACTACGTACACGTCTCTCTCACGCCTTCAATTCCCTTAGGTAGGAATTCAAACCCTAGCCTAGAACTAGGTCGACCATGATAAAATCAAAATCAAAGGATAAGGTTTCAGAACCCAAATTGTGCCCGAATTCGCCTTCAAAACCGGCCTAGCTCGAGTATAAATACTCCATAGGTATTATTTTTCCAATCCATCGAACAAAATCCAACCATTACAACTTGTTTACAGATCTTCCACAAAGAATCGACGAATGTTTTTTGAAGAAACCGTTCTGACGTATTAAGCTACAATCTAGAGCTTTATAAAGCTTCATAAAGATCAATGGAATATTTTTCAATCCCTAGTAAACTTCCAGACATTCTATAATTCAAGTTGTGATTCAAAATTGAATTATTTCAAGTTCGTTTGGATTGATCTTATTTAGTGTTCAATTATATGCTTTCTATAACCGAGGTCGATCCTTAGTTGATTTCCAAGCTTTTCGTTGAAAGAAATTTCTTCAATTCAACCCCAATCAAAAAACCCAATTTGATTTGAAAGTTTGGAAAATTTGAATTTCGTGTTCTTGAGATTTTTAGCTTTAATTTTAATTCAAATAGTTTCCTAACATGTTTATTTTAGGATAAATTTCAAATCATATTACATACATCAGGATCATGTTTGATCGAACTGAAAATTTTAAAATAAAATATTAAATTTAATTTTAAAAATCGTTACAAAGCTTAATTAATGTTCTTATTTTGGTCATGTTTGATTGTAAACATCATTTAGAAGCTATTAGATAAAAATTAGGCTCTGAGATGACCTAATTCGAAAGTTCCTAAATCTTGCCCTAAAAATTATTTCGTAAAATTGATTATTCTAGGGCTTGATAGATCGGTTCTAGGATTAGGGGTTATGATCCCTACATCCTACAGAGTTATAAGCAACTCACAAATCATGTGTTCATGATCTGTACCAATAGATATAAACTTGCAATCTTCAACCAACTGAAGAACATTTGGTTTTCTTTGAACCGAGTCCTATAGGACCAAGGACCGTGAAAATTGATGGAGGATTGAGCCTAATAACAATATTCTTGAGTCAAAATCAAGTACAAGGACCGATGTTCTTGAGCTACGACCAAAAAATTTGACTAATGACTTTTACCTAGGACTGATATATCTGACCTAGGACCGAGACTCCCAAGTGCTAGGACCGAGTATCCCAAACGTTAGACGAGAAACTTAGCCCCAGGCTAGTCCATGACTAGTAGGTTTTTGCACCAAGATGGAGCCTCTCTGATCCTTTGACTGATGGTCCCGAGCCTCGACCGAGAGCTTCCACGGTTTATGCCAAGACTCTTCGGTCCTTGACCAATGAAAACTGACCCAAGCCTTAGGACTCTGGTCTCAAGGCCAGTTTGGTTTCACTTTTTTAATCCCAAAATTATTTTTGTAATTTTGGGATCCCAATCCATTTCAAATAATACTGAGAGGTATGAAAATGATTTCAAAATATTTATGGGATATTTCCCAAATAAATATTTTATTAAGGCCTCATTTAGAGTTTATTTCTAAACACTAACATCTTTTTCTGATATTTTTTAGGGTTTTACCTAATCTTTTACAACATGCAATCGTAAGTACGCACCTTTAAATAATTTTTTACAATTATTTATTTAACTCAAATCTACCCTTTTTACGACCCTCAAACTAATAATTTGAAAAAATAAATGTTATAAATAAATTTTTAGATATCTAAGCTTTTAAAAAATTAAATTATTTTCAACAGGTGTAGAGGACATAGCGTGAAGCCCTTTCCGAGCGTAAATAAACAACGGACCCCTTATGGAAACTCTAGTGTTATTAAGTTTTTATATGTACACCAAAAAGATTTATTTTTAAATTTCTAAACTAAGCCCAAAGCTACATTTTTGTACATGATAGGATCGACAACACCAATAGAGACGGGGGTCTGACTATTGATGTCGGCTTAAGAAAAACGGTTTGATAGAAATCCTGTAAAGGATTTAAATCACTTTCTATTCTGCATAAACCCTTGCAAACTCTTGAGCAATTCAGGTGCGGAAACGTTTCCTTAGGTTTGAAGCTAATAACTAAGAATGAGAAGATGACAGAATGAAGAAGCACAGTAGTTTGTTTATGGATGTTTAGAGCAAACTCTCCTACGTCACCCTTTCTTCTAACCACTGGAAGGATTCACCAAAACTTTCTTAGAATCAAATACAGTCGCACGATTAACTCACTGTTGAATAGAACATACTCTATTCAACTTACAATATGATGAAGTATATATCTCAACTAAATAATGCTTTGATCCTAACTCTCTCTTTATAAACACATAGTAAAGCAAGAAAGCAGCTCTTTTGTATATGTGTATTTCTCAGTATTCAGTAGTAGTTTTTCGGTAATTGTTATGTGTTAGTTCTTCCATTGTCCTTGAAGATCATTAAATAAGGAGTAGGTACCAACGGTCGAATCTTCCATAATGACATGTGGCGAGCTTCCATTGGGACGCCTTCATAGTACACAGTAGACTCTAAGCACCAGGATCGTGGCCGTACAAATCTGGTAGTGTGCCGAATATTCTTCTAGGATATTCCTGCAAAAACAAGTAGTGGGAAGAATATCCACTTACGTGGCATTAATCAATTGGTTAAAACTGGTTGTCGTACTAATCTTCACTAGAATGTGGAGCAGGAGTAGTGTACAACTAGTTGATCATGGGTAGACGTGTGCTAGCTTCAAGCAACTGCTTTAAGCATGGCATTAGACGTATTTCACTTAGAAGACCTAGTCAAATGAAATTAGACGCCCACGTCTAATAGAAGGATTCATTAGACCACTTGGTTTAATGGGATTAGACAACACGTCTAATTATGGTTCCCTTCAGACTAATATGAAGGAGTTAGACTACACGTCTAACTCTCATACGTTAGACTACACGCCTATCTACACATCCCTTCAGACTAATTTGAAGGAGTTAGACTGCACGTCTAACTCTCATATGTTAGACTGCACGTCTAACTACGTATCCGTTAGACTGCACGTCTAACTATGTATCCGTTAGACTGTACGTCTAACTACGTATCCGTTAGAATGCACGTCTAACTACATATCTGTTAGAATGCACGTCTAACTACGTATCTGTTAGCATGCACGTCTAACTACGTATCTGTTAGAATGCATGTCTAACTACGTATCTGTTAGAATGCACGTCTAACTAGGTATCCGTTAGACTGCACGTGTAATTATGTATCCGTTAGACTGCACGTCTAACTACGTATCTGTTAGACTGCACGTCTAACTACGTATTCGTTAGACTGCACGTCTAACTACGTATCCGGTAGACTGTACGTCTAACTACGTATCCGTTAGACTGCACGTCTGACTACGTCTAACATAATGCATCTAATGGACAATCGGTCTAATGAGCCTCATTTATACTTAGCATGTTTTCGATACACCTGCACCAAAAACAATTAGACGGAATAAATTAAGTTTTATACACACTCATCATCAAAATTCCAATAGTCAAAATACTTTGACACTTAGTCAAAATAATTTGACCCAAAAATTTCCCCCTTTTTGATGTTGATGTTAAAACATTACATAGGTAACAAAATAAGCATCCATCATATAAAGAAAGAGTTAAACTTGTTCACGCATCTTACAAAAGCACTTTCCAAAACTAGTATTCAGAAACAGTATTCAAGAAACCATGTTCATAAACTATAAGAGGAAGAGATAGGAGATTATTGTTCTTCTCTTTTTATGAGTGGATCGATTGGGAAGCGAGATCCTTCATAGCTGAGTTCTTCACCAGTCAACAGGTTGTTAAAAGGAGGAAGAGAACGGCCACCACGACCAGTTCCACCACTTTGGTCACCACGATCGCCTCCAGAGCTTCTACCACTGCGATCACCGCTAGTGCTTCTGCCACCACGATCGCCGCTGCGACCTCCGCCTCTTTTGATTGGTCTATCGCTATCATCACCGGTTGGATTTCGCTTGGACTTCGTGCCTGTTGAAACACCACCACCTCTTCTTTCACTATTGTCCTCACCTTGAGTGATAAGATTCTTCTCTTTCTCGGTAGCAACATTTGCATCTTCTTCTTCCTGAATATTCCTTGCAAAAGTATCAGCCATTTCTAATCTTTAAACGTTAGCTCGGCTCATGTTACCTTGAAATTCAACCAACTGATCTCGAAGCAGACATATCCCATCCATAACTTCATTATGCATTTCAACGTTGTTTTCTCTTTCGTAGTCAAACAACTCAGTTTGCCATTTGAAGAAGTTCTTCTTAAATTTGGAGTAAGACTTGTTAATGATATGAACTTCATACGTGTTCTTCTTCAGCGTCTGCTCAATCTCGTTTTGAGTCTTAAGAAGATCATCAAATTCCTCTTTGCTTGTTGTCTGAGTCTTTATGATTTTCATCATGTTTTCTTCTATTACAACCATATTCTTCTGAAGAGTTGTTATTAGTGCTGTCATGGACTTCATAAGCTTTGTACCGTCAACAGATGATCCCTCGTTCGATAAAATATCTTGAAAATCTGCTGGAGCGGTCTGAATAGGACTGATGTGGGTATGAACTTGCATGGACTGCTCATGTCCATCCTTCTCTGACTCACTTTAAGATTTTTCTTCTTCTTCTTCCAAAACATCTTCACATACCTTGTGAACTATATCGGACAACTTTCCTGAATCATGATACGGGTTGAGAATATTAACATGAATATTTGCAGCAGTGATACCAGGAAAAGGTAGAGGCTTGGAAGATCCAACATTTTTGGATTGTTGCCCCTCAGATGAGGAACTCTTCTATGATTCCTTGTCTTTTGAGGGTTCCCTCTCAAATTTGGAAACATCAGACCGACTTACTTCGGCCTCTTTCTCTGGAGATGCTTTTGCTTCAAGAACAGGGGACTCCAAAACTTCCTCTTCCTGATTAACCAACGATTGAACAAGTTTCTTAATAACTTCTTCTTCTTCAATAGACGGATTGGCTTGAATAGGTTCCACAAATTGATCAATACGGGGTTGAGCCATTAGACGTTTTTCCTCTACTAAAAAACTTCCCATCTCTATAATAAGAGCAACAGCTTGCTCAAATTCATCAACATTAAAGTCATCGGACAGATCCATAAGCTCACCTTCATCTGAAGAGCTTCCAAATGGACTGGCCCCTGAGCAATTCGCTCCATGAACATATCTGGTAACAATAGAGATGTAATCCTCCATAATTTCTTCCAACTTTTTTAGAGCATTTTCTTTTGCCTTAGCACCTTTATCAAGAGGGTTAAAGTTGGCTCTTCTGGCCTGCAAAATCGGAAAGAGAGCTCTTCCTCTTAGGTTTGCTTCAACTAGCTCTTTTCTCTTAAGAGCTTTGTATACCTCCTATGTCTTGGCCCATTTCAAGACTCTTTTCACGTTGCTTACAAGCTTTAACCATTGACTGCTAATGCTTTTTCCCTTGATGACCTCATCGCACTTGATTGACATTCTGTTCAATACCTAAGTGTCAAAAATCTCTTTCTTTTCAGCTGCAATGTTGTTGGCCTGATCCATCATGAGATTGACAATACACGTTGCTTCAGAAACATCCTCATTAGGATCAATCGCAACGTCCTTCCCTTTTCCAATCACCTCAACATGCTTTGGAATGGGCCTTGGTTCTCCAATCGTGATTCCAGCAGCTTTCTTTGTGGAACGCATGATTTCGTGGGCAGTAAGAGGTTTGACAAATAGTCCCGGCGTGGGTTCGGCTGGAACAAGCTTACCAGTCACTAATGACTCTGTTGGGACAGGATTGAGAACATGAGGCATTTCGACTATCATAGAAATAGCCTTCTCAGATTCACCACCAGCAGCATGGGTAAGAACTGCACCAGCGGCTACAAGATCGGGTTGACAGACAAGAGATGGAGTTTTGTCAAAATTTTAAGTGTTTGGACCAACTGGCTTAACAGTTGGTCCGATAGCAGATTCCTCAATAGGAAGAAAAACAGATTCTTCTTGTTCCAACATTGGAACATTAAATTTTGGCACTTCAGCCTGAGATTGGGGAGGGGTTACCTTCGATGACGCTTTCACTGATTAAGACGCCCAAGACGATTTTGACTTTTCTCCTCTTGAAACAGAGGATCTAAAAGGCTTTCTCAATTGACTCATAGCTGGAGATAAAAAGACATGGGAATGGTAGCATGTTCGACTGGACCTTGCCTGACTCTTGAATCAACTATTCCAGAATCTTTCTTCGAAGAACTCTGAAGGCTGGTAGAACGAGCCTTAGATTCGTTGACAATTTTCGATTGTTTGTCTCCTGTAGACAGAACAGAAGCCGCTGAGTGTCTAGAACAAGTAACAGACCTTCCTCCAGTCTGTTGGCTTGAAGCTCCAGAGAGCGATTCTTTGTTGTTCATCATTCTGACGAGGGTGTTGGCAACAGTGAAGACTGTAAACACCCTAGTCGAGTTGATCGGCTCCGAATCTCCCATGGGGACCTCCAAATGTTCCAACTACCGGCTGATTTGAGCAGCAAAATTTACACTTTCCTTGTTCTCCTGATTGATCGCAAAACATAGATTCTGGTACAATGTTGACCTGAATCCCTTTTGAAATAGCCCACATGTATTCAAAATGATATTGACTGTATAAATGGAAATACCTCGCCTTCCCTTGAAGCGCTTTAGCCACTACGTCATTCAATAAGATAAAATGGGGTTTTAGAGCCTTCTTACTCCCGTTCAGTCGAATCTCCAAGCCATCGGTGGAGAAAACTGTCCTCATCTCTACAGTGAGTGCAGAAGGCAGATTCAAGTTAAATGTGTGCCCTTCTGACGGAAGTTCAAAGAACTCCGCATAAACAGCTTCTTTGAAGGAGATTTCAGTGTCATTCACAGTTGCCACCATCGAATCGCCGACCATCATCGCCGATTTGAAAAAATCTCTTACTTAATTTTCATGGAAGATGAACGACCCGCCAAGGTACTTCCCGAGACCGGAATACTCAAGGCTTTTGAACATTTCGACCACATCTTGTTGATCGAACGTGTAGACAGGGGGAAAATAAACCTGTAGAGTACAATTACCAAGTGTGATTCTCTTGTTTCCCATTTTCAACATAATGGGAACAAACACAAGATAAACGAGGGTTTCTGAGAGAGAAAATCGAAGAAATCTAGTGTTCTTAGAAAACTTGAGTGAGAAAAAAGCTTTCAATCTCATGCAAAGAGTCCTTATATAGACTCCCAAGAGTCGTATGATATAACCGTCATATTTCCTAGGGGTATGTCCCATCAATTAATATTAGACGTCCTTTCCAAGTAGTCATCATTATTTTGAGAGTATATTAGTCATTATCTCTTAACTTGAAAGACACGTGTCTTCATGTTATACGGAGATGACTATATTTATGTTTTGAGCGGGAAAATTAGATATCGCCTCACGTGGGACAGTTGTCCTTGATCGGTCTAGTACACACGTAGTTAGACGTTTTTCTTACTTACACCCATCTATGAAATCTAAATGTCTATTAGACGCATGGGTCTATTAGACGCAAGCGTCTAATCACGTGTCTTAAAAACGTCTAATGTCTATTAGACGTCGATATCTAATTACGCATGAACATCACATATTAGACGTGTGTTAGGTTAGACGTGAGCATCCACTTTCTCTTGACGTAAAAACGTCTAACATCTATTAGACGTGTAAGTCTAACCACGTAGGTTATTAACCAAGACACACAAACTTAGATACATAGAGTGTGAGCAAAAATACGTGTAAGTACACGTTCTTTCTCTTAGACGACCCCGTCTAATACACCGATTAAGGCCTTTTGTCTAAGTGTATATTTATTTTCAAAATAAATTTTCCCTCTCATTTTGTGCAAGTACAAAATGAATAAATAAATTTTTTGAGCTCCTTAGGACCAAAAATATTTTTAACACATAAAAACACTTAGTCCTCTGGAATGGCAAAAGCCATTGTTGATCTTCTAATATATATACTCAGAAGAGTATTCTCCATGCTTCCTTCTTGCATCTCTCCTGCATCACCTACACAATAAACAATTTACAAACTTTGGTACCCACATTCAATTCGGTCCTCGATCAATTAGTCCCTTAGGAATCCATATTTTAGATATTCTAATGGATTTCCCATTTTGTGTTGTGATTAATGTGTATGATTTTGACTTAGTAGACGCCTTCCTGCTAGCCACTGGTCCCCTGACCTTTGAAGATGATTTTCTTTTAAAACTCCTTAACTTTGAGTCAGGTTTTAGATTGCCAGACTTGCTGGCTGCTTCTAACTTATTTTTCAGCTAGCTAACAGTCGACGGAACATAAGTTATTTCATTCTTCAAAGCTAATTCTTCATGTATGGGATCAGATTCAATATCAGTTAAACTCCCATTAACAAAGATTGTTGGCTTAAGCTTGTTGGTAGCTGAGTTTGACTTTTTGCAGGACCAGTTTGGGTCATTGCCATCAAATCCTAAACTGGATCTAGATCCAGCAGGTTTCAGCCGACTAATCTGATGTTTGACAGCTTCTCCAGACCTTGTCCAAGCACTAACAACATTGTTTAGTCTTTTGTTTTCAGCATAAAGAGTTTGAATCTGTTCCTTGAGCATCTCATTCTCAGATGAGATCTCTACTACTTTCTTTTCAAAAATATTTGACTCTTGTGTTTGAAATAAAACTGGTTGAGGCTCTTTGGGTAAAGATTTTGTTTCATTTAGGGACTCTACTAGCTTTCTGTACTCTATGACCTTGTCATCTAGTGCAGCTACCAGTTGTTCCCTTGAAAACTTTTCAGAAGAAAAATCAAATACCTCAGTTTCATAAGTTTCTTCTTCTTCTCTTGCCATGAAGCAAGTCACCTTATCTTCATCAATGTCGCTGGATGAGAAGTAAGAATCATGTTGGTTTCTTTTGTTCTTCCCGTCACCTGCCATAAGAGCGTTCAACTCCTTTTCATTGTCATTTTTCTTCTCTTCACGCTTTGATTTCTGGCATTCCGATTGGTAATGACCTAAAATACCACAGTTATAACACTTAACATTAGCTTTGGATTTCTTATTATCATTAGAAATTGAAGAGCTTGAATTAGAGTTGCTCTTGTTCATTAAGTCGCCAAACTTCTTCACGAAGAGAGACATAACATCGTTGCAGAGATGCTGAGCTGCTGTCTGCACGTCAGGAGCGGCATGAGGCTCTTCAGAAGTCACCAACGCTTTGGAAATGATAATGGATGTGGATTGATCTTCTTCAATCCTAGAGTTCAACTTGAACTCGTAGGCCTTGAGATCAACGAACAAATCAAAGAGCGAGATCTTGTTGAGATCTTTGGATTCCCTCATAGACATCGTCTTTATGTCCCATTTCCTAAGAAGAGCACGCATGACCTTAATAGCAAGCTCCCTGTTGCTATAGGTCTTGCCGAGAATAGATAGAGTGGAGACAATCTTGCTGAACCTTGTGTCGAACTCGTTCATCGTTTCTCCGGCACGCATCTTGAAACAGTCAAACTATTGAGTGATAACCATAATCTTGTTCTCCTTGGTTTGCTCATTGCCCTCACATAGTTGAGTGAGTCTGTCCCAGATCTCCTTAGCAGCATCACACTCGATGATATAGTTAAACATGATGTCATCAAGAGATCTGTACAGAACATTTAATGCCATGTTGTTGAGATTGTTCTTCCTCTTGTCTTCACTGGTCCATTCGGATTTCTCCTTATCGATCTTCATAGGACCATATGTGATGACACTCCACATGTCGTCATGGAGAGAGGAGAGATGAGCATGAACTCTCTTCTTCCACACGATATAATTTTCTTTAGAGAAAGTAGGGATTGCGGTAGCACTGGAATCTTTGGGTATGGTTAACATTCTTAGTGAAGACTTGAGAATAGAAACAGAGCAATGATACCAATTGATAGGATCGACAATACCAATAGAGACGGGGGCCTGACTATTGATGTCAGCTTAAGAAAAAACAGTTTGATAGAAATCCTATAAAGGATTTAAATCACTTTCTATTCTGCACAAACCCTTGCAAACTCTTGAACGATTCAAGTGAGGAAATGTTTGCTTAGGTTTGAAGCTAATAACTAAGAATGAGAAGATGACAGAATGAAGAAGACACAACAATTTGTTTATGGATGTTCGGAGCAAACACTCCTACGTCACTCCTTATTCCAACCACCGGAAAGATTCACTATAACTTTCTTAGAATCAAATACAGTCGCACGATTAGCTCACTGTTGAACAGAACAGACTCTGTTTAACTACAATATGATGAAGTATATCACTCAGCTAAAATAATGCTTTAATCCTAACTCTCTCTTGAAAAACACACAGTAAAGCAAGAAAGCAACTATTTTGTATATGCGTATTTCTCAGTATTCAGTAATAGTTTTTCGGTAATTGTTGTGTGTCAGTTCTTCTGTTGTGTTTTAAGATCATTAAATAAGGAGCAGGTACCAACGGTCAAATATTTCATAATGACACGTTGCGAGCTTCCATTGGGACACCTCCATAGTACACAACAGACTTTGAGCACTAGTATCGTGGTCGTACCAATCTGGTAGTACGCGGAATATTCTTCTAGGATATTCCTGGAAAAAAAAGTAGTGGGAAGAATATTTGCTTACGTGGAATTAATCAATTAGTTGCAACTGGATGTCGTACTAATCTTCACTGGAAAGTGGAGCAGGAGTAGCATACAGCTAGTTGATCGTGGGTGCTAGCATCAAGCAACTACTTTAAGCATGGAATTAGATGTATTTCACTTTGACGACCTCGTCTAATGAAATTAGACGCCCGCGTCTAATAGAAGGATCCATTAGACCACCTGGACTAATGAGATTAGACGACACATCTAATTACGGTTCCCTTCAGACTATTCTGAAGGAGTTAGACTGCACGTCTAACTACGCATCCCTTCAGACTCATCTGAAGGAGTTAGATTGCACGTCTAACTACGTATCCGTTAGTCTCCACGTCTAACTACGTATCCGTTAGACTCCACGTCTAACTACGTATCAGTTAGACTGCACGTCTAACTACGTATCCGTTAGACTGCACGTCTAACTACGTCTAACATAATGCATCTAATGGTCAATCGGTCTAATGAGCATCATTTAGACTTAGCATGTTTTCGATACACATGCACCAAAAACGATTCAGAAATAAATTAAGTTTTATACACACTCATCATCAAAATTCCAATAGTCAAAATACTTTGACACTTAGTCAAAATAATTTGACCCAACCGTACAAATCATTTTCTTAAAAAATATTTTACTTAAAAAATATTTTTGGCGTGTAATTCACGGCTATTTTTGGGTACCTTTAATCAACTCATTCCAGTTTGACTTTTAAATGAAAACCTAAAAAAACCGGAGGAACCGCATTAGGGCTAGTACTAATGGAAAGGGTGCGTACAAATTTTTGGCGACTCTACAAGGGAACATTTGATTTAGAAATAAAACTCTAGCTGTATAAATTTTTATTTATAAAATTTCAAGCTCTCATAATCGTCCACCTTGAAGGATTCATCACCCAAAGGGCACTTATTCTTTATAAAATCAAACAACATGTTTGTCGAGTGATTATATGATCATAGAATGGCCCTAATAGAGAATGAAGACATGTTCCTTTGGAACCACCACTTCCACGAAATGGAATGGGACTACCGAGGTTACAGCCTAAACGTCGCCCTCAAGTATACTCACTTCCGAATCCATCATAATTTAATGATGGAGATGCAGCGAAAGTGGGATCCAATACACATGGACTTTATCATAGGAAATTGCCCGATCTCCTGACTATCGAAGAGTTTAGAGCTATTATGATGAGAAATAACAAGAACATCCTAAGGCTCAAGCCTTTTACTAAATCTATGTCCCTCATGTGCCTCATTCATGAGGAGTTTGGGTATACAAAGACCACGGTGAACAAGATCCCGACAAGAACATACATGGATCTTTCATGCTGGATAAAGATGGCTACTTAGGGCGTAAATATTCCGCTTAATTTCCGTACCACCCGGGTTACCATGACGATCTTAATGGTCCACTTTCTCCTTTCCCCGTCAAGCAACCGCCCACCATCCTCTAAGATACTGGAAGTGGCTTACCACCTTCGGGAATGAAATAAGTATCCCAATGGAATTATCCTAGCTGAAACATTGCTAGGACTAAATAAATCATATTTTATCTACCACTTAAGAAAGATTGGAGCATTCAACATTCTCTATGTGTTTCATTTGAAGAAACTGGAGTGCATACATCCCCCGATTCCCGATAGTGAGATGTGTGCGTCGATACAATGCCAACGCATTAGGAGTGTCACATAAGAAGCACTGATCCATGATAATGATTCCATCCGCGAACTCCTACCGTGATATGGCATTAAGAACATGGCTTATTTGATGGATGATGAATCCATAATTGTACATATGGTCTTGAGTGGGTCACCTCCTACTACACTAGCGAGTTGTTATAAGAATTTGGACGAGATTGTATGCCTCCTTATCGTTATTGTGTCGTTGCAATAGAGAGGCCTATTTATCATAATACTTAAGCAAGCTACCTCAAATATTGCAATGATATCGTCAAGATGAGTATCCCGAAAGACCGAAAGGATTATTTGGACCAAATCATGGAAGTGTATCTCCATCAACAAGAAAAAGAGAACCAACGTTCCATCAACTCTACTTGTTGTAGTAGGACTCGTTGTAAGCCAAAGGATTTACAAACCAGTAGTTATAGTTGATGGAACTATCAAAAAATGTAATATGGACTCCAAAATTTTGAACTATATAAAATCAAAGATCCATAAAGAAAATATATAAAATACTTATGAGATGTTCATACTAAGTCATATTATTTGCATATACATTTTCTCTTGTTTTTACAACTACAATCTCTACCGTGATCGTAGTCCGCCAGTCACTTTGAACAGAACGACCCCGCGAAGAAGACACCCTAAAACTGGACGTTTTGTGCGCCAAGAAATGGTCGAAGTAATTATAAGGATTGATACGGTGTCTCCGACTGTGTTTGCTGAAATGAAGGCTACTTTTAAACAAGTAATAGAACAGTTGGTAATATTAACAAATCTATTCAGGATCAGCCATCCTCGTCACGACTGCCGCAACAATTTGTCACACATATCTTCACACCGGTTTTATTTAATCTTTAAACTTGTTGTAACATGGAAGAAACCTCACTTTACGATGAGTTTGAAGATGTAGATAATAGGTCAACAAGAACCAATTCGGGAACTAATTACATTGACCCCAGTAATGCCCAAGAGATGGTGACCCTACAATTATTCTTCCCACGGAATACGAGGTATAAATTGCTTAGTTGAATGCCAAACAAGCCAAGTTTGAAGCTTAGTTGAATCAATTAACCAAAGGTAGCATTGATGAAAACCATGATTTAAAAATGCTATGAAGACTACTAAACGAGCAGTCATCCCATTTGGTGTAAAGTTGCATCGTCAAAAAATATGGGCAAAAATGATCCCGCCACTTTATTCTAGATATATACGACACTTATGATGACTTTTATTTCTATAGTACTTACATGATGCTGCCCTACGTTGGTATCACCAAAAGAAGTTATCATACCTTCAAATTATTGATGACTTCGCATCATCTTTTATGGAACGATTCAGCATGCATCTCAGCTTAGAACAGTCTAAAAAGAAGCTCAAAAACGTGAAACAAGCTGGAAATGAGAAATTTTCAGTTTTTATCGAAAGATGGAAAGTTGTTGCCGAAGAAATCGATTCTTTTCCCAACGAACAATGACAAATTGATATGATTTTGGATAATGTTAATGGCTGATATTCTGTTAGATTTTCCGTTAAAACCTTCCAAAACATGAAGAAACTCCTTAAGACCTGTAATAACATCAATGTAGCCTTTCAAAAAGAAAGGAAGGAAGGTAAAACAATATGATACTCTAACTCGACCTTAGAGAAAAGATAAAACCAAAGTTAATCATGTCACACATGTGTCGCAGGCTCCGCCCACTCCTAAACTAAGTTCGAGCAAACCTGTATCGGTTAAAACAAATGCTCTGACAATATCTAAATCACCAATACCAAAGGCGCCAAAATCTCCTAGAACGTTTGATGATCTAGGTATGACTCTAAGTCATGTTTTTCTCTCCTTTAACGAAGGAATCAAATTAAACCCTTAATTACAAGAGAGGGTAAATAATTTATTGGAAAGTTTGAAAATGAAAGAGCACTGTACTGATAACTGTAGTTCCTTTAAGCAATAGTGCCAAGACCTGATTGATTAAAAGGTTATCCCAAAACCCGAGATCACGAAGAAACTTTTACCCGATCATCAAGTGAATATAGTCTTTGTGAATGAACCTTTTGACAGTCTTGAAGTGAATATGGTCAACCCATGGCCTAAAAAGGATGATCGAACAGTTCCACCTCTGCCAGCGGTATCTCAAAAATGGTGGATCCCTCGTAATCCCAACACAAATTTTCCAAGAGATGAACGACTTAAAGTCTTAGAAACCTGAAGAGGATCTAAATTCCAAACAAACTTTATGATAACAACCCCTTCCAATACGAATAATCTTCTTAGACCATCTAATGGCCCAAGAAAGGAAAGTGAGACTAGAGCTCAAAACCCGGGCGTTAGTCTTCTTACTCAACTAATGAAGACAAGTGCCAAAATTTCCATATGGGATATCCTGATACATTCTATAGAGTCCCGGAAAGATGTGTTACATGAACTAAGCAAGAATATAATATCAGATAACACAACTCCTAAAGAGTTGGTTTGAATTATTTCAACAACTCCACAAATCAACATGATAGGATTCGAGGATAATGATTCACATGTTTCTGATGAAACTCATGTTAAGGCATTATACAATTCTGTGAAAATGTACGACAAGATAATTCACATTGTTCTCAACAACAATGGTTCAACATTGAACATATATCCATGAAGGAATCTTCAAGAAATTGAGATCTCCTCTGATAAATTCATCCTGTCAGACCTGAGTGTTCGAGGTTTTGCGTCATAAATATGCAACCATCATACAACCAAATCTTGAGAAGACATTGGTTGCATCAGACTAAGTGTTAGAAAAAACAACTTATTTTGAAACTTTTCTTTGAAAAGCATCAAAAAGGGAGAAATTGTTAAACACATTTTTCAAAACCGGACACACATTACAAGTTTTGAATATTTATTCTAAATAATCAAAAAGGGAGAAATTGTTAGAAAAATTAAGTAAATTAATTTTTAAACAGGCCACACATTACAATGTTTGAATATTTATTATAAATAATCAAAAAGGGAGAAATTGTTAGAAAAATTAAGTTAATTTTAAACGGCCAGAGAACTAAATTAATTTCAACTTTCATGTGCAGGAACAGATCAAGTCGTATAAACCGGCTGGAGACCGCATAAACTGGCTGGAGAATATACCAAAGTAATCCAGCTCCAGATGATCAAGTCATGATCAAGAGGAATCGGCTTCAACATCTCAACTAGACTGGCTAGCAAGAAGGTTCTCAATCCCAGTCGGACCATATTACGAGAAGATCAACCGGAAACTTTGAAATACAAGATGACGTAATATGACGAAATAGATGCTTCTTGGGAAAATGCAAGAAGATAAGATCCGTATCAAAAGCATGCAATAAAAAAAATGATGATCTGCTTATCCGAACATCCGAATCAGATAGCCGGAACGTGCATGTTTGACATGTGTCCAAAACTGCAAACCGCTCACGTCATAATACCTGACCGGTGTATGCATGCTTGCCAAGTGTCAGAAAGATGAAACGTGCACGCAACATCTCTGAACCGGCGTGGTTTCAAACTGACCAATCCTACGGAGAGAGAAGAAGATGACCGTTAGGATATCATTTACTATAAAAGGAAGACGAAGGGTCTTCATTAAATACGGTTCAAAAATCTTAAGAGAGAGAAAGAAATCTCACGCGCGATCCTTAATAGTTGTTTCATTTACCGAAAGCATTGTTGTTATAGTGTGTTATTTGTATTACATCAAGAGTGAAGTGGTGTAACCGGCGAGTAGCGAGTTAGGCTCGTCCGACATTGTGTGAGTGTTGTATTTCAAGTTAGTGGAGATCCTTCTCATAATCTGAGAAGAAGGGGTGACGTAGGAGGATTTGCTCCGAACATCCATAAAAAATCTTGTCTCTTGTCTTTTCTTTTATTTCCGGCTTATTCACTCTAAAAACCGAACTATTACCAACCTAAACATAATCCTTAACCAAACCGGTCCACACATTTCATTTAACCGATTCCTTGTTAATCTCATCAAAACTAAGTCGTGCGTGTTGCTTCAAACTGAAATAGACATTTCCGCCCTTGAACCCGTTTCAAGAGTCTGTGACAGTTTGCATAGTGTTGAGAACAGTTTTAGTCTTTAATCGGACTATCACCAATCAGAGCGTGCATTGTGTTGTAAGCGGTCAACCCTTCCAAAACCAGAACCCCGGTCCTCTAAGGGCGATCCCGATCCTAACAAGTGGTATCAGAGAGAGGTTCTTAATACTGAAGCAACCGAAGAAGAAGGGAAGAATGACCCACAATGATAAGCCACTGATGCTAAACAGTGAAGCGTTTAGCAGCTGGAAGAAACATATGTATCTTCATCTGATTACGCTTGATGATGAGATGAGCAGAGTTCTGAAGGAAGAACCGATAAAGATCAACAAGGAGATAGATGCATGGACGACTGAAGATCGGAGAAGAAGTAACCTGGACAACCATTGTATGAGACACATCTACAAGGCTATAGACGACAACACACTGAACAAAATATCAGATTGTGAAAATGAAAAAGAAGCCCGGGAAACGATCATTCAGATCCATGAAGGAAACGAAAGAACAAAAGAGAACAAAATCTTGATGGCAACTCAAAAATATGAGAACATCATGATGAAACCGGGAGAAAACATTAAGAGTTTAGCAACCGGTTCGCTAGTGTGGTCAACGAGCTACAAACACTCGGAAAAAGATATGACAACCGGGAGATAATTATCAAAGCTTTAAGATCACTACCAAGCGCATGGGATATCAAGACCATGGTGATGAGGGAATCAAGCAACCTCGGGCAGATGAAGCTGCATGATGTGTTTGAAGACCTAAAAGCATACGAGTTCGAGATAAAGTCTCGGATTGAAGATGAAGCATCAACATCAACCGCAACCAGAGCTTTGGTTACATCGGTGGAACCGACGGTCCATGTATAAACTGCTCCGGCTCCCGTCAAAAACGCTGACCAAATTAGTGAAGACGTTATGGCGATGCTAGCACAGAAATTCGGGAGATTTATGAAGAAGAACCAACCACCATCTAACAACATTTTTAATTCTAATTATGTTGATAAATCTAATAAAAGATGTTATAAGTGTGACGGTTTTGGACATTTCACGTCGGAATGTAGGAAACCGAGAAGAGACGATCGAAAACCGGAAAATAACTACCAAAACAACAACTATCAAGGTAACCGTTATTAGGGTAACAACTATCAAGGGAACGATTACCGGAAGAATGACAACCAAAGAAACGATTACCGAAGTAACGATAACCAGTAAACCGATGATGGAAAGGAAATACAAAAGGCACTCATCGCATCCGACGGTGGAAGCGACTGAGCATACTCTAACAACGAAAATGATGAAGAGAGAGTAACATGCTTCATGGAAAACGACGAAGAGGTATTTAATTTCTCTTCTGATGAATTTACTAAGGAAGATCTGATTTCTGCACTCAACGAAATGGTCGCTGAGTTCAGAAACATATCTGCATACATACCGACTCGGTCAGAACATAAAACCGGAGAGTCAAGTGGTACCGCTGGTGAGCCATGCGAAACCACGGTTTATGAACCACTAGACTATCCTTAGAAAATGAGGAGACAGTTCAACTGGTAAGTAAAGAAAATGAACGAACACAGTATATTACGTCTGCTTGGGAAAGATCCTGTGAAGCCGTAGATCAGATGTGCAAATATAAACGGCATCCTAAATGTAAATATGGTATTGGATACAAACAAATCAAATCCAACAAAACAAACAACTCTAAAGGGATGAAATTCACAGAAGACAATCTTCCTTTCGTAAGATTTTTCAAGAGCTCTTTAACCAACAATGAGGCAGAAACTGTCATAAAACCGGAACTAAAATATGTTAGTCCAACTAACTCGAAAAAATGGCTTCATCTTGAGAGAAAGAGAGCCAACCGGTCAGGAGATAAACAAAACAAAACATGTATACCTCAAACTCAAACCAATCAAAATTCTTCATCACCACCACACAAGGCACTCTTGGGCAAAAAGCAAGAGGTTAAGCCAAATACCATTAGAACCATTACCGGGAAAGTGGTTTGACTTATCAAAGTTTGGATCCTAAAGGGACTAATCAACCACGGACCCAACTGAATGTGGGTACCAAAAATGTGTAAATATTTCTTTTTTGCAGGTTAGGAGAAGCAACCGGCTAAGGAACTCGGAATGGTATCGGGACAATGGATGTTCAAGTCACATGACCGGCAACAGTGGATTACTAGCCAACATTACTTATGAAACCGGAGCAGTAATCAGAATTGGTGACAACTCAAAAGGTAGAACCGTGGGCAAGGGTAAGATTGTCCATGGTAACTTGTCTATAAATAATGTATTGTTGGTAGAAAACTTGCATTTCAACTTGCTAAGCATTAGTCAAATGTGTGATATAGGATACAAGGTTGAGTTTCATAAAAATGCATGCTTAGTTAAAAATCATCAAAATGACATTTTACTAACCGGAAACCGGATGGGAAACATTTACAATGTTGATTGGAAAACTAAGATTGAAAACCCTGAATGCATGATAGCTGGAAATGATCCAAACTGGCTCTGGCACACAAACGGCTAAACCATTTGAATTTCAAAACAATAAACTTCATATGTTCTAGGGAATTAGTTTAGGGTTTTCCAAATGTCAAGTTTTCAAAAGACAAAGTATGTGTTGCATATCAAATGGGTAAACAAATAAAGTCCTCTTTTAAAAGTAAAGGAAATCATCAATCCGAACGATGTTTAGAACTCATGCATATGGATTTGTTTGGTCCGGTTAGGGTAACAAACAAAGGAGGCATGCAATATACTATGGTAGCTGTTGATGATTATTCCAAATTTACTTGGGTAATATTTTTGGCTTCTAAAAATCAAGCAACACCAAACCTGATTAAACTGATTTTGAGAATACAAAACGAAAAATCTATTCGGGTGAACAAAATCAAAAGTGATAGAGGAACCGAATTTACAAACAGTAATTTAACTACTTTTTTCTTGACGATTCTGGTATTAGGCACGAGTTGTCTAGTGCCAGAACTCCTTAACAAAACGGCCTGGCTGAGAGAAGAAACTGAACTCTCAAGGAAGCCGCAAGTTCAATGATAGCCGATTCGGGTGTTGCTAAAAAATTCTGGGCTGAGGTTATCAATACTGCATGTTATACTCAAAACCGGTCTCTAGTCACTAAACGATTTTCTAAAACCCCTTTTGAGATATATTATGACAGAATTCCAAACATACGGTATTTTAGAATTTTTGGTAGTAAATGTTATGTTTACATCAACGACAAAACTTATTTGACCGCATTTGATGCTAAATCTAATGAAGGAATAATGTTGGGATATTCAGCTGTAAGTATAGCATATATAGAATTTATAATACTAGAACCTTAACAGTTGAAGAAACCTCTCACGTTGTCTTTGATGAATCGGTTGAACGAAATACTGCATTACCCTTCGACCTTCACAACAGAATGGAAAATTTCAATATCTATTCTGATGATGAAGATGAGGTTCTGGTTTATAGACGATTTGTCAATGATCAAGCGGTTGATGCTGAACTTCAGCCTGATCAAGATACTTACTGCAGAAAGTTGACTCTTCAGTTTCAACTGAAGAAATCGGTCGGTCTGACTCTATTCAGCCTACCGATCAGTCTAACCTTGATCAGCCAACCGAATGCTGAGAAGACACGTCTCGGATAAATCTCAGAAGGAATAAAAATCATCATCTTGAACTAGTAATAGGTAACATCTCATCACCCGTCCGAATTAGGAAACAAAATTTGGAACACTATGAAAACTCAACTTTCATATCACAAATTGAGCTGAAAAAGGTGGATGAAGCGTTGCTAGATCTCGATTGGATCTTAGCAATGCAAGAGGAACTAAACGATTTTGAGAGAAATAAACTCTGGTACTTAGTTCCTATACCGAAATACAAACCGGTTATAGGAACCCGATAGGTATTCAGAAATAAACTCAATGAAGATGGTTTAGTTACGAGGTACAAGGCCCGGTTAGTGGCTCAAGGCTATAAACAGGAACAAGGCCTGGTTAGTGGCTAGACTTGAGGCCATTAGAATATTTCTAGCATTTGCAGCTTTCAAAAATTTCAAAGTATTTCAAATGGATGTTAAAAGCGCTTTTCTAAACTGTGAAATAAATGAAGAGATGTATCTTAATCAACCTCCAGGTTTTAAAAATCCAGAACTCGTAAATCATGTTTACCGGCTAAACAAAGCCCTTTACAGTTTGAAACAGGCTCCAAGAGCCTAGTATGATACATTAACCAAATTCTTATTTGATCATAAATTCAAAATAGGCTCGTTCGATGAAACTCTTTTCAAATTTGAGAAAAAGGAACACATACTACTTGTTCAAATTTATGTGGATGATATTATTTTCGGATCAACCGATCCAAAACTATTTAATAAATTCTAAAAAATGATGACTGACAAATTTCAGATGAGTATGATGAGAGAACTGAGTTTCTTCCTATGGCTTCAAGTTAAGCAGATCGAAACCGGAACATTCATCAGTCAGCTAAAGTACACAGCCGAACTATTGAAGAAATTTGGAATGGACACATGTGCTGAGGCGGCTACACCGATGAGCTCTTCCGTAAAACTAGACAATGATGAGGATGGTCAAGTCGTCGACATCACAGTGTATCGAGGAATTATTGGGTCACTACTTTACATAACAGCCAGCCGACCGGACATTCTGTTCGCGGTCGGAGTATGCGGGAGATTTCAAGCCAATCCAAAGCAATCACACTACACTGCAGCTAAAAGAATCCTAAAGTATTTGAAAGAGACGCAAGATGTGGGACTTTGGTACCCGAAAGATTCAAGCTTCAACCTCATAAGCTACTCAGATGCAGACTATGCAGGCTGCAAAATCGATCGAAAGAGTACAAGTGGGATTTGCCAATTTCTGGGAGACCGGCTTGTCTCATAGAATAGCAAAAAACAAACTTCAGTTGCAACATCAACCGCAGAGGTAGAGTACCTAGCAGCCGAAAGCTGCTTTGCACAACTCCTTTGGATCCAACAACAACTAAGGGATTTTGGCGTGATTACTGAAGAGTCGCCAATATTTTGTGACAACACCAGTGCAATAGCGATCACATATAATCCGGTGTTGCACTCAAGAACGAAACACATTGACATAAGACATCATTTCATCTGGGAGCATGTTCAACAGAAACACATTCGGTTGGAATACGTCTCAACTGAACAGCAAGTGGCTGACATCTTCACCAAACCGCTACAGGAAGCTAAGTTCTCTTATTTCAGAAACATTCTAGGACTTACTGATAGCAAACAACTTATGCCATAATCATTAATGCATACTTTCAAACATCACATTATAAAAACCGGGGTATGTGTTCAGGGAGAAGCTCTCGCTTCTCAAACCTTACCCTAATAGGACATTAAATATTCAAGGATGCTAACCGGTAGGAAGTCTCCGATTATATCTGACAAATTCATAATATCAAACCACATGTATACATACTAAGCGGTTCAAATGACTTGGTAAAACAGATAACTTAGTCCAAAGCTGAACAAATGTTGATCCAATTCAATATTTCTTCACACTAGAATAAGTTATTCTAATAAAATCGGTCACGGAAAACCAACTAGTAAGATGCATCATGGTTTCGGTAAATTGAACTTCTCTAGTTAACTTGGGACAGCTAACTGCGTTTTCATGCATCTTAAAAATTGAAACCTATGAATAATAAAACAGTCTACCACAATCGAAATGACGACATGTGTCCATCATCAAGAGAGGAAGACTAACATCTTGTCAATATATTTATTGTCATCATGAAAATCTTTAGTAATGATTACTTTTGCATTAGAAATAAACATTCTACACTTACACAAGTTATTTCTTATTAATTAGCCGATGACATCACTAAGCATGCTTAACCTACTAACCTAACCGAACCCCTGTGTTAGGATCTAGGTCGCGGCTGGGGAACCGGGATTGGCCGGTTATCGCGTCTCACTCAAAGGGTTGTGATTAATCCAGTTAGAGATTAACACCGGGGTTTCAATACTTCACAAACTATCACAAACCCTTGAACCGAGTTCAAGCGCGGAAGTGGTTTGTTTCAGGTCGAAGCAGCACACACACGAGATAGGCAAAACCAGATTTGAATATGACAATTTTGGAGATTGCTGGGTCGGTTTTGCAGCTTAGTAATTTGGTTTAGGTGATGTTGAATCGGTTGGAGCGGTATTAGTAGGTTAGTGCAGATCGGTTAAAATGTAAAGCATCAGAAAGTAAATAACAAGACAGGTTTTTATGGATGTTCGGAGATGAAACTCCTACGTCACCCCTTCCTCTCGAAACCGCGAGAAGGATATTCATTAAGGAATACACACACAATCCGATCGATACTTATTTTCTGCTCGATAACACCCGTACAATTTTAACCGAAATTGTAATTATTCTTCAAATACACTCTTAAGCTCTCTAGAGAGATTGAACACGATTTTTTACTTAGGCTGTAGAAAACTCTTAGAACTTATAACCGCATTTATTCCTCTTCAGCTCCTTCTTTTATAGGTGAAATGTGCCAACGGTCACATTTCATTTCCTTGAATCTGATTGGTTGAGCAGAGGTTCAGTGATTCAGACCTGGCGGTCTAGTCTTCCAGTGTGTAGGTCAAACCGGCTAGGTTGTCTTTTACTCAATATGGCAACTGTCGGTTGGACAGTTGCCTGTACCTGGAAGATTGCCTTTCTAATTTATCCTGGAGTGGAAAGATCTTGTAGGACAATCTTCTACAGCCTGCAGACTGTCCTCAAACTTGTATGAATATGGCAATACTAAGTCTGTTCCTTCGGTATCATTCTCAACAGATACCCGAAGTGTCTTTTTATGCTGGTCGGTTATTTATGTTAACCTGATGACTTCCGGTTTTTCATAGCTTCAGATTGACTAACTGTTCAATGATTTTGGCCTTCTGATTTGACCGATCTTGTCTTTCTTGTTCGGTCAGGTTTTTGGTCGATTTGATTGCTTGACCGGTTGATTTTCTTAACCGGTTGAGTTCTTTGACCGGTTGAATTCTTTGCTTGTTCCTGCACAAGGGATTTGTTTTTGTTAAGTTTTATTTAACCGATCTAATTTTATCTAACAATTTCTCCCTTTTTGATTATTTTATTTAAAATATTCAAAATCATGTAAGAATGCAAATGTAGGCCGGTTTTGTTTTAAAGAGTTTATTTGGTCGGATTTTTGGAAACTGACTTGGGAGAATTTTTCGAAAAATTTTGGAAAATTTTGAGAAGAATTTTGAAAATTTTTATCTTTTATCTTATCAATTTCTCCCTTTTTGATAATTTTATGTAAAATATTCAAAATCATGTAAGAATGCAAAGTACAGAAGGTAAATGAAGCCCCTATTTCTTCGATCTGGGCGACAGGAAATGTTCCAGCAGTTCATCGGTTGTTTTTCCCTTGTCCGCTTGAACCGGCTTGGATGAGGATCCTCGACCGCCTGAAGTGCCGGTGAGTGGAGTAATCGGTTGACCAAACGATCTAAGTGGAACCGCATTCAAACACCGTTGTCTTCTGAGCTGCGGCTTGACATCTTCCTCGAAATCTTCATCGGTTTGCAAAACTGGGTGAAATTGAGGTTCAACAACCGTGTCAGTGACTCCGTCCAATAGTCCCATGATCTCCGCCCTCCTCGAAGCAGCCTTTCTTTTGCGTGTAACTAGAACGGAAGGGGAAGGAACCGTCTTGGACTTCTTGTGAGCCTTGACGAACTTTTTATACGTTTTCTGTTGGGCCCTTAGCCGGGTAGCATCTTTGGCTTGTTGAGCCGGTATGGACGCTGCTATGTCCAGTGCATTGATCGCTATGTTTTGCATATGTTCAGCTATGTTCGCATCAGCCGCTGCCGTTTCCTTCTGTATCCGGGTCTGCTCGTCCAGGGCATCTTGGAGCTTCTAAGCCGCGAGAGCATTCACCTCCTCAAGTGCCTTATCGGTAGCCAGCTTAGCCGCTATTAACTCCGCCACATGTTCGGTGACCGCCTTGAGATCGGCTTCAAACTTGGCATTCTTTTCTTCAAGGGTCGTTACCCTCTCAAGTGTAGATCCGGCTTGGGCACCGAATCGAGCCAGGTCCTCATCGATCTTCGTCAACCTTTGATCGGTTGTTTCTTGAGACCGTTCCATCTCAGCGACCCTTTGGCTGACCGAAGCGAGGTCGGTCACCAGCTTCGGAGTTATATCCTCCAATGCCTTGGTTCGGTCAAGATGACCGCCGTACAGTTGATCTGTATTACCGTAATTTGTTTCAACGGACGAGATCCGATCGACCGCCTTGTTTAGATCATCCTTTGTTGTCTCGGCCATTTCGACGGCTTTAGCCGCGGTTTATTTGATTTTCTTCTTCCATGGCTGAATGGCGTCATTGACAAATTCCTCGATGAGAGACTTTACCCTTTCTTCCGTTATGGCCGGTTCCCAGTCCCCGGTTTGAACAGATGCTCGCTGGTCGGTGAGAGGTGTACCTGTCCTGTGTTCGGTCATGTTGATGTTCTGATCCGGTGGAGGAGAGGATTGCTCTTTATCAGTCGGATTCTGACCGCCAACATCCTCAGGGGGTGATCTGGATGAGTTCGATGTTTCTTGGTGGTCGGGCTTCGCTTCATGCCGCGCCAACTCCTCGGTCAATGCCCTTTGCTTGACCGCAAGCAATTCTAACACCAAAAGTTCAAGTTGAGAGTTCGGTGTCCCCGGAGTATGCTTTTGTTGTAGGCGTTGAATGTGTTCGGTGAGCCTTTGTAACCGAGCACGCGGTTTGACCATCGTGTTTCGTTCTAGGGCGGTTGTGACGTCTTGAGCCTTTGTGAGGCTGATGACCTCCTCCTCCATCTCAACCAACTTCTCGAATTTCTGGCTAACGGTGAGATCCGGTAGTATGTTTTTGTAGAGTATCTGATGCCGGTGCCGGATCCATTGATAGAACACTTCGGATGCCGCGCGAGCCTGCTGATGTATTTCGTCCATAACTCTGCTGACGAGATCCTCGACCGTTTTCCGGGTGTTATCATCAGCGTAGTCATCTTCCTCCCCAAGTCTGTCCGAACCGGCATCAGCATTATCATGACTGACTGATTGTTTCTCAGTTATCGGTTCTTTCCCCTTACCGGACTGATCTCCTCTGGTATGTTGTAAATCGGTTCGGTCAGAGCTGGATGCCGAGTCTTCAGTGTTGGGGGTGTCGGACATCGGATTAGCCGATCCGGTTGGTTGTCTATCTTTCTTGCTTCCGGATTTTTCTTTGACCGGAGCTGCTTTCTTACTGGCTGCCTTATTCTTTCGGCCACCTGTAGAACCGGAGGCCTTTCTTTTGCCTTTCTTGTCCTTGAATTGATGGGACTTTATAATTTTGTTGGGTGCGAGGAGAACACTAGGGTCGGTGTTAATGTTGAAATGACGCATGATTTTTCCAAGTGGGATGGCGTATCCCAATGACCGAGTGGATGTCGGATCCACCATTTCACACAGGTTTGTGAAAACTACCTTAGCCCAGTTAATTTTGATGCCGTTGACTAAACCGGCAATCATCTCAATCTTAGCCCGGGTGAGACTGTCAAAGTTTCCCCCTCTTGCTTGGACCGATTTTGTGAATATGTCACACAGCGGTCTGTATTCCGATCGAAGAGAAGATTTCTTACCGGATACTACGATAGGGACCGCGGTTTCCGAAAGAACCTGGCAAGTTGCCTGGAAAGGTTCCTCTTCCATGGACACCGAGGAGTTGCTCCCTTCGGATGGTAGATGTAGTATTTTAGCGACCGACTCCTCCGTCAATTCGAGCCGCTGACCGCCTATGGTAGTGATGATTGATCCTTCGGTGATGAACGCGGTTAGGAAAAATTCATTTACCGCATCCTGGTATAATACGAAAGGACCGCCCATAAAGTGTTCGAGACCGGACTCTGAGATCCGGGTTAACACCTGCTTTGCCTGAGCCGAACCATTTGCCCGGATTTCCTAAAAATTGACTTGGATGATGTGTTTGAACAGTACTGAATCGCGACCCATTTTAGATAATCGAAGCGAGAGATCAAGAGAGTAAGGATTTGAGAAAGTTGAAAGCTAGAGAGAGAAAGCCGATTCGCGTGAGAATGAAATAAAATGACTAAGGACCCTATTTATAGTTGCGGTTTGGAATTCCAACCGTCGCAAACCGTCCCATCATGGTTAGGCGGGAACTTTCCCACCAAAGACAAAAGGCGGGAAACCATGGACGGGAATTGATGAGCGGGAATTTTAAGCGGGAATCCATGGGCGGGAATTTTCCCTCGAAAGGTTTTGAGCGGCAATTTTTGAGCGTGTTTTTCATTGCAGTTATTTAACCGGTGATGAAGCGGTTCTTCTTGTAACCGTTTATTAAATGAACCAGTTATTTAACCGTGATGATGATTCAGTTTTTGAGTTTGACCGGATTTTTCAATGAAGTAATTTAGCGATATCAACCGGTTAGTCAGATAGATATTCTAATATTGTGATTTTTGACCCGGTTAACAAGCTTAAAAATTAGATAGTCATTGAAAGAAAAGATACATGATAGAAACCGATTCATTGATCGGTTTAGAATACATAAGAAATAGAGATACAACTTATGTAATGACTATCCTAGAGAGCTTGTCCTCCACCCCATCCTTATCGAGAACATTCGATGGGGATGCTGGTGTACCTGGTCCAAATTCTGGGCAGACATCATATTAAAAACTGCCGCACAGTAAGTGTTTGTTACATCCCTGCCTAGGATGCTTCGACCGATAACATCGTTGAGAAGCTGGTACTCAGCTCTCAGCGATGACCTGGCACCGTGGTCATTGACCGGGCGGTTTGATCGAGCAAAACTTAAGGCGATTTCGGCCTTTAGTTTAGCCGGAACGTTTAGATCGGTGAGCCCTTGCTTCGGAAGTTCGAAGCATCTGGCGAAATCACTTTCTGTGAAATCAAATATAGTCCCTCCCACCTTGGACTGAATGTGAGTGTCGAAGTGAGGAGTACCTCGGAAAACCCTGGCATTGTAGAAAAATTCCAGGACTGTTTCGGGAAAGATGACGTGTTTGTCATCTAGAAAGTGTTTGAGACTGGTGTCTTCAAGTGACTTAATCATCTTGAAGACTTCATAATGCTCAGTGCCTTGAGCTGAGTCGAAATCCACTTGAAGGATGTTTGGAAACTTAGACATTTTGTCTTAGTAAGAGGATAATTTGGAGCTTGTGATTGTTTTGTTTAAGGTTTGCCTAACTTATATATTAGTGGAGGGATGATAGTATTATCCAGTGTGTCGCAGGTAATGATGTCTATTAACCATAGGGTAAAGCATTTTGCATGAAATAAGCATGTTTACAACCTAGGATGTGAGTCATAGACCTGGACAGTGAAAGATATCGTATCTTCACGTCTTTTGAGGTATGACCATTTTTCTTTGAAAGGGTAGTTTTTCAGAACAGATAAATTTAAACACAGATAATTATTCCACTTTTGTTTTGAGGCCAAATAATCCGAAGTAAACTATTTCCAAACCGGTTGGTTTTCAGTCATTTGTTCCAATGCGGTTAATTGGTGTATGCACTAAGTAACCGGTCGGTTTACTCTAACTGATAGACAAAGCGGTTCTTCCATAGGTACCTTGGTGAATTTGGAATCCGACAATGTAGGAGGAACTACCGGTTTTGTCTGTCCGAACCAATTTCCCTTTTAAACATTTTTAGAGATAAGTTGATTAATATCGGTTAAGCCGAGTGTGAGTCTGAATTGAGAAAACTTAGCTTCATGCAGAGGCTTTGTGAAGATATCGGCTACTTGTTGTTCTGTTGATACGTATTCCAGCCGGATATGCTTCAGCATGACATGTTCCCGAATGAAGTGGTGCCTTATGTCGATGTGCTTGGTTCTAGAGTGTAGAACCGGATTGTAGGTGATTGTTATGGCACTTGTATTATCACAGAATATTGGAGACTCTTCAGCTGTGATACCAAAACCCTTCAGTTGTTGTTGGATCCACAGAAGTTGTGAACAGCCGCTTCCGGCTGCCGGGTATTCAGCTTCTGCGGTTGACATGGCAACTAATGTCTTTTTCTTGTTGTGCCATGAAACAAGCCGATCACCTAGGAATTGGCATGTTCCGCTGGTGCTTTTTCTATCAACTTTACAACTTGCATAATCTACATCTGAGTAACTTGTGAGGTTGAAAGATGAGTCCTTTGGATACCACAAACCGACTTCAGGAGTTCCCTTTAGGTATTTCAAGATTCGCTTTGCGGCTGTGTAGTGAGACTGTTTTGGATTAGCCTGGAATCTTCCACACACACCGACCGCAAATAGTATATCCGGTCTACTTGCTGTCAGGTATAAAAGAGAACCGATGATTCCTCGGTAAGCTGTCAGGTCTACTTCTTGACCGTCATCATCCTTGTCCAGTTTGACCAATGAGCTCATTGGAGTAGCGGCTAAGGAGCACGTGTCTTTAGAAGTTCCTTGGTGTACTTGTGTTGGCTTATGAAGGTTCCTTCTTCAAGTTGCTTGACCTGAAGGCCTAGGAAGAAGCTTAATTCTCCCATCACATTTCAAATTTGTTACTCATCAAGGTTGAGAATTTATCACATAGCTTAGGATCGGTTGAACCGAAGATAATATCATCTACATATATTTGAACAAGTAGGATATGTTCCTTTTTCTCAAATTTAAATAGTGTTTTGTCCACCGAACCGATGGTGAAATCATGTTTTAACAAGAATGCGGTTAGTGTATCATACCAAGCTCTAGGAGCTTGCTTTAAACTGTATAGTACTTTGTTTAAGCGGTATACATGATTTGGCAGGTCAGCATTTTTGAAACCGGGTGGTTGTTCAACATATACTTCTTCACGTAGGTCAACATTCAAAAATGCACTTTTGACATCCATTTGAAAAACTTTAAAATTTTTGAATGCAACAAAAGCTAGAAAAATCCTAATAGCTTCAATCCTAGCTACAGGGGCAAATGATTCTTCAAAATCAATGCCTTCTTCCTGTTTGTATCCTTGTGACACTAATTTCACTTTGTTCCTCGTGACCAAACCGTCTTCATTGAGTTTATTTCTAAATACCAATCTTGTTCCTATGACCAGTTGATCTTTCGGTCTAGGGACTAGGTACCAGACTTTATTACTCTCAAACTGGTTTAACTCTTCTTGCATTCCCAAGATCCAGTCCGGATCTGACAATGCTTCATCCACTCTTTTTGGCTCAATCTGGGATATAAAGGCGGAATTGAAGTATTCCTTCAGAATTTGTCGCCTAGTTCGAATGGGTTCTGAAAGGTCGCATATAATTAGCTCATGAGGATGATTTGTGTTTCTTTTGAGATTCGGTTCAGAAGCGTCTACCAAATCACCGTTTACTTGATCAAGGCTAGACATGTCGGTAGGCTGAACAGGAGTGTCAGACCGACCGATTTCCTCGGTTTGAACCGAAGTGTCAGCTCTCTGCCGTGGGACAGCTTGATCCGGCTAGGTTTCATCATTACCCATTTGGTCATGGACAAACCGTCTAAAAACCGGAATCTCATCTTCACTATCAGAGTGGATATTGTTATTTTCTAATCTTTTGTGTAGATCAAAGCATGATGTAGTGTTGCTTTCAATCGATTCATCGAAAACAACATGAAGTGATTTCTCCACGGTTAAAGTTCTAGTGTTATACACTCTATATGCTTTACTAACTGCTGAGTAACCTAACATGATCCCAATATCGGATTTTGCATCAAAAGCAGATGGGTAGGTTTTGCCATTTATGTGAATGTAGCATTTACAACCGAAAATATTAAGATACGTAAGGTTAGGAACCCTATCAAAGTATACCTCATAAGGTGTTTTGTTGTGAAACTTGTTGATCAGAGATCGGTTTTGTGTGTGACATGCGGTATTGATAGCCTCAGCCTAGAATTTCTGGGCAATACTCGAATCGGCTATCATGGACCGTGCGGCTTCCTTGAGAGTTCGGTTTCTTCTCTCGGCCAGGCCGTTCTGTTGAGGAGTCCTAGCACTAGACAACTCGTGTCTAATACCGGATTCATCAAGGAATGCATTTAGAGTACTGTTGGTAAATTCGGTTCCTCTATCACTCCTAATGCTATTAATGCGTGTTGATTTTTCATTTCGCAAATGTTTAAGTAGTGTAATCAAATTTGATGCGGTTTCACGTTTGGATGGCAAGAATATTACACATTTATACCTAGAATAATCATCAACAACTACCATAGTGTAAAGCATACCTCCTACGACCCTAATTGGTCCAAATAGGTCCATGTGAAGAAGATCTAAGCATCGGTTAGATTAAATGTGTCCTTTACTTTTAAAGATTGACTTAGTTTGTTTGCCCATTTGACATGCTGAACAGACCTTACCCTTATTAAATACTATATCAGGAACTCCTTCAAATAACTTTTTACCGCGGATATAGTTTAAGGTTTTCAGGTTTAAGTGGTTTTTGTCTTTTATGCCACAGCCAGGTTTGATTGGTTTTAGCCACCATGCAAACAGGGTATTCTACTTTATTCTTCCAATCTACATTGTAAATATTCCCTAACCTATTTCCGGTTAGTTGTATGATACCTTGAAAATTTTTGACTAAGCATGCATGTTTAAGAAATTCTACAGTGTACCCAGCATCACACATTTGACTAATGCTTAGCAGGTTAAAGTGCGGGTTTTCAACTAAGAGTACGTTATCAATTATTAAGTTACCATGGATAATCTTACCCTTGCCCACAGTTCTACCTTTTGAGTTGTCACCGAAAGTGATCAATGCACCGGTTTCTATTCTGATGTCGGTTAGAAGATTGTTGTTCCCGGTCATGTGTCTGGAGAAACCGCTATCCAGGTACCATTCAGAGTTTCCTAGCTGTTTCTTCATATCCTGTAAAATGTATATACAACTATTTAGTACCCACATTTACTTGGGTCCACAAGCGATTAGTCCCTTGGGTATCCAGACTTTGACAAGTCGGACGACTTTCCCGGTTAATGTTTTAACTAATTTTCTTGCACTTGGTTTGGAGTCTTTCTTTCCTAAGAGTGCCTTATTCGGGGGTGGTCTTTGGTTTAACCTATGTGGTTCGGTTTTCTTACTTATGGGCCGGTTGACTTTTCTTTTCTCAGGGTGAAGCCATTTTTCGGAATCAGTTGGACCTACATAGATTAGTTTGTCTTTCGGATATGAGGCACTTAATTCTTCTTCAATGGTTAAGGAACTTCTGACAAAGCTTACAAAGGGGAGATTATCCTTTGTGAGCCTCATTTGGTCGAAGTGTATCCGGTTGTTGGATCTGTTGTTTTTGTATCCTACACCAAACATGCACTTAGGGTGTCTTTTATAACTACACAATCTATTTACCATTTCACTAGATCTTTTCCATGCGGCCATTCGATACAGGATTCAGCTATTTTCCTCTTCGGTCAACTCTTGAACTGACTCCTTGAGTTGTTCGGTCTCAGAGGATAGTTCAATTGCTGCCTCGGTTTCCAGGGTTTCATCAGGTTGTATGGTCTTTGGTTCAATCAAGGTAGGTACTATGGGGTCGGCTCTAAAGTTGAGTTGAGTAGGTAATAATGTTAATAGGTTTTTATACTCTGCTACCATGTCATTTAGTGCATTAAATAACTCATCTTTAGTAAATTCGTCATAGGGAGAGTTAAATACTTGTTCCTCGTTTACCATAAGGCAGGTGAGTTCATCATCACTGTCACTGTGAGCCCATAAGCTTCCTCCATCATCGACTATCAGTGTTATCTGAAGTTCACTTCCTTCACCGGTTTGTTAATAGTTATTTCGGTGATTCTGATTGTCCGGTTTCGGTCATCTCTCCTCGGTTTTCTGCATTCCCACTTGAAATGTCCCAAACAATTGCAGTTATAACATCTAACATTGGATTTATCACCGTAGTTATAGTTGTTATTTGTTGGTTGGCTTCTCTTCATGAATCTGCCGAATTTCTGTGCAAGCATTGCCATGGCATCCTCGGTGAACTGTTCAGCGGTTCTGATTGGTGCAGGAGCAACCGGTTCTGTGTATGTGACCAATGCTCTGGTTGAGGTTGAGGCTGAGACTTCTTCTTCAGTCCTAGATCTCATTTCAAACTCATATGCCTTAAGATCTTCGAATACATCGTGTAGCTTCATCTTGCTTAGGCAGTTTGATTCCCTCATCACCATTATCTTTATGTCCCATGCACTTGGAAGAGATCTTAACGCTTTCATGATGACTTCCTTGTTGTCATACCTCTTCCCAAGAATTGCTAGCTCGTCTATCACACCTGTTAACCGGTCACTGTATTCTCTCATTGTTTCTCCCGGCCTCATCTTAATGTTTTCAAACTTCTGAGTAGCCACCATTATCTTGTTTTCCTTGGTTCTTTCATTTCCCTCATGAATCTGAATCACGACTTCCCATGTTTCCTTTGCTGTTTTGTAATCTTTGACCTTGCAATACGTGTTTCTGTCCAAATCGTTGGAGATGCGGTTTCTGGCATGATTATCCAGATTATTTCTTCTCCTATCTTCAGCTGTCCAATCTTTTCTGTCATTAACAACTATTATCGGTCCTTCAGCTATAATGAACTGCATCACGTCATCCATGGTGATTAAATACAGGTGCATACGTGCCTTCCAATTGGCAAAGTCGTCACCTTCTAGCATTTGGGGCCTATCGAAAGACATGCTTGCTTGAGTATTGAAACTACCTGCTCTGATACCAATTGTTAGGATCTAGGTCGTGGCTGGGGAACCAGGGTTGGCTGGTTATCGCGTCTCACTCAAAGGGTGGTGATTAATCCGATTAGAGATTAACACCGGGGTTTCAATACTACACAAACTGTCACAAACCCTTGAACCGAGTTCAAACGCGGAAGTGGTTTGTTTCAGGTTGAAGTAGCAAACACACGAGATAGGCAGAACCGGATTTGAATAGGACATGTTTGGAGATTGCTGGGTCGGTTTTGCAACTTAGTAATTCAGTTTAGGTGTTGTTGAATCGGTTGGAGCGGTATTAGTAGGTTAGTGCAAATCGGTTAGAATGTAAAGTAGCAGAAAGTAAATAACAAGACAGGTTTTTATGGATGTCGGAGATGAAACTCCTACGTCACCCCTTCCTCTCGAAACCGCGAGAAGGATATTCATTAAGGAATACACACACAATCCGATCGAGACTTATTTTATGCTCGATAACACCCGTACAATTTTAACCGAAATTGTAATTACTCTTCAAATAAACGCTTAAGATCTCTAGAGAGATTGAACACGATTTTTGACTTAGGCTGTAGAAAACTCTTAGAACTTGTAACCGCATTTATTCCTCTTCAGCTCCTTCTTTTACAGGTGAAATGTGCCAACGGTCACATTTCATTTCCTTGAATCTGATTGGTTGAGCATAGGTTCAGTCATTCAGACCTGACGGTCTAGTCTTCCAGTGTGTAGGTCAAACCGGCTAGGTTTGTCTTTTACTCAATATGGCAACTGTCGGTTGTTTATGTTAACCGAATGACTTCCGATTTTTCATAGCTTTTGATTGACCGACTGTTCAATGAATCTGGCCTTCTGATTTGACCGATCTTGTCTTTCTTGTTCGGTCAGGTTTTTGGTCGGTTTGATTGCTTGACCGGTTGAGTGTCTTAACCGGTTGAGTTCTTTGACCGGTTGAATTCTTTGCCTGTTCCTGCACAAGGGATTTGTTTTTGTTAAGTTTTATTTAACCGATCTAATTTTATCTAACACCCTCGTTATATAACCAACCCCTCATACTTCAAAACATTTCACAAATTCACTAGTCACAAAACTCTTGAACTAAACCTATCACAAGAACATGAACTATTCACCACTCGCTAAAAAGATATTGTTGGCTGATTTCAACTTCATCTATCAATATGAAGATCATGATGTCAAGGAAATGTTCTTAGCCATTGAAAGAAGCGGGCTAAAAAAGTTATTGGAGAATAGATTCATCATCGACAATTTGGTAGTCGATGAGTTTTTTGAAACAGCAAAAGAAGTGCACCGAGACATTATCGTGGCACGAGTCTATGGTCAATCATTTCTATTCAGCGAGACGGATTTTGCTGAATATTGTGGTTTACCTACTGAAGGGGTAACCGATCTCACTTACTCCCTGGTGACCATTGAATAAATGTGTCATCGGTTCTCAAACTCCAACATCCCGGTTAAGCCCTAGGGTGCTAAGAGTCAACTCTCTCACAAGTACCAGATTCTGAGTGAGATTCTGGGAAAATCTGTTCTAGGTAGAGAAAAGAACTACTACTATACATAGAGAATGTTCGAAATAATGATTGCCATCACGGTCGGGACACCAGTAAACTGGTCCTGGATCATCTTCAGCAATCTGAAGAAGATGATCATTTCAAACAAAACCGGCTACGCTCCTCAGCTAAGCGGTTTCTATGAAAGCCTAGACATCCATTCCGGCCTCTTCGTAACTCTCCACCCGAAGTATGTGCTAACGAAGGAGAGAATCCAAGAGCTGATCAACCGGTGGGAAGCGGCAAGAGCTAAGAAGAATCAAACCGCTGGATCATCCAATGTCTAGTCTCTTCTTTATCGTTCTATTATCAAACTGGTAATTTTGTTGTACTACCGGTTTGATACCTTTATTAATGAAAATCTCTTATTTCCTCTTCCGTCAAAATCTGGAGAAAATAAAGACATTAAATGCTCTACATCAAACAATATCAAATCAGTCTTGAAAACTGAAATATTCACTTCCCAAAAAGCATGCCTAATCCGGATAGACTAGATAGTCTACTAATTATCCTCCCCAAACAGATTATTCCCTTGAAAAATGTCAAGCATTTATGACCATACATGAACGGTCTGATTTTTCAAAATATCCTCATTAAATGCACTTCAACCGCCTGCACTATAAAAGGGACTTCACCCTCTTCCAACAAATCACACTTCAGAAATATCCTTCTCTCTCTAAGCTTGAATCTTCAAACTTTTATTCATCTATTCCTCAATCCATCTTTTGAAGATGAATGCTGAAATTCGAAATACTGTTATCGTTGATTTCTACGAAATGCTAAACTCAAGGTTTGAAGAGACCATCTTTTCTCCTATAGTTGAATCCGGTCGGCAAAGTTTTCTTGAAGGTTCGAACACCATCCTCGAAGAGGAGGTGTATGAATTTTTCAACAATGGACACGTATGCATTGATGGCAGCATCAGGACCATCATTGACGGTTCACACCATCGTCTCACCGAGGAGTCATTTTCCAACTTTTTCCAACATACATCCGAAGGATTTTCGGATTTCCCAATACCTCACTTTCCAGTAAAAGAGCACTACGCTTTCATCTTTTCCGGCTCTGTCCATCCGGTTGATGATTGCGGTCAAAAAGATGAACTCGCACCTCAATACCAAATCTTTCACGACTTGGTCCAGCGGTCCATTCTAGGCCGAATGGCAAACCAGAAATACAACCGGGAGGTTTTCGACCTCATGATCGCAATCGTCACACCCTCGCCCATAAACTAGGCCTCATATCTCTTCAACAATCTGAAGAAACTTATTTCAGCTCCAAGGGGAAGAATCAGCTTTGCTCCCCAGATCAGCCGATACCTACGAGCTAACTTTCCCAACCTAGGACCGGGGGTTCCTGTAGGACCGGCCAACACAATGACTAACTCCATGATGGAAAGATGGATAAGAAAAATCCAAAACCGGACTGGAAACACCGTGGAGGAATGGGTCGATAGAATGAGAGAGGGAGAGTGGTTTGATTTTCTTTAAATCTATGTAGTTTCCGATTACTCTGGTCATTTTGTTGTACGACCAGATAACCATTTATGATCTAATATCTTCCGGTTTAATATAAGATTTTCATATTTTTAATCTTCCGGTTTTTCACACAAACTTCCTTCCGTCTTTAACCTCATTCACATCAAAACTTTCGGTTAATAAAATTTCCGGTTGAGGAAATAAATCTTAAAAATACATCTGAAAATTCAAAATTATCATCGAACGGTTTACCGCCCATAGCTTACCGCCTAATCTTACCGCCCACATTTAATCTCCGTAATTACAACCGAAAGTTACTGCAGTAACTTCTGGAGGGAAAATTGGCGCCAAAACAAGGAATGAAGTGACAGTTCAACTTCTTAACCGTCAAAAACCGCTCACCTATATAAGACAGAAACCTCTCATTATTCACTCAAACTTTCTCTCTCTAAAAATCTCCACAACTTTCTGCATTCTAATCCTCTCACGATCTTCATCTTCTTCATTGAATTATATCACCATGGAATTAGATAAAGCACTCTTCAAATACATCTTGCAGGTCGATTTCAACGATATCGAAGAACATGCTGCAGACGAACACAAAGCAGTGCTCCAAAATGTGAGAGATTCTGGGCTGGAGACATTTCTATCTGGTCCGTTCTTTGTTCACTAGACGGAAGCTGAAGAGTTCTTAAGAACGACGACTCTAAATAAGAGAACCATCTCCGCCACCGTGTGCGGCAAGACCGTCGATATAACTGAAGAGATATTTTCGGAAGCTCTCGGTTTGCCCAACACCGGGAAAGATTTCAAAACAAGTCTATCAAAAGCCGAATCTAACGCAGTCCGACTAGCTATCTCAAGTGATGACACGGATCTGGTATCTCACTCCAGCTGGAAGAACAAGCTCAAGCCAGAGTTCAGATAGCTGGTGGACATCATCTCCAGACCTCTTCAAGGAAAAGGAGGAAATATTGACAATCTGACCAAAGTGAAGCTGCAAATGTTGATGGAAATTGTCCGCGGTGACAAAATTGACTAGGGAAGCGTCCTGTTTGAATAATTTTGCGAGATGGTGGCCAAAACGAACGGTCGGGTTCAAGCCTATGCCATGTAGATTGGGAAGATTCTGCGTTTTCTTCACGTCGAAATCGACGAAGGTTCACCACTTTCCTCCTCCAACATATTAACTTCTGAACACACGAGTAAGAGAACGGTTAAGTCGGCCAAGCCGAGAGCTACAAGGGCCAAAGCAACAAAGGAAGTCGGGCCGGCTACACCGGTTGGTGAGAGCTCTAAAGAAGCCGATCCAAAGGGAAAGGGTAAACAAACCGAGGTTCTACAGAAAAAGGGGAGAGTAAAGAAGTCAGCAAAGAAAAGCAGTAAGAAACCGGCAAATTCCGAGAAAACCTTATCTTCGGGAAAATCACCCAAGCCGTCTGATCAGCTACCTCAACCAATCCCACTAAACACAGTCCGTTCGACATCGATCTATTCTTCTCCTCCTCCTGAAAAGGAGACAAACCTGGCCGAAGCAGTTCCAACAAGGCAAACCGAATCTTCAGGCAGCCAAGACATACTGTCCAAGTTAAAGGAGACTCCAGTTACAAAGGTTAGTACTCAATCTCAAAGTTATAAGTCTCCGACTAAAAATATTAACGATGTAATCGACGATATTGGATTGAGAACATCGGAGATAATACAGAACGTGGTCCAAAACGTCAATCGTGAAACTGATGACGATGTGACAAGCTCTCTCAAGAACACTGATCAGGTTGGAGCAATCGGTTAGACCACAGTTAACCCGGCCGAAGAAGTATCCATCTCTGAAAATATCATTCCTCCGGCGCGGGAGGGAAACAATGAAGAAAGACAACCATCCGGCTCAGTTGGGGATAAATCTGTTCCAACTGGATCAAACTCTAAAGCGGCCCAAGATGGGCCATCCAATCCATCTATCACACCTGAAGGTCTATCTCATGTTTCCAAAGGAAAAGAGGTAATGATCGAAGACCCTCCGGTGCAAGGAGAAAGGGACTTGCAACAGAATATAACCGATCACTGACAACCTGAAATTACACCCGACGCTGAGGTACATATTTCACAGGAAGAGGAAGAAGCAATGTTCCAAGAGTTCATCCGGGACATGAATAAGGAGGCTGAAGAAATATACGGCCTAACATAATCCTTAACCAAACCGGTCCACACATTTCATTTAACCGATTCCTTGTTAATCTCATCAAAACTAAGTAGTGCATTTTGCTTCAAACTGAAATATACATTTTCGCTCATGAACCCGGTTCAAGAGTCTGTGACAGTTTGCGTAGTGTTGAGAACGGTTTTAGTCTATAACCGGACTATCACATATCAGAGCGTGCGTTGTGTTGTAAGCGGTCAACCCTTCTAAAACCGGAACCCCGGTCCTCCAAGGCCGATCCCGATCCTAACAAGTCGGCAGGGAACAGGGAAGAGGGACCTCAGCCCCAAGAAATTGAAAACGAGAATACCCGGGTCAAATCTCCATCTCAGGCTGACCAGAATCTAGGACTTGAGAAGATTAAGGGAGTCATTACCAATGCCATCGCCTCCTCATTTAACGAATTCAACAAAGTCACGGACGACATAATTTCATCCATACAAGCCAAAGTAGTCGAAACAGTTAAGGAATCCATACAAACCGAATTAGCTGAAACGGTTCAGGCATCCATCAAGACAACGGTTAAAAGATCAGTTGAAATGGCAACCGCCCTACTTCTCAAAATGATGCAAGTCATGGCAGTCCAGATTGAGGAGTTAACTAAGCTGCAAGCAGCTAGAACTCAAGAACAGATCTGATTGGATGCCGAAACAGCTCGCAGAATCCAAACCGAAGAGGAAGACAGGGAACTGCTAAGAAAGGAAACGGAAGACAATGATCTCAAGTTAGCCAAAAAATCGATGAGGAAGAAAAAGCTGCTCAACCGGAATCCTCGCCAATACAAGCTCCGCACTCAATGATAACAAGGATGAGGGATAAAAGAAAGTAGATTGCGAGTTTGATGAAATAGGTGGAACAAAGCGGCATTGAAGGCCCTCAACCGGTTTGTTAGTCCGAGTAACCTCTTGATGAAGAAGAAGACGCTGCACAACTCAACCCGAGGAAGAAGAAAGCAGTTGAGTCATCAATCGCATCACCAAGCCATGGACGGATAATTGCTCAATCATCCCAACCACCTAGACCAGCGGGCGGTTTTTTCCTGTTCAACCAACGTAATCCCAGTACATCAAGTGTTTTTACCGGATGGTGCATCGACAAGGACAGAAGAGAAAGAGAATGGAAAGAAGAGGAGGCTAAGAAAAGGAAAGGAAAAGGGGGGATCATCCAACCTTTAACTTATTTTCTTATAAACTTATTTATGTTCCCTATAAATGTTTTGTTTCAGAACTCAGTTACTTTTCTTAAGATCTCAAATTTATGTTATACTAAACATCTTTTGAAAAACCAACTTATTTTGAAACTTTTCTTTGAAAAGCATCAAAAATGGAGAAATTGTTAAACACATTTTTCAAAACCGGCCACACATTACAAGTTTTGAATATTTATTCTAAATAATCAAAAAGGGAGAAATTGTTAGAAAAATTAAATAAATTAATTTTTAAACCGGCCACACATTACAATGTTTGAATATTTATTCTAAATAATCAAAAAAGGAGAAATTGTTAGAAAAATTAAGTAAGTTAATTTTAAACGGCCAGAGAACTAAATTAATCTCAATTTTCATGTGCATGAACAGATCAAGTCGTATAAACCGGTTGGAGACTGCATAAACCGGCTGGAGAATATACCAAAGTAATCCGGCTCCAGATGATCAAGTCATGATCAAGAGGAATCGGCTTCAACATCTCAACCAGACCGGCTAGCAAGAAGGTTCTCAATCCCAGCCGGACCATATTACGAGAAGATCAACCAGAAACTTCGAAATACAAGATGACGTAATATGATGAAATAAATGCTTCTTGGGAAAATGCAAGAAGATAAGACCTGGATCAAAAGCATGCAATAAAAACAATGATGATCTTCTTATCCGAAGATCCGAATCAGACAACCAGAACGTGTATGTTTGACATGTGTCTAAAACTGCAAACCGCTCACGTCATCAATACCTGACCGGTGTATGCATACTTGCCAAGTGTCAGAAAGATGAAACGTGCACGCAACATCTCTGAACCGGCGTGGTTTCAGACTGACCAATCCTACGGAGAGAGAAAAAGATGACCGTTAGGATATCATTTACTATAAAAGGAAGATGAAGGGTCTTCATTAAATACGGTTCAAAAATATTAAGAGAGAGAAAGAAATCTCACGCGCTATCCTTAATAGTTGTTTCATTTACCGAAAGCATTGTTGTTATAGTGTGTTATTTGTATTACATCAAGAGTGAAGTGGTGTAACCGGCGAGTAGCGAGTTAGGCTCGTCCGACATTGTGTGAGTGTTGTATTTCAAGTTAGTGGAGATCCTTCTCATAATCTGAGAAGAAGGGGTGACGTAAGAGGATTTGCTCCGAACATCCATAAAAAATCTTGTCTCTTGTCTTTTCTTTTATTTCCGTCTTATTCACTCCAAAAACCGAACTATTACCAACCTAAACATAATCCTTAACCAAACCGGTCCACACATTTCATTTAACCGATTCCTTGTTAATCTCATCAAAACTAAGTCGTGCTTGTTGCTTCAAACTGAAATAGACATTTCCGCCCTTGAACCCGGTTCAAGAGTCTGTGACAGTTTGCGTAGTGTTGAGAACGATTTTATTCTCTAACCGAACTATCACCAATCAGAGCGTGCGTTGTGTTGTAAGCGGTCAACCCTTCTAAAACCGGAACCCCGGTCCTCCAAGGGCGATCCCGATCCTAACATTAAGGTTCTTGCCTTTACCCTACATCAGAAAATATGATTCATGGCTAATGATAAACTCATCACCATCGAAGGTGAGAAGTATGTCACAAACATTGTTGGTTCAACTCATTCTAATACCCCATGGGTTGAATTATGTGGATTTGATATTTGTCATATATTTAGACAAAGCCATAATTCATCATTCATTCTCGACTTTACATCATACAATATCATTTCCATGCATTTCATCTAGAAAATGGGATAATTCTTCGGAATGGGTTTAGGAATGAATACTACTAGCATGCTTTCTTTTCTTTAGTCCTATTATGACTCGGATAATTTCGGCATTGGATAGACCCCAACAGGTTGTGAAGGTTTTAGAAAAATTAAAATATATATAAAAAATATATACTTATCTCTCCAGCTCTAAATGGAAAGTTTGTGCGAGTAGGGGAAACCAAACTGTATTTTGATTTCCCCGAACCATTTTTCAATCAAGTATTGAAAACCCTCTCACCAGGTTTCGAAATATTTTTAGATTTCTCTTATAATCCTATTTCATTTATTAACATGATTAGGAAAGTACTACTTACTCGAACGAATAAGTGATCATAATACCATCAACAAATAAGTTTAATTAACGTGAAAGTTAATGAACTTATTCACGTGAGTTACTAATACGTAACATAGAAGGCGATCACATATAAATGATCGAAGTATACTTATTAATAGATAATGTTTAATTAAACATGAAAGTTGACAAACTTATTCACATGAGTTACTAACAAGTAACGTAGGGTGATTATGTGCAAATAATCGTAATTTTATCAACAAATAGATTTAGTTTAACGTGAAAGTTAATGAAATTATTCACGTAAGTTATTAAATTGTAACATAGAAGGAGATCACATATAAATTATGGAGGTATACTAAAGTGTGATTAAATGTGAAAGTTGACAAACTTATTCATGTGAGTTACTAACAAGTAACATAGGGTAATCATGTGCAAATGATCGTAATACTATCAACATATAGGTATAGTTAAATATTAAATTAATGAACTTATTAACGTGAGTTACTAACAAGTAACATAAAAATCAATCACCTATAAAAGATCAAGGTATACATAGCAATAGATAATGTTAATAAACTATCCACGGGAGTTACTAAATAGTAATGTGGGGAGAACATGATCATATTACTATTAACATGTATGTTTAAATTTGACTTGAATATCAATAAACTATTTACATGAGTTTATTTTTTAGGGGGAAAATGACTTAGCGTCATTTCATTAAAGATTCCTAAAAACGGGAAAAAAACAAGAGTTTAAAAGATCATTCTAGACAGGACTAGAATGATTTGAAGTCGTAACATTCTGAATAAAAACTAAAAATCTAAAAACGTAAATAAATTATCTAATTACAATGCTTTCAATTCTAGTGAGTTTAAAAAACAGTAAATTCCAGTTCTTGCAGATATTCCAGTTCTGCTTCGTGCTTGAGATTCTTCTCCACATTCCCGCGAGGACGCTACAATCCGATACAATATATTTCCATAACTATTCACATGACTTACTAATAAGTAACATATGACAATCATCTATAACTGATCGTAGTCATATCAACAAATATGTTTAAATTTGACGTGAATGTCAATAAAATATTCACATGAGTTACTAACAAGTAACGTGCGATGATCATGTATATATGATAATAATATTACCAACATATATGTTTAAATATGACGTGAATGTTAATAAATTATTCAAGGGAGTTATTGACAAGTAATGTATGGAGATCATAGTACTATCAACACATATGCTTAAATTTAATATGAATGTCAATAAACTATTCAAGAAAATTAGTAACAAGTAACATCGGACAATCATATATAAATGAAAATAGTACTATAAAAAAATATACATAATTTGGTTCAAATGTCCTTATATACCTATAATAGAATGACCTTGTGTACCTATAAATAGTGTAACCCTCGGGAAACTCGTACGCACGTCGGAGCGTGTGGCACGGGCCCAGAATGTCACGAGATTTGATGATTTCAACCATAGTTTGCGTGTCATGCATCGTTTTAAAATAAAACATTATTTTAAAAAGATTTTGATAATACCTTGCAGGTTTTAAAATAAATTATAAAATATTTAATTTATTCAAATTTTAATAATCTGGGGATTTTCGATAATTTAACAATAATTTAATTTTTATGATGTCCTGATTTGAATTAATTAAATATAATTAATATAAGAAAAAGTATTTATTTGAAGACAAAGTCACTAACTGGTTTATGAAAAATCAATTAATAGGTATACCTGTATGAACATATTTTTTACTAGAGTTTCGTTTTTGGTTCGAAGTTTGGAGATACTCGGGAAAGGGCTTTAGCGCTTCATCCTCTATACTCATTTTAAAAATAGTTTTTATTTATAAACTTGGTTTTTTGAAAATCGTTTATATAATGTTTGAGTTTTAACCGATTATTTTTCTGGTCCTAATCATGATTCTATATTTTAGCATTATTTGAAATTTTGAAACAACAAAATTGAAATGTTGTTACATGTTGTTGATGATAACTAAGGAGGACTATACCTAGAGAATATCAGTCATTTTATGGGTGTTATGGTTTAGAAATAAACACCAAACAAGCTTTAGTAAAAAATAAAATTGTGCAACTATTCCAAAAATATTTTGAAATCATTTTAATCTCTAGAGATTTATAGAAAATGCTTTGGGTTCCAAAATTATAAAAATAATATTGGGTTCTTAAAAGTGGAACCAAACAGGCCTTAGGATCAAAGTCCTAGGCCTTGGGTCCGATAGTTTTGGTCGTTGTCCAAAAACTGTCAGTTTGGGTCGAGGAGCCTCTAAGTCAAGGATTGGGATCTTCGGTGTGGGTGCCTAAGTCCCTTAATCAAGGTGTTAAGGATTCTCGGTCCTTTGCTAAAATCCCTAGTCGATGATATAAAACCCACGGTCCTGAGCAAGCTTTGATTATAGTCCCTCAGTCCTGAGTTTGGGAATTCTCAGTCCTAGGGTTAGACAACTCGGTCCATGGGTTTGGAACTTTAGGTCCTAAGTCGGACCTCTTGGTCTTGGGTTTGGGAATTCTCGATCCCAAGTTTAAACATCTCGATCGTAGGTTGGTCCTCTCGGATATATAAATCTTTGGTTGGACCTCTCGGTCCTAGATTAAGAACATTAGTCGGACATGTCAATCATATTGAAATTCTCGGTCTTATGTTCTCGGTACTAAATCTCGATCTGGCCCGATGATTGTCGATCAGACAACTTGGTCCTGGGTCGGACCTCTCGGTCCTCATGAACATCAATGTTGTAGGTTTTCCATTTTGATTTAAACTCGTATTCATTTATCTGAGGGTTTGGGTAGCTTCACATAGCTCCTAGGAACATGTTGAGCATAATCTTAATGTAATAATCTACATGGATGATGATCAATTTGTTCAAAATAGTTTTTGATCAAAATTGAGTTTTTGATTTTAAAGTTTTTTTGAATTGTAAAGAGCTATTAAATATCTTCTTTATACTACATATACTTGATTGGTATCAAAACAAAACTATTAGATGCTTGTCTGAACTAATTTAAGAACTCGAAATTTTCAATGAATTTAAACATTTTGAATTTGATAAAACATGATCTAAATTGTTTCCCAACATAATGATAATCATATTAGGATACTTTCTAGGCTGTAATCCAAGAGGATTAGCCCATGAACAACAAACCCAATTTTTGAATTATTCAAAATTCATATTTGGGTAAATCTTATTAAGGTTGATTGATTGTTTCTAACCTATACAGAAAGTTCATATTTTTCGATTTGAAATTTAAAATTTCCAATACAATTTGTAAATATGAATTATAGTGTGATTGGAAACTTATTAAGGATTGGAGAACACTCCTATGACCATATGCGATGTTTTCAAAAAATCCAAAAGCTTAAAACTTTAATGATGGATTTATGAAAATCATTAATTTTAAGTTGGATAGTGGATATCTTGGCTTCAGATTTATTCAGGGAAGCTATTTATAGTTGTCCGGACCATTAGACGTTTTGGTAATGATCACCGTGGTCGGGTGATCATTTCACCATTTGAATTAGACGTTTTGGTTGATTGTGAAGAATATTCCACTTTTGAATAATCAAAAGAGGATATGTTCTTATCCTCTCCGGCGTCGCGACAAAGAAGACTGTGGTGTGTTAAAACAACGTCAATTCAAGTGTAAACGAAGACAAGGAGCACTACGTTAGTGTTTCGTCTATTCCGTCACATTTTAGCTCTCGAAGCTAACGTCTGTGTTAATGAGTTCTTTGCTTCGCGGGCGCACGGTCCCCTGGCTATAACGGGCTACCCAGGCGCGCCTGGAATGTTAGATGGAGATTCGATGCTCATCTGATGGCTTACGTCGTGGATGTAACTTTGTCCTCAGATTTCGATTACACCCGATTATGATTTAAATTTTATGGGTCACTATTTTGGCTTTACTTTTGATCTTTTTAAATACATTAAATATTAAAAATAAATATGGCAAATATTTTACCAATTTATTTAATTTATTTTTTCATATTTTAGGGTTAAAGAAATATTTTTTGTAGATGAAATAGATAAAACAATTCATTCTATAACATTTATTTTTTCCACTTGATTTTAAAAAACTATATTAAGATAAAATGAGTTCAACATTTATCCCTAATAATTTTTCTTTTGTCCTAACCCTTAATTAATTTGATTAATTATTACAATATTAATCCTAATTAATTGTTTCAATTGGGGTTTTGGCCACGTGGTTAATTATTTTGATTTTATTTATTTGAAATTAATTCAAAACAATCATATTAATATTATAAATTAGAGTGTATATTTTTATTATTTTTTTTTGGGAAAACGGTTAAAATCATTTCATTAAAATCCCAAAAGTGGGAGGGTCAAGAATTAAATCTAGACAAATTTTAGCTATGATTAAATGATGACATTCAAACGACCCTAAATAATCTAATTAGTAGCAATCAAATATACAAATAACAGATATTACAAACAAGGATTACAAATTGTATCAAATCCTAACTATCTCAATCATGATTTTTTTTCATATCAACCTGATGTTTCAACATGTTGTCTTCCTCTTCCCCTTGTCCTTCCTCTTCCCCTTCCCCTTCCTCTTACAATGAAAGAAGCATGAACTGAAGAGGTTGATGGATATTGTCTTATTTTGATTTCTTTCTTTATATGAACCCGTTCTGATTTGATAGAAATAATTATTATTTTGGATTTCTGGGCTTTTCACCTTGTTTTTCTCAACATGAATTTTGAGATCATTGTATTTATTTCCTTCAACTTCATCTTTGGAATTCACAGCAACTTTGGATTTCCTCTGTATCAACCTTGTAATTCTCTTCTTCCTCTTGATTAACTTGAGTATCTTCCTCTCTATTTTCATCAGCAACCATGTTAGATAAAAATAGATCGGTTAAATAAAACATAACAAAAACAAATTCCTTGTGCAAGAACAGGTTAAGTAACTCAACCGGTCAAAGAACTCAATCGGTTAAGAAACTCAACCGGTCAAGCAATCAAACCGACCAAAAACATGACCGAACAAGAAAGACAAGATCGGTCAAATCAGAAGGCCAGAATCATTGAACAATCGGTCAATCAGAAGACATGAAAAAATCCCGGAAGTTATCCGGTTAACATAAACAATCGACCAGTATAAAAAGACACTTCGGGTATCTGTTGAGATTGATACCGAAGGATCAGACTTAGTATTACCATATTCATACAAGTCTGAGGACAGTCTGCAGGCTGCAGAAGACCGTCCTACAAGATCTTTCCACTCCAGGATAAATTAGAAAGGCAATCTTCCAGGTACAGGCAACTGTCCAACCGATAGTTGCCATATTGAGTAAAAGACAAACCTAGCTGGTTTGACCTACACAATAGAAGACTAGACCGCCAGGTCTAAAGAGTTGACCGCCAGGTTTGAATCACTGAACCTCTGCTCAACCAATCAGATTCAAGGAAATGAAATGTGACCGTTGACACATTTCACCTATAAAAGAAGGAGCTGAAGAGGAATAAATGCGGTTACAAGTTCTGAATTTTCTACAGCCTAAGTAAAAGATTGTGTTCTATCTCTAGAAAGCTTCAGCGCTTATTTGAAGTGTATTTACAATTTCGGTTAAAATTGTGCGGGTGTTGTCGAGCAGGAAATAAGTCTCGATCTGATTGTGTTTGTATTCCTTAGTGAATATCCTTCTCACGGTTTCGAGAGGAAGGGGTGACGTAGGAGTTTCATCTCCGAATATCCATAAAAACCTGTCTTGTTATTTACTTTCCGCCTGCTTTACTTTCTAACCGATCTGCACTAACCTACTAATATCGCTCCAACCGATTCAACATCATCTAAACCAAATTACTAAGCTCCAAAACCGACCCAGCAATCTCCAAACCTGTCTTATTCAAATCTGGTTCTGCCTATCTCATGTGTGTGCTGCTTATACCTGAAACAAATCACTTCCGCGCTTGAACTCGGTTCAAGGGTTTGTGATAGTTTGTGTAGTATTGAAACCCCGGTATTAATCTTTAACAGGATTAATCATCACCTTTGAGTGAGACGCGCAAACCGGCCAACCCCGGTCCCCCAGCCGCGACCTAGATCCTAACAATTGGTATCAGAGTAGTTAGTTTCAATACTCAAGCAAGCATGTCGTTCGATAGGCCCCCAATGCTATAAGGTGACGACTTTGCCAACTGTAAGGCACGCATGTACCTGCACTTAATCACCATGGATGACGAGATGCAGTTCATTATAGCTGAAGGACCGATAATAATTGATAAAGACAAAAAGAATTGGACAGCTGAAAATAGGAGAAGAAATAATCTGGATAATCATGCCAGAAACCGCATCTCCAACGGTTTGGACAGAAACACGTATTGCAAAGTCAGAGATTGCAAAACAGCAAAGGAAACATGGGAAGTAGTGATTCAGATTCATGAGGGAAATGAAAGAACCAAGGAAAACAAGATAATGGTGGCTACTCAGAAATTTGAAAAAATCAAGATGAGACCGGGAGAAACAATGAGAGAATACAGTTACCGGTTCACAGGTGTGATAGACGAGCTGGCAATTCTTGACAAGAGGTATGACAACAAGGAAGTCATCATGAAAGCGTTAAGATCTCTTCCAAGTGCATGGGACATAAAGACAATGGTGATAAGGGAATCAAACTGCCTAAGCAAGATGAAGCTACACGATGTATTCGAAGATCTTGAGGCATATAAGTTTGAAATGAGATCTTTGATTGAAGAAGAAGTCTCAGCCTCAACCTCAACCAGAGCATTGATCACATCCACAGAACCGGTTGCTCCCGCACCAATCAGAACCGCTGAACAGTTCACCGAGGATGTCATGGCAATGCTTGCACAAAAATTCGACAAATTCATGAAGAGAAGCTAACCGACAAACAACAACTATAACTACGGTGATAAATCCAATGTTAGATGTTATAACTGCAATTGTTTGGGACATTTCAAGTGGGAATGCACAAAACCGAGGAGAGATGACCGGAAACCGGACAATCAGAATAACCGAAATAATTATCAACAGACCGGTGAAGGAAGTGAAGTTCAGAAAGCACTGATAGTCGATGATGGAGGAAGCCTATGGGCTCACAGTGACAGTGATGATGAACTCACATGCCTCATGGCAAATGAGGAACAGGTATTTGACTCTCCTTGTGAGGAATTTACTAAAGATGAGTTATTTAATGCACTAAATGATATGGTAGCAGAGTATAAGAACCTATTAACACTATTGCCCAACTTTAGGGGCGACCCCATAGTACCTACCTTGATCGAACCAAATACCATACAACCTGATGAAACTCCTACCCTAGAAACTGAGGCAGCAATTGAACTATCCTCTGAGACCGAACAGCTCAAGGAGTCAGTTCAAGAGTTGACCGAAGAGGAAAATGCCCGAATCCAGTATCGAATGGCCGCATGGAAAAAATCTAGTGAAATGGTAAACAGAATGTGTAGTTATAAAAGACACCCTACGTGCATGTTTGGTCTAGGATACAAAAACAACAGATCCAACAACTGGAAACACTTCGACATCATGAGGCTCACAAAGGATAATCTTCCCTTTGTAAGTTTTGTCAGAAGTTCCTTAACCGTTGAAGAGGAATTAAGTGCCTCATATCCGAAAGACAAACAAACCTATATAGGTCCAACCGATTCTGAAAAATGGCTTCACCCTGAGAAAAGGAAAGCCAACCGGTTCAAATATAGGCAAGCCAACTCACAACCACATAGGACAAACCAAAGATCATCCCCAAATAAGGCCCTCTTAGGAAAGCAAAAAGACTCCAAACCGTGTGCAAGAAAATTAGTTAAAACCTTAACCGGGAAAGTCGTCTGACTTGTCAAAGTCTGGATACCCAAGGGACTAATCGCCTGTGGACCCAAGTAAATGTGGGTACCAAATAGTTGTAAATATGTACATTTTACAGGATACGAAGAAACGGCTAGGAAACTCTGAATGGTACTTGGACAGCGGCTGCTCCAAGTACATGACCGGGAACAACAATCTTCTAACCGACATCAGAATAGAAACCGGTGCATTGATCACCTTCGGTGACAACTCAAAAGGTAGAAATGTGGGCAAGGGTAAGATTGTCCATGGTAACTTAACAATTGATAATGTACTCTTAGTTGAAAACCTACGTTTTAACCTACTAAGCATTAGTCAAATGTGTGATGCTGGAAACACTATAGAATTACTTAAACATGCATGCTTAGTTAAAAACTCTCAAGGAATCATACTGCTAACCGGAAATAGGTTAGGAAACATTTACAAGGTAGATTGGAAAAATAAAGTAGAATATCCTGTCTGCATGATAGCTAAAACCGATCAAACTTGGCTGTGGCATAAAAGACTAAACCACTTAAACATGAAAACCTTAAACTATATCCGCGGTAAAAAGTTAGTCGAAGGAGTTCCTGACATAGTGTTTAATAAGGATAAGGTCTGTTCAGCATGTCAAATGGGTAAACAAACTAAGTCAACCTTTAAAAGTAAAGGACATATTCAATCTAACCGATGCTTAGATCTCCTTCACATGGACTTATTTGGACCAATTAGAGTCGTCAGCCTAGGAGGTATGCTTTACACTATGGTAGTTGTTGATGATTATTCTAGGTATACATGGGTAATATTCTTGCCATCCAAACGTGAAACCGCATCAAATTTGATCACACTGCTTAAGCTTTTGCAAAATGAAAAATCAACACGCATTAATAGCATTAGAAGTGATAGAGGAACCGAATTTACAAATAGTACTTTAAATGCATTCCTTGATGAATCTAGTATTAGACACGAGTTGTCTAGTGCTAGGACTCCTCAATAGAATGGTCTGGCCGAGAGAAGAAACCGAACTCTCAAGGAAGCCGCACGGTCCATGATAGCCGATTTGGGTATTGCCCATAAATTCTGGGCTGAGACTATCAATACCACATGTCACACACAAAACCGGTCTCTGATCAACAAGTTTCACAACAAAACACCTTATGAGGTATACTTTGATAGGGTTCCTAACATTAGGTATCTTAAAATTTTCGGTTGTAAATGCTACATTCACATAAATGGCAAAACCTATCTATCTGCTTTTGATACAAAATCTGATATTGGGATCATGTTAGGTTACTCAACTGTTAGTAAAGCATATAGAGTGTATAATACTAGAATTTCAACCGTGGAGGAATCACTTCACGTTGTTTTCGATGAATCGGTTGAAAGCAACACTGCATCATGTTTTGATCTACACAACAGATTGGAAAATAACAATATCCATTCTGACAGTGAAGACGAGGTTCCGGTTTTTAGACGGTTTGTCCATGACCAAATGGGTAATGATGAAACCCAGTCAGATCAAGCTGTCCCACAGCAGAAAGCTGACACTTCGGTTCAAACCGAGGAAATCGGTCGGTCTGACACCTCTGTTCAGCTTACCGATACGTCTAGCCTTGATCAAATAAACGGTGATTTGGTAGACGCTCCTGAACCGAATTTCAAAAGAAACACAAATTACCCTCCTGAGCTAATTATAGGTGACCCTTCAGAACCTGTTCGAACTAGGCGACAAATCCTGGAGGAATATTTTAATTCCGCTTTTATATCCCAGATTGAGCCAAAAAGAGTGGATGAAGTATTGGATCTTGGGAATGCAAGAAGAGTTAAACCAGTTTGAGAGTAACAAAGTCTGGTACCTAGTCCCTAGACCGAAAGATCAACCAGTCATAAGAACAAGATGGGTATTTAGAAATAAACTCAATGAAGACGGTTTGGTCACGAGGAACAAAGCCAGATTAGTGGCACAAGGATACAAACAGGAAGAAGGCATTGATTTTGAAGAATCATTTGCCCCTGTAGCTAGGATTTAAGCTATTAGGATTTTTCTAGCTTTTGCTACATTCAAAAATTTTAAAGTTTTTCAAATGGATGTTAAAAGTGCATTTTTGAATGGTGACCTACGTGAAGAAATATATGTTGAACAACCACCCGGTTTCAAAAACGCTGAACTGCCCAACCATGTATACCGCCTAAACAAAGCACTATATGGTCTAAAGCAAGCTCCTAGAGGTTGGTATGATACACTAACCGCATTCTTGTTAAAACATGATTTCACCATCGGTTCGGTGGACAAAACACTATTTAAATTTGAGAAAAAGGAACATATCCTACTTGTTCAAATATATGTAGATAATATCATCTTCGGTTCAACCGATCCTGAGCTATGTGATAAATTCTCAACCTTGATGACTAGCAAATTTGAAATGAGTATGATGGGAGAATTAAGCTTCTTCCTAGGTCTTCAGGTTAAGCAACTCGAAGAAGGAACTTTCATAAGCCAACCCAAGTACACTAAGGAACTTCTAAACAAATTTGGGATGGACACGTGCTCCTCAGCCGTTACTCCAATGAGCTCATCGGTCAAACTGGATAAGGATGATGACGGTCAAGCAGTAGACCTAACAGCTTACCGAGGAATCATCGGTTCTATTCTATACCTGACAGCAAGTAGACCGGACATACTATTTGCAGTCGGTGTGTGTGGAAGATTCAAGGCTAATCCAAAACAGTCTCACTACACAGCCGCAAAGCGAATCTTGAAATATCTAAAGGGAACTCCTGACGTCGGTTTGTGGTATCCAAAGGACTCATCTTTTAACCTCACAAGTTACTCAGATGCAAACTATGCACGTTGCAAGGTTGATAGAAAAAGCACCAGTGGAACATGCCAATTCCTAGGTGATCGGTTTGTTTCGTGGAACAGCAAGAAACAGACATCGGTGGCCACATCAACCGTAGAAGCTGAATACCTGGTAGCCGGAAGCTGCTGTTCACAACTTCTTTGGATTCAAAAACAGCTGAAGGATTTCGGTATCACAGCCGAAGAGTCTCCAATTTTCTGTGATAATACAGGTGCCATAGCAATCACCTACAATCCAGTTCTACACTCTAGAACCAAGCACATCGACATAAGGCACCACTTCATCCGGGAACATGTCATGCTGAAGCATATCCGGCTGGAATACGTATCAACAGAACAACAAGTAGCCGATATCTTCACAAAGCCTCTGCAGGAAGCTAAGTTCTCTCAATTCAGACTCACAATTGGTTTAACCGATATTAGTCAGATTATTACTAAAAAGGTTTAAAAGGGAAATTGGTTCGAACAGACAAAACCGGTTGTTCCTCCTAAATTGTCGGATTCCAAATTCACCAAGGTATCTATGGAAGAACCGCTTTGTCTATCAGTCAGAGTAATCCGACCGGTTACTTAGTGCATGCACCAGTTAATCGCATCGGAACGAATGACTGAAAACCAACCGGTTTGAAAATAGTTTACTTCGGATTATTTGGCCTCCAAACAAAAGTGTAATAATTATCTATGTTTAAACTTATCTGTTCTGAAAAACTACCTTTTCAAAGTAAAACGGTCATACCTCAAAAGACGCGAAGATTCAATATCTTTCACCGTCTAGGTCTATGACTCACATCCTAGGTCGTAGACATGCTTATTTCATGCAAAAGGCCTTAGCCTATGATCAATAGACATCATTACATGTCACACACTGGATAATACTATCATCCCTTCACTAATATATAAGTTAGGCAAACCTTAAATAAAACAATCACAAGCTCCAAATTATCCTCTTACTAAGACAAAATGTCTCAGTTTCCAAACATCCTTCAAGTGAATTTCTATTCAGCTCAAGACACTGAGCATTATGAAGTCTTCAAGATGATTAATTCACTTGAAGACACCGGTCTCAAACACTTTCTAGATGACAAAAACGTTATCTTTCCCGAAACAAAACTGGAATTTTTCTACAATGCCAGTGTTTTACGAGGTACTCCTCACTTTGATACACACATTCAGTCCAAGGTGGGAGGGACTGTGTTTGATTTCACAGAAAATGATTTCGCCAGATGCTTCGACCTTCCGAAGCAAGGGCTAACCGATCTAAACGTTCCGGCTGAAATAAAGGCTAAAATCGCTTTAAGCTTTGCCCGATCAAACCGCCCGGTCAATGACCACGGTGTCAGGTCATCGCTGAGAGATGAGTACCAACTTCTCAATGATGTCATCGGTCGAGGCATCCTAGGAAAGGATGTGTCAAATACCTACTGCACCGCAGTTTTTAACATGATGTCTACCATAACCACGGGTACGCCAGTCAAATGGTCAAGGGTGTTGTTTGATATCCTAATCTGGATGATTGGCATTCGTGCAATCGGTCTCGTCCCCCAGATAAGCTGCCTACTTCTGGAACTTGGACTTCCACTCTGTCCAGGAGAAGGGTTGAACTAGGCACAGGTCATCACCAAAGAGGTCACCGACTCATTCTATGAGCGGTTTGAGAAGTCCTGGAAAAGGAAGAACCGCCACATCAACTCCAACGGAAACTAAGTCATTCCCTCCTACAACCGGTCATTTTGTTGTACGCACCGGTTGTATCAGTGTCCAACTCTATTATGATCATCTCGGCTTAGTCTATGCTATCTTTCGGTTTTAATTATTCACCTTCCGGTTTCTTGTACTCTCTCATTAATGATATTAACTTTCAACTTCTAACTACATGAGTAATTACTATCCAACAAGATTAGTTACTTTCTAACTAGATTCCTTACCTCGAGCTCCGCAACCGGTCAAAAGTAACTACTTCCCAAGGAGTTTTGGAAACATAAATATTCTCTTCATAAATGAGACAAAACTGAATTTCAGCATTAAATGTTGATATTTTCCCTCCAATTTCAGATCTATATAAGGAACCCCACCTTATCAACTCACCATACTCTAAAATCAAAACTTCTTGAACTCCCTCTATCTTGGCAAAATCTCAAGACATGTCGAGCCGAACTCTAAGGAACTTCTTGAGCATCGATTTCGATTCCTGCATGGAACATGATGACCTGGAAACAAGGGAACTCATGTTTGAATCATTAATCGACACCGGTCTTCGCACCTTTCTCGAAGAATCCGAACCTATACTCATTCCAGAAGTGCTGAAATTCTTTCACAATGCATATGTAAGTGACAATGAAATTGTCTCCACAGTGAGAAGTGTTAGATAAAATTAAACTGGTTAATAGAACTTAACACAAACAAACTTCCTATGCTGGAACAGTCAAGTAGCTCAACTTGTCAAATTACTCAACCGGTTAAGAAACTCTACCGGTCAAGCAATTAAACCTACCAGAAACATGACCGCACAAGAAAGTCAAGATCTGTCAAATCAGAAGGCAAGAATCGATTAAACAGTCGGTCACTCAGAAGCTAATGGAAAAAACGGAAGTGATCCGGTTAACATACATAACCGACCAACATAAAAAGACACTTCGGGCATCTGTTGAGAATGATACCGAAGGAACAGACTAAACATTGCCATACTCATACAAGTCTGAGGAAAGTCTGTAGGCTGCAGAAGACCGTCCTACAAGATCTTTCCACTTCAGGATAAATTAGAAAGACAATCTTCCAGGTACAGACAACTGTCCAACCGACAGTTGCCATATTGAGTAAAAGACAAACCTAGCAGGTTTAACCTACATACTGAAAGACTAGACCGTCAGGTCTGAATCACTGAACCTCTGCTCAACCAATCAGATTCAAGGAAATGAAATGTGACCGTTGGCATATTTCACCTATAAAAGAAGGAGCTGAAGAGGAGTAAATGCGGGACTTTGAAGATTACAAGTTCTAAATATTCTACAGCCTAAGTGAAAAGATTGTTTTCTATCTCTAGAAAGCTTAAAGCGCTTAGTTGAAGTGTAATTCTACAATTTCGGTTAAAATTGTACGAGTGTTATCGAGCAGAAATAAGTCTCGATCGGATTGTGTTTGTATTCCTTAGTGAATATCCTTCTCGCGGTTTCGAGAGGAAGGGGTGACGTAGGAGTTTTATCTCCGAACATCCATAAAAATCTGTCTTGTTACTTGCTTTCTGCTTACTTTACCTTATAACCGATCTGCACTAACCGACTAATACCGCTCCAACCGAATCACTAAGTCCCAAAACCGACCCAGCAATTTCCAAACCTGTCTCATTCAAATCTGGTCCTGCCTATCTCGTGTGTGTGCTACTTCAACCTGAAACAAACCACTTCCGCGTTTGAACTCTGTTCAAAGGTTTGTGATAGTTTGTGTAGTATTGAAACCCCGGTATTAATCTCTAACCGGATTAATCACCACCCTTTGAGTGAAACGCGCTAACCGGCCAACCCCGGTCCTCCAGCCGCGACTTAGATCCTAACAATTGGTATTAGAGCAGTTAGTTTCAATACTCAAGCAAGCATGTCTTTCGATAGGCCCCCAATGCTAGAAGGTGATGACTTTTCCAACTAGAAGGCACGCATGCACCTGCATTTAATCACCATGGATGACGAGATGCAGTTCATCATAGTCGAAGGACCGATAATCATTGACAAGGACAGAAAGGACTGGACAGATGAAGATAGGAGAAGAAACAATCTGGATAACCATGCCAGAAACCGCATCTCCAACGGTGTGGACAGAAACACGTACTGCAAGATCAGAGATTGCAAAACAGCAAAGGAAACATGGGAAACGGTGATTCAGATTCATGAGGGAAATGAAAGAACCAAGGAAAATAAGATAATGGTGGCTACTCAGAAGTTTGAAAACATTGAGATGAAACCGGGAGAAACAATGAGAGAATACAATGATCGGTTCACAGGTGTGATAGACGAGCTAGCAACTCTTGGCAAAAGGTATGACAACAAGGAAGTCATCATGAAAGCGTTAAGATCTCTTCCAAGTGCATGGGATATAAAGACAATGGTGATGAGGGAATCAAACTGCCTAAGCAAGATGAAGCTACACGATGTATTCGAAGATCTTAAGGCATACGAGTTTGAAATGAGATCTAGGACTAAAGAAGAAGTTTCAGCCTCAACCTCAACCAGAGCATTGATCACATCCACAGAACCTGTTGCACCTGTACCGATCAGAACCGCTAAATAGTTCACCGAGGATGCCATGGCAATGCTTGCACAGAAATTTGGTAGATTCATGAAGAAAAGCCAACCGACAAACAACAACTACAACTATAGTGATAAATCTAATGTAAGATGTTACAACTGCAACTGTTTGGGACATTTCAAGTGGCAATGTAGAAAACCGAGGAGAGATGACCGGAAACCGGACAATCAAAATAACCGAAATAACTATCAACAAACCGGTGAAGGAAGTGAGGTTCAGAAAGCACTGATAGCTGATGATGGAGGAAGCTTATTGGCTCACAGTGACAGTGATGATGATCTCACATGCCTCATGGCAAATGAGGAACATGTATTTGACTCTCATGTGAAGAATTTACTAAAGATGAGTTATATAATCATTGAATGATATGGTAGCAGAGTATACGAACCTATTAATTTTATTACCTAAGCAACCCAACTTTAGAACCGACCTCACAGTACCCACCTTGACCGAACCAAAGATTATACAACCTGATGAAACCCCTACCTTAGAAACCGAGTCAGCACCTGAACTATCCTCTGAAACCGAACAACTCAATGAGCAGTTCAAGAGTTGACCGAGGAAGAAAATGCCCGACTCCAATATAGAATGGCCGCATGGAAAAGATCTAGTGAAATGGTAAGAAAAATGTGTAGTTATAAAAGACACCCTACTTGCATGTTTGATCTAGGATACAAAAACAATAGATCCCAAAACCAAAAACACTTAGACAAAATAAAGCTCACAAAGGATGATCTTCCCTTTGTAAGTTTTGTCAGAAGTTCCTTAACCGCTGAAGAGGAATTAACTACCTATTATACGGAAGAAAAACTAACCTATGTAGGTCCAACTGATTCTGAGAAATGGCTTCACCCTGAGAAAAGGAAAGCCAACCAACTCAAAAATAGGAAAGCCAACTCACAACCTCATAGGACAAACCAAAGACCATCCCCACACAAGGCCTTCTTAGGAAAACAGAAAGACTCAAAAACAAGTGCAAGAAAATTAGTCAAAACCTTAACCAGGAAAGCTGTCCGGTTTGTCAAGGTCTGGATACCTAAGGGACTAATCGCTTGTGGACCCAAGTAAATGTGGGTACCAAATAGTTGTAAATATGTACATTTTGCAGGATATAAAGAAACGGCTAGGAAACTCTGAATGGTACTTGGATAGCGGTTGCTCCAGGCATATGACCGGGAACAATAACCTTCTAACCGACATCAGAATAGAAACCGGTGCATTAATCACCTTTGGTGACAACTCAAAAGGTAGAACTGTGGGCATGGGTAAGATTGTCCATGGTAACTTAACAATTGATAATGTACTCCTAGTTGAAAACCTACGTTTTAAACTGCTAAGCATTAGTCAAATGTGTAATGCTGGATACACTGTAGAATTTCTTAAACATGCATGCTTAGTTAAAAATTCTCAAGGTATCACACTACTAACTGGAAATAGGTTAGGAAATATTTACAAGGTAGATTGAAATAATAAGGTAGAATATCCTATATGCATGATAGCTAAAACCGATCAAACCTGGTTGTGGCATAAAAGACTAAACCACTTAAACATGAAAACCTTAAACTATATTCGCGGTAAAAAGTTAATCGAAGGAGTCCCCGACATAGTGTTTAATAAGGATAAGGTCTGTTCAGCATGTCAAATGGGTAAACAAACTAGGTCAACCTTCAAGAGTAAAGGACACATTCAATCTAACCGATGCCTAAATCTTCTTCACATGGATTTATTTGGACCGATTAGGGTCGTCAGCCTGGGAGGTATGCTTTACACTATGGTAGTTGTTGATTATTACTCTAGGTATACATGGGTAATATTCTTACCATCCAAACGTGAAACCGCATCAAATTTGATCACACTACTTAAACGTTTGCAAAATGAAAAATCAACACGCATTAATAGCATTAGAAGTGATAGAGGAACCGAATTTACAAATAGCACTCTAAATGCATTTCTTGATGAATCCGGTATCAGACACGAGTTGTCTAGTGCTAGGACTCCTCAACAGAACGGCCTGACCGAGAGAAGAAACCAAACTCTCAAGGAAACCGCACGGTCCATGATAGCCGATTCGGGCATTGCTCAGAAATTCTAGGTTGAGGCTATCAATACTGCATGTCACACACAAAACAGGTCTCTGATCAACAAGTTTCACAACAAAACACCTTATGAGGTATATTATGATAGGGTTCCTAACCTTAAGTATCTTAAGATTTTTGGTTGTAAATGTTACATTCACATAAATGGCAAGACCTATCTATCTGCTTTCGATGCAAAATCCGATGTTGGGATCATGTTAGGTTATTCAGTAGTGAGTAAAGCATATAGAGTTTATAACACCAGAACCTTAACCGTGGAGGAATCACTTCATGTTGTTTTCGATGAATCGGTTGAAAGCAACACTGCATCATGCTTTGATCTACACAACAGATTGTAAAATAACAATATCCATTCTGATAGTAAAGATGAGATTCCGGTTTTCAGGCGGTTTGTCCATGACCAAATGGGTAATGATGAAACCCAGCCAGATCAAGCAGTCCCACGACAGGAAGCTGACACTTCGGTCCAAACCGAGGAAATCGGTCGGTCTGACACCCCTGTTTAGCCTACTGATATGTCTAGCCTTGATCAAGTAAACGGTGATTTGGTATACGCTCCTGAACCGAACCTCAAAAGGAACACCAATCATCCTCCTGAGCTAATTATAGGTGACCCTTCAAAACCCATTCGAACTAGGCGACAAATCCTGGAGGAATACTTTAATTCCGCTTTTATATCCCAGATTGAGCCGAAAAGAGTGGATGAAGCATTGTCAGATCCGGATTGGATCTTGGGAATGCAAGAAGAGTTGAACCAGTTTGAGAGTAACAAGGTCTGGTACCTAGTCCCTAGACCGAAAGATCAACCGGTCATAGGCACAAGATGGGTATTTGGAAATAAACTCAATGAAGACGGTTTGGTCACGCGGAACAAAGCTAGATTAGTGGCACAAAGATACAAACAGGAAAAAGGCATTGATTTTGAAGGATCATTTGCCCCTGTAGCTAGGATTGAAGCTATTAGGATTTTTCTAGCTTTTGCTGCATTAAAAAATTTCAAAGTTTTTCAAATGGATGTTAAAAGTGCATTTTTGAATGGTGACCTACGTGAAGAAGTATATGTTGAACAACCACCAGGTTTCAAAAATGCTGAACTACCAAACCATGTATACCGGTTAAACAAAGCTTTATACAGTCTAAAGCAAGCTCCTAGAGCCTGGTATGACACGCTAACCGCATTGTTAAAACATGATTTCACCATCGGTTCGGTGGACAAAACATTATTTAAGTTTGAGAAAAAGGAACATATCCTACTTGTTCAAATATATGTAGATGATATCATCTTCGATTCAACCGATCCTAAGTTATGTGATAAATTCTCAACCCTGTTGACTAACAAATTTGAAATGAGCATGATGGGAGAATTAAGTTTCTTCCTAGGTCTTCAGGTTAAGCAACTCGAAGAAGGAACTTTCATAAGCCAACGCAAATATACTAAGGAACTGTTAAAGAAATTTGGGATGGACACATGCTCCTCAGCGGCCACTCCAATGAGCACATCGGTCAAATTGGACAAATATGATGAGGGTCAAGCAGTAGACCTGACCGCTTACCGAGGAATCATCGGTTCTCTCCTCTACCTGATAGCAAGTAGATCGGATATACTATTTGTGGTCGGTGTGTGTGGAAGATTCCAAGACAACCCAAAATAGTCTCATTACACAGCCGCAAAGCGAATCTTGAAATACCTAAAGGGAACTCCTGACGTCGGCTTGTGGTATCCAAAGGACTCATCTTTTAACTTCACAAGTTATTCAGATGCAGACTATGCAGTTTGCAAGGTTGATAGAAAAAGCACAAGCAGAACATGCCAATTCCTAGGTGATCGGCTTGTTTCATGGCACAGCAAGAAACAAACATCAGTTGCCACATCAACCGCAGAAGCTGAATATCTGGCAGCCGGAACCTGCTCTTCACAACTTCTCTAAATCCAACAACAACTGAAGGATTTCGGTATCACGGCCGAAGAGTCTCCAATTTTCTGTGATAACACAAGTGCCATAGCGATCACCTACAATCTGGTTTTACACTCTAGAACCAAGCACATTGACATAAGGCATCACTTCATTCGGGAACATGTCATACTGAAGCATATCCGGCTGGAATACGTATCGACAGATCAACAAGTAGCCGATATATTCACAAAGCCTCTGCAGGAAGCTAAGTTTTCTCAATTCAGACTCACACTCGGTTTAACCGACATTAGTCAGATCATCCCTAAAGATGCTTAAGAAGGGAAATCGGTTCGAACAGACAAAACCACTAGTTCCTCCTAAATTGTCGGATTCCAAATTCACCAAGGTATTTATAGAAGAACCGCCTGGTCTATCAGTTAGAGTAAACCGACCGGTTACTTAGTGCATGCGCCAAATAACCGCATTGGGACGAACAACTGATAACTGACCGGTTCGGAAATAGTTCATTTCGGATTATTTGGCCTTCGAACAAAAGTGGAATAATTATCTGTGTTTAAACTCATCTGTTCTGAAAAATTACCTTTTCAAAGTAAAATGGTCATACCTCAAAAGACGTGAAGATATGATATCTTTCACCGTCCAGGCCTATGACCAACATCATAGGCTGTAGACATGCTTATTTCATGCAAAACACTTTATCCTATGGTTAATAGACATCATTACCTGTGATACACTGGATAATAAGATCATCCTTCCACTAATATATAAGTTAGGCAAACCTCAAACAAAACAATCACAAGTTACAGCTTATCCTCTCACTAAGACAAAATGTCTTAGTTTCTAAACATCCTTCAAGTGGATTTCGATTCTGCTCAAGGCACTAAGCACTATGAAGTCTTCAAGATGATTAAGTCACTTGAAGACACTGGTCTCAAACACTTTCTAGATGACAAACATGTCATCTTTCCGGAATCTGTCCTGGAGTTCTTTTATAATGTCAGGGTTTTTCGAGGTACTTCTCACTTTGACACCCACATTCAGTCCAAGGTGGGAGGGACTGTGTTCGACTTCACTGAAAGTGATTTTGCTAGATGCTTCGACCTTCCGAAGCAAGGGCTGACCGATCTAAATGTTCCAGCTGAACTGAAGGCCGAAATCGCCTTAAGTTTTGCTCGGTCTGACCACCCGGTCAATGACCACGGTGCCAGGTCATCACTGAGAGACAAGTATCAGCTTCTCAACGATGTCATCGGTCGAAGCATTCTGGATAGGGATGTCACAAACACTTACTGTGCTACGGTTTTTAACATGATGTCTTATATAACCACGGGTACGCCAATAAACTGGTCAAGGGTGCTGTTCGATGTCCTAATCTGGATGATCGACATTCGTCAAACCAGTCTCATTCCCCAGATAAGCTGTCTACTTCTGGAGCTTGGAGTTCCACTCTGTCTGGGCGAAGGGTTGAACCAGGCTCAAGTAATCACAAAAGAAGTCATTGACTCATTTTATGAGCGATTTGAAAAAGCTTGGAAGAGGAGGAACCGCCATATCAACTCCAACGGCCGCACCAAGTCCAACGGATATTAAGTCACTCCTTCCTACAACCGGTCATTTTGCTGTACGCACCGGTTGTATCTTTGTTCAACTCTATTATGATCATTTCGGCTTGGTTTATCTTCGGTTTTAATCGGTTACTTTTCGGTTTCATGTAGCATCTGTCATTAATGAAAAGTAACATTAAACTCCCAACTACATGAGTAACTACTATCCAACTAACTTAGTTACTTTTGAACTAGATTCCCTACCTCGAGCTCCGCAACCGGTCAAAAGTAACCTCTTCCCAATACGTTTTGAAAACATAAATATTCTCTTCATTAATAAGATAAAACTGATCTTCAATATTAAATGCTGATATTTTCCCTCCAAATTTGGATCTATATAAGGAACCACTCCCTAATCAACTTAACACATCTCAAAACAAAATCTCTTGAACTCACTCTCTCTCTTAGCAAAGTTTGAATCATGCCGAGCCGAACTCTAAGAAACTTCTTGAGTATCGATTTCGACTCTTGTATGGAACATTGGGACCTGGAAACCAAGGAGCTCATGTTTGAGTTCCTCATTGACACCGGTCTTCGCACTTTTCTTGAAGAATCCGGTCTCATACTTCTTCCAGACGTCATTAACTTCTTCAGAAGTGCCTGTATAAGAGGAAACTACATTGTTTCCACAGTGAGAGATCACACCTTCTGGCTGGATGAAAACGAATTTGCTCAAATGTTCAACCTGCCCACAGAAGGGTTTTCCGACTTCCCAACCTGGGTGGGAAGTGCAGCAACCGATTACTCAGAATTTTTCTCTAGTACCGATGTACCGGTGGAGAACCACGGTTTCAAAACCCGCCTTGCCTACCACATCCAACTCCTCCATGAGATTGTCAACCGATCCATCATTTGCCAATCTCCGAACCAACGCTACTCGAAAAGAATGTTTGACATGATGACCTACATTGTTAGCAATATGCCTATCAATTGGTCATCGGTCATTTTCCAAAATCTGAAGACTATGGTACAGACCAAGAAAGGTCTCGGTTACGCCCCTCATATAAGCCGACTCATTCTCAAATATCGTCTAAAATTTGGACCGGGTTCACCGGCATCCCCTTCGAACATTCTTGATGTGGATGAGGTGGAGGAAAAGCTCACCAAGATAGTCATTACATAGGTTGTAATTTCATTTCCTATGTATTCTAAACCGATAAATGAATTGGCTTTTATCTTATATCCTTCACTTCAATGAATAACTATTTCAGTTTGATAACCGGGTCAATAATTGCAATATTAGAACATCCATCTAACTAACCGGTTAATATCGATAAATCACTTCGTCTTCGTTGAAAAATTCGGTCAAAGTCAAAAACCGCATCATCGCGGTTAATAAATCACATCATTTAATAAACGGTTTCAAGAAGAACCGCTTCATCAAAGGTTAAAATAACCAAAAACATAAGTCCGCTCAAAATCTTCGGAGGGAAATTTCTCGCCTTTGAACTCCCGCTTTGGTTTCCGGCTCTGTTTTCCCGCCTACAGGTTTCCCGCCCAAGGTTTCCCGCCTATGGCGTGCCGCCAATGGATTCCCGCCCTCGGTTTACCGCTCACATTTTCCCGCTCAATGCGTTTGGAGGGAAATTTCCCGCATAAAAGTGATGTGACGGTTCACGACGACTGGGATTCCAAACCGCAACTATAAATAGGGTCCTTAGTCATTTTATTTCATTCATACGCGAATCGACTTTCTCTCTCTAGCTTTCAATTTTCTCAAACTCTCTCAAAACAGTTCTCTTGCTCTCTCGATTCAATCATCAACAATGGGTCGCGACTCTGCACTATCTAAACATATCGTCCAGGTCGACTTTGAGGAAATTCGGGCAAACGGTTCGGCTCCGGCAAAGCAAGTTCTATCCCGAAGCTCCGAGTCCGGCCTCGAATACTTTCTAGGCGGTCCTTTCATTCTATACCAGGATGAAGTTGAGGAATTTTTCAAAACCGCATCTCTCACCGGAAGAACAATCACTACAACCATCGGCGATCAGCAGCTCAAACTAACAGAAGAGTCGGTCGCTGAAATCTTACAACTATCATCAGAAGGAAGCAACATCTCGGCGGTTTTAGATCAAGAGACCTTCGAGGAGGCTTGCCAGGTTCTCTCGGCAACCGCGGCTCCTATCGAAGTCTCCGGGAAGAAATCATCACTTCGACCGGAATACAGACTGCTATGTGATATCTTCACCAAATCGGTCCAAGCGAGAGGGGGAAATTATGACAGTGTCACTAAGGCGAAAATCGAGATGATTGCCGGTTTGGTCAACGACATTCATATAAACTGGGCGAAGGTAAGTTTCACTAACCTATGTGAAATGGTGATACCCGGTCATGGGGATACGCCATCCCACTCGGGAAAATTATGCTCTACTACAACATCAACACCGGTCCTGGTGTTCTTCTTTCTTTAAGCAAAATCATAAGGTCCCGCAAATTCAAGGACATGAAGAGCAACAGGAAGGCCTCTGGTTCTATAGGTGGCCGAAAGAAGAAGTCTGCCAGTAAGAAACCAGCTCCGGTCAGAGAAAAATCCGGAAGCAAGAAAGACAAACAACCAATCGAATCTGCCAATCCGCGGTCCGAAACGCCAAATGAGGACGATTCGGCCTCCATCTCTGACCGAACCGTTTCCCACAATACCGAAGAAAATCAGTCCGGTAAAGGGAAAGACCGGATAGTCGAGGATCAATCGGCCAGTCTCGACAATGCTGATACCGGTGCAGACAACCTTGGGGAAGAAGATGTTCATGCTAATGACAACACCTAGGAGGTGGCCGAGAATATCGTGAGCAGAATCATGGACGAAATCCACCAGCAAGCTCGCGAGGCGTCCGAAGTATTCTGTCAATGGATCCGACACCGGCATCAATTATTCTACAAAGAAATGCTACCGGTTCTAATCGCTGAATAGAAATTCGAAACGTTGATGGAGATAGAGGAGGAGGTCATCAACCTAACAAAAGCTCAAGATCCCAACACAGCCTTAGACCGACACGCAATAGTACAACCGCATGCTCGGTTACAAAAGCTAGCCGAACACATTCAACGCCTAAAAGAAAAGTATACTCCGGGAACACCGAATTATCAACTACAACTCTTGGTGTTAGAGTTGCTTGCGGTCAAGGAAAGAGAGCTCACCGAGGAAGTGGCGCGGCTTGAAGCGGTTTCCGAACATCAAGATACAAACAACTCACCGCCTTAGGAGACTGTTGACGGTCAGAATCCAGGCGATAAAGAGATAGCTTCTCCTCTAGCGGATCAGACGATCAACATGACCGACGACAGAATAGAGACTCCTCTCACCGACCTACGTGTATCTGTTCAAACCGGGGATGCAGAACCGGCCGTAACAGAAGAGAGGGTCAAGACTCTCATTGAAGAGTTTGTCAACGACCCGGTTAAGCCCTGGAAGAGTAAAATTAAGAAAGCCGCAGTTCAAGCAATCAAGATAGCCGAGACAACAAAGGATGATCTTGGCGAGGCGGTCAAGCGGATCACGTCGGTCGAAACCAACTACGGTAATACAGATCAACTATACGGAAGTCATCTAGATCGAACCAAAGCCTTGGAGGATATGACTCTGAAGTTGGTGGATGACCTCGATTCGGTCAGCAAAACGGTAGCTGAGATGGAACGGTCTCAGGAAACGACCGGTCAAAGATTGACAAAGGTCGAGGAGGACCTAGCGCAATCAGTTGCCCAGGCCGGCTCGACACTTGACAGGGTAATAATTCTTGAAAACAAGAATGCGACCCTTGAGGAAAAGAACACAAAGCTTGAAGCCGATATCAAGGCGGTCACCGAACAAGTGGCAGAGTTAATAGAGGCCAAGCTGGCTGCGGATAAAGCGATTGAGGAGGTGAACGCTCAGGCGACTAACAAACTTCAGGATGCGCTGGATGAGCAGAACCGGCCACAGAAGGAGGCAGCATGGTCTGATGCGAACATAGCCGAACATATACGAAAATTAGCGGCCAAAAATCAGGAAATCACAAAGACCATGGCGGCCAAACAAGCCGAAGATGCTAACCGGCTAAAGGCTCAACAAGAAACATACAAAAATTTCGAAAAGGCTCACATGAAGTCCCAGGCGGTTGTCTCCTCTTCGGTCCCGGCCACACGTAAAAGGAAAGCTGATTTAAACAAGGCGCAAGTCACCAGGCTGCTGGACAGAATCACCGAGACATCTGTTGACCCTCCACTCAACTCGGACTTGCAAACCGAGGATGACTTCGAAGAAGATGCCCAGTCGCCACTCAGAAGACAGTGGGTTTTAGATGCGGTTCCAATCAGAACGAACGGTCAACCGTTCCCTTCTCACACGGGCACCTCAGGAGCTGGAGGTTCCTCTTCAAGGCCGGCTCAACCGGCTAAGGGACAAACAACAGATGAACTGATGGAACAATTCCTGCCATCCAGATCAAAGAAATAGGGGCTTCATTCACTATCTTTACTTCTGTTTACTTCGGTTATTTATATATATAGTGCTTTGCCTTAGTGTCTTTTTCTTATATATAAATATAATGTAATTTTTGGAAACCGGCCTACATTTGCATTCTTACATGATTTTGATGATTTTAAATAAAATAATCAAAAAGGGAGAAATTAATAGGATAAAAGATAAGAAAAAATAATTTTTCTCAAAATTTTCCAAAATTTTTCGAAAAATTCTCCCAAGTCAGTTTCCAAAAATCCGGCCAAAGAAAACTCTTAAAAACAAAACCGGCCTACATTTGCATTCTTACATGATTTTGATTATTTTAAATAAAATAATGAAAAAGGGAGAACTTGTTAGATATAATTAAACCGGTTAATAGAACTTAACACAAACAAACTTCCTATGCAGGAACAGTCAAGTAGCTCAACCGGTCAAATTACTCAACCGGTTAAGAAAATCAACCGGTCAAGCAATTAAACCTACCAGAAACATGACCGCACAAGAAAGTCAAGATCGGTCAAATCGAAAGGCAAGAATTGATTAAACAGTCGGTCACTCAAAAGCTAATGGAAAAACCGGAAGTGATCCGGTTAACATACATAACCGACCAGCATAAAAAGACACTTCGGGCATCTGTTGAGAATGATACCGAAGGAACAGACTGAACATTGCCATACTCATACAAGTCTGAGGAAAGTCTGTAGGCTGCAGAAGACTTTCCTACAAGATCTTTCCACTTCAGGATAAATCAGAAAGGCAATCTTCAAGGTACAAACAACTGTCCAACCGATAGTTGCCATATTGAGTAAAAGACAAACCTAGCCGGTTTGACCTACATACTAGAAGAATAGACCGCCAGGTCTGAATCACTGAACCTCTGCTCAACCAATCAGATTCAAGGAAATGAAATGTGACCGTTGGCACATTTCACCCATAAAAAAAAGGAGCTGAAGAGGAGTAAATGCGGGACTTTGAAGATTACAAGTTCTAAATATTCTACAGCCTAAGTGAAAAGATTGTGTTATATCTCTAGAAAGCTTAAAGCGCTTAGTTGAAGTGTAATTCTACAATTTCGGTTAACATTGTACGAGTGTTATCGAGCAGAAAATAAGTCTCGATCGGATTGTGTTTGTATTCCTTAGTGAATATCCTTCTCGCGGTTTCGAGAGGAAGGGGTGACGTAGGAGTTTTATCTACGAACATCCATAAAAATCTGTCTTGTTACTTGCTTTCTGCTTACTTTACCTTATAACCGATCTGCACTAACCGACTAATACCGCTCCAACCGAATCACTAAGTCCCAAAACCGACCCAGCAATTTCCAAACCTGTCTCATTCAAATCCAGTCCTGCCTATCTCGTTTGTGTGCTACTTCAACCTGAAACAAACCACTTCCGCGCTTGAACTCTGTTCAAGGGTTTGTGACAGTTTGTGTAGTATTGAAACCTCGGTATTAATCTCTAACCGGATTAATCACCACCCTTTGAGTGAAACGCGCTAACCGGCCAACCCCGGTCCCCCAGCCGCGACCTAGATCCTAACAAGAAGGCACACCATCTCTCTAAGCGAATCCCAATTTGCTGAAATGTTTAATTTGCCCACAGAAGGGTTTTCTGATTTCCCAACCAGGGTGGGAAGCGCAGCAACCGATTATTCGGAAATGTTCTCCAAAACCGAGGTGCCGGTGGAGAACCACGGGCTAAAAACCCGCCTTGCCCACCACATCCAACTCCTTTACGAGATTGTCAATCGATCCATCATTTGTCAATCCCCAAACCAACACTACTCCAAGAAGGTTTATGACATGATGACCTATATTGTCAGCAACACCCCTATCAATTGGGCATCAGTCCTCTTCCAAAACTTGAGGACTATGGTCTAGACAAAGAAAGGTCTCGGCTATGCCCCCCACATCAGCGGGCTCATTATGGACCACAGTTCAGATTTTGGACCGGGTACACTAGCGTGCCCATCAAATGTTCTCGATAAAGAATGGGTAGAGGAAAAGCTTTCTAAGATAGTTATTACATAAGTATCTTGTGTTTTTAAACCGATCAATGTATCAGTTTCCATCTTGTAACTTTTCCTTTTTCCTTCAATGAATATCTAATTCTTAAGTTTGTTAACCGGGTCAATAATCGCAATATTGGAATATCCATCTAACTAACCGGTTAATATCGATAAATCACTTCGTTGAAGAATCCGGTCAAAAATCGAAAACCGCATCCTCACGATTAAATAACCGCATCACTTAATAAACGGTTACAAGAAGAACCGCATCATCGCCGGTTAAATAAACGCAATGGAAAACACAATCAAAATTACCGCTCAAAACCTTTGGAGGGAAATTTCCCGCCCATGGATTCCCGCTTCAAACTCCCGCTCATGGATTCCCGCCCATGGTTTTCCCACTCAAAGTCTTTGGAGGGAAAGTTCCCGCCTAAATCATGATGGGACGGTTCGCGACGGTTGGAATTCTAAACCGCAACTATAAATAGGGTCCTTAGTCATTTTCTTTCATTTTCACACGAATCGGCTTTCTCTCTCTAGCTTTCAGCTTCTTCAAACTCTCTCAAATCCTTATTCTCTTGATTTCTCGGTTCGATTATCTAAAATGGGTTGCGATTCCGTGTTGTTCAAACATATCATCCAAGTTGATTTTGAGGAAATCAGGGCAAACGGTTCGGCTCAGGCAAAGCAGGTGCTATCCCGGATATCCGAGTCCGGTCTTGAACATTTTATGGGCGGTCCATTCATATTATACCAAGATGCGGTTAACGAATTTTTCCTAACCGCATTCATCACCGAAGGATCAATAATTGCAACCATAGGTGGTCAGCGGCTCGAACTGACGGAGAAATCAGTCGCTAAAATACTACATCTACCATCCGAAGGGAGCAACTTCTCGCCGGCTTTAAATGAGGAGACCTTCGAGACAGCTTGCCAGGTTCTTTCAGAAACCGCAGTTCCTATCGAGATCTCCGGAAAGAAATCATCTCTTCGACCAGAGTACAGACCGCTATGTGATATTTTCACAAAATCGGTCCAAGCAAGAGGGGGAAACTTTGACAGTCTTACCCGGGCAAAGATTGAGATGCTTGCCGGTTTGGTCAACGACATCAAAATAAACTGGGCTAAGGTAGTATTCACTAACCTATGTGAAATGGTGGATCCGACATCCACTCGGTCATGGGGATACGCCATCCCACTTAGAAAAATCATGCGTCATTTCAACATCAACACCGGCCCTGGTGTTCTCCTCTCCCCCAGCAAAATTATAAAGTCCCATCAATTCAAGGACAAGAAGGGCAAAAGAAAGGCCTCTGGTTCTACAGGTGGCCGAAAGAAGAAGGTAGCAAGTAAGAAAGCGGTTCCGGTCAAAGAAAAATCCGGAACCAAGAAAGATAAACAACCAACCAGATCGGCTGATCCGCGGTCCGACACCCCCAATGATGAAGATTCGGCATCCAGCTCTGGCCGAACCGCTTCACAAAATACCGGAGAAGATCAATCCGGTAAGGGGAAAGGTCCGATAGTCGAGGAACAATAGGTCAGTCATGATAATACTAATGCTGGCTCGGACAGACTTGGGGAGGAAGATGACTACGCTGATGATAACACCCGGAAAACGGTCGAGATTCTCGTCAGCAGAATCATGGACGAAATACATCAGCAGGCTAGCGCGGCATCCGAAGTGTTCTATCAATGGATCCGGCACCGGCATCAGATACTCTACAAAAACATGCTACTGGATCTCACTGTTAGCCAGAAATTCGAGAAGTTGATGGAGATGGAGGAGGAGGTCATCAGCCTCACAAATGCTCAAGATGTCACAACCGCCTTAGAACGAAACACGATGGTAGAACCGCGTGCTCGGTTACAAAGGCTCACCGAACACATTCAACGCCTTCAAGAAAAGCATACTCTCGGGACACCGAACTCTCAACTTGAACTGTTAGTGTTAGAATTGCTTGCGGTCAAGGAAAGGGCACTGACCGAGGAGGTGGCGCGGCTTGAAACGGAGCCCGACCATCAAGAAACATCGAACTCATCCAGATCCCCTCCTGAGGATGTTGGCGGTCAGAATCCGCCCGATAAAGAGCTATCCTCTCCTCCACCGGACTGAAACATCAACATAACCGAAGTCAGGATAGGTACACCTCCAAACGACCAGCGAGCATCTGTTCAAACTGGGGATTTGGAACCGGCCATAACGAAAGAGAGGGTCAAGACCCTCATTGAAGAATTTGTCAACGACACGGTTCAGCCATGGAAGAAGAAAATCAAAGAAACCGCAGCTAAAGCCTTCGAGATGGCCATAACAACAAAGGATGATCTAAGCAAGACGGTCGATCGGATCTCGTCCGTTGAAACAAATTACGGTAATACATATCAACTATACGGCGGTCATCTTGACCGAACAAAAGCATGTGAGGATATAACTCCAAAGCTGGTGACCGACCTCGATTCGGTAAGCCAAAGGGTCGCCATGGTGGAACGGTCTCAAGAAACGACCGATCAAAGGTTGACAAAGGTCGAGGAAGACCTGGCTCAATTCGGTGCCCAAGCCGGATCTGATCGTTAGAGGGTTACGACCCTTGAAGAAAAGAATGCCAAGCTTGAAGCCGATCTCAATGCGGTCACTGAACAGGTGGCGGAGTTAATAGCGGCTAAGTTGGCTACCGATAAGGCACTTGAGGAGGCGAATGCTCTCGCGGCTCAGCAGCTCCAAGATGCCCTGGATGAACAGACCCGGTTACAGAAGGAAACAGCAGCGACTGATGCGAACATAGCCGGACATATGCAAAACATAACGATCAATGCACCGGCCATAGCAGCATCCTTAGCGGCTCAGCAAGCAAAAGATGCTAACCGCTAAGGGCCCAACAAGAAATGTATGACAAGTTCGCCAAGGCTCACAAGAAGTCCAAGGCGGTTGCTTCCCCTTCAGTTCCGGTTACACGAAAGAGGAAGGCTACTAAGAAGAAGGCGGAAATCGCAACACTATTGGGCAGAGTCACCGATACGGTTGTTGAACCTCAATTTAACCCGGTTTTGCAAACCGATGATGATTTCGAAGAAGAGCTAGAGCCTCATCTCAGAAGACAATGGTGCTTGAATGCGGTTCCACTTAGATCGTTAGGTCAACCGATCTCTCCTCTCACCGGCACCTCAGGCGGTCGAGGATCCTCATCCAGGCCGGTTCAAGCGGACAGGGGAAAAACAACCGATGAACTGCTGGAGCATTTCCTGCCGCCCAGATCGAAGAAATAGGGGCTTCATTTACCTTCTTTACTTATGTTTATTTCGGTTATATATATATATAGTATTTTTGCCTTAGCATATTTAGTATATATATAAAGTTATTTTTGGAAACCGGTCTACATTTGCATTCTTACATGATTTTGAATATTTTAAATAAAATAATCAAAAAGGGAGAAATTGATAAGATAAAAGATAAAAAAATTTCAAATATTTTTCTCAAAATTTTACAAAATATTTCAAAAAATTCTCCCAAGTCAGTTTCCAAAAATCCGGCCAAATAAACACTTAAAAACAAAACCGGCCTACATTTGCATTCTTACATGATTTTGAATATTTTAAATAAAATAATCAAAAAGGGAGAAATTGTTAGATAAAAATAGATCGGTTAAATAAAACTTAACAAAAACAAATTCTTTGTGCAGGAACAGGTTAAGGAACTCAACCGGTCAAGCAATCAAACCGACCAAAAACATGACCGAACAAGAAAGACAAAATCGGTCAAATCAGAAGGCCAGAATCATTGAACAGTCGGTCAATCAGAAGACATGAAAAAAACCCGGAAATCATTCGGTTAACATAAACAACCGACCAGTATAAAAAGACACTTCGGGTATCTGTTGAGAATGATACCAAAGGATCAAACTTAGTATTACCATATTCATACAAGTCTGAGGACAGTCTGCAGGCTGCAGAAGACCGTCCTACAAGATCTTTCCACTCCAGGATAAATCAGAAAGGCAATCTTCCAGGTACAGGCAACTGTCCAACCGATAGTTGCCATATTGAGTAAAAGACAAACCTAGCTGGTTTGACCTACACAATGGAAGACTAGACCGTCAGGTCTGAAGAGTTGACCGCCAGGTCTGAATCACTGAACCTCTGCTCAACCAATCAGATTAAAGGAAATGAAATGTGACCGTTGGCACATTTCACCAATAAAAGAAGGAGCTGAAGAGGAATAAATGCGGTTACAAGTTCTGAATTTTCTACAGCCTAAGTAAAAGATTGTGTTCTATCTCTAGAAAGCTTAAGTGCTTATTTGAAGTGTATTTACAATTTCGGTTAAAATTGTGCGGGTGTTATCGAGAAGAAAATAAATCTCGATCGGATTGTGTTTGTATTTCTTAGTGAATATCCTTCTCGCGGTTTAGGGAGGAAGGGGTGACGTAGGAGTTTCATCTCCGAACATCCATAAAAACATGTCTTGTTATTTACTTTCCGCCTGCTTTACTTTCTAACCGATCTGCACTAACCTACTAATACCGCTCCAACCGATTCAACATCATCTAAACCAAATTACTAAGCTCCAAAACCGACCCAGCAATCTCCAAACTTGTCTTATTCAAATCCGGTTCTACTTATCTCGTGTGTGTGCTGCTTCAACCTGAAACAAACCACTTCCGCACTTGAACTCGGTTCAAGGGTTTGTGACAGTTTGTGTAGTATTTAAAACCCGGTATTAATCTTTAACCGGATTAATCACCACCTTTGAGTGAGACACGCAAACCGGCCAACCCCGGTCCCCCAGCCGCGACCTAGATCCTAACAAACCACTTCAACTTGATTTGATTGAAAATCCTCAAATATCTCTTCAACATGATTAGGTTGAGGTTCCACCTCCTTATTCATACATCTTTCTTCTTGTACATAATTTTATTTATCTTCGGTTTCATGCTCTTTAACCATATTTTGCTCTTTGAAAATAGGCACCTCTATTTAATTTTCCTGCATTTTTACTTTCTGGCCTTTATGATTTTTCTGATCTTCTTCCTTAGTAAAATCACATTTTGGGCTTGTATTTTGGAAGGTATTGCAGAAAGAGCATCTATCTGGCCTCCACTCATTAGTGATTTCCATGACAGCATGTTTTCCTTTTCTATCTACTATGGTCATACTTTTCGGCAGCGTGCTTCTAAGATGCACCTCAATGTTAATTCTAGTAAATGATATGTGTTCTCCTCCTTCATTAATTGAATCTATGTATAATGATATACCCAATAAACTTGTAAAATGACTAAGTGCTTCAGAATTATACATATATATAGGTCTGTGTAATTTCTTTTGCCTTACTCAATAGTTTCAAATCTTCAGACCATTTTTCAAATTTCATATAGTTGGATCCTATATATGTATGCCTATTTTCTTGAATTTCTTCCAGATTAGATCCCTTCTTGAATTTAAGGAAATATAAATCATGGATATTTGATAAAATCTTCTCTAGCCCTTATCTTTCCCATTGCTTCAACAGTGCATCTTTAGTAATTGGGAAGGATACTCTGTTTTTCCCTATATAGTTTCCTACAATTACATTTTCCCATTCCTTTATACAGTTTTTCTCTACTTTAGTAGTCAATTTAAATTCAAATTGAGAATTCAACACCTCCACTTTTGTCTGTGTATTGCCCAAATAGATTTTCCCTTTATAGACATGATCTTCTGACTTTTTTGCATTGTTATTCTTCCAGAATTCATTAGTTTTCCATGTCGAGTTGCTCTTGATAGTATATGACTTAGATTTGGGAGCATTCATCCGCTCCTTCACTGTAGCAACTGACCATTGAACAATTTCTTCATATTCTTCTTTTTTTAGAAGATTCTAGTCTTGAAGATAATGGATGTTGAGTTGAATTGTAATATGTTGTTCATTCTCCTTATTGATGACAATTTCTCTCCTTTTGGCATGCATAAAGAGCTTTGTAATCTGATTCTTGAGCCCAAACAGATTAGCTCTTTCATTATAGCGTATCTTCCAAGCTCCTTCATTATCCTCCTATTTTCCTGCATCATTTTCAACATAAATTTTCCCAGTAGTAGTTGGAGCAAATTGCTTACTTGTGTTGGTATCTTGTTGTTCTTTGATAACTTCTTCAACAATTCTTTCAATTTAATTGACAGTTTCTTCCTTAATTCCTTCCAACACAAAATCCCTAACTTCTTTAGATATATTACTTTTGATCTTTCCCTTCCCCGTGATGGTAGAAAAAGAGAAAAAGAATAGAGTAATTGCAGGAAACCTAAGAAATGATCACAAATAAACTGCAATCGAGGGAAAATATCAGTGATGTTTATAAATGCACAAAAAACCCTAGACTAGAGAAATTTAGTGGCTCATTTATGATGCAAGACAATATTGTGTCGTCCATGCAGATCGGGTTGTGCCACCTGTGTTAATCGTGCCTCCTGTTCCGATCGCACTTCTTTTGATAAATGGTGATTTTGGTGCCAATTTGACGACTTTCAACTCAAGACAATATCGTATCACCTATGACGATCGTGTCGTATGTGCCTATCGTGCCACCGTGCCGATCTTTTCGTGATGTGTTACCTAAGTCGATAAACATTTTTAGTGTTTACAGAGTGCCTACCCATCTCGAATATAGTTTGAATACAACAAATTGGTTTTGAAAATGTTGATTCGAAGATGGCATATTAACACTAAGTTATATTGTTCATTTTATAATGTGGGAGTTAGGAAAGATCATTATACATAGATTCAATTAATGACCTATTGATGTTATGTGTAGCAATTGCAAAAGTGCTTCCAAGCGTAGCTTTTAGCGATCTTTCCTTGGTAAATATTCAAACAATGGTAATTGTAAGCATGAAAATTTGACATATCCCAATTTATAATAATATTTATAAATTTAAAATAATATTTTAAATTTTTTAATTCAAAATAACTCAAATTAGAAGTTAAAACTAAATTAGGGTAATTATTGTTATAATTAAACCTTAATTAGAAAATTATGTGAAAATCTAAAAATAATTTGGGGGTTAAAATATTGTATTTATTGACCCAAATTAATCCCCAAAAGGGTTCAAATAATTTAATTACGATTTTTAACATATGTTAAGTATAGTTTATGTCTTAAAATAAATAAATAAATACCCCAAAATACTAAAAAAATCCCAAAAATAAAAAATATGGACATCATTTTTAATATTTTTCTAAATATATTTTTTGTGTATTAATTTTGTGAAGAAAAACATAAGAAAGGGTTAAAAATTCATTATTAAAAAATATAAACTAGTGATCCTGAAGTAAAAATTATTTTTATACTTTGTAGTAGGATCTGTGACCATCAGATGTGTGTCTGGGCTTCATCCAACGCGTGAGGACATTCCATGTATCTAGATGTAGCCAAGGTGAAGCACACCCATGATGTAGTAGATCATGAGATGTCTGTTAGCTAAGATGCTAACGGAACGCCCGATCGATCAATAAAACCAACATAATGTAACAACGCGTTTCATTTAAATGAAACGACGACATTTCTTTCGTCTTCTTCATTGACACGTCATAAACGCCAGACATCAGCCCCTGACGCCGACGACCTTCCAGATGCTCTATCTTTGCCATCTTCCATCCTTATCCCTCTAGATTTTGATTACGTACACGTCTCTCCCTCACATTCAATTCCTGTAGGATAGGAATTCAAACTGTAGCCTAGAACTAGGTCGACGAGAATAAATTCAAAATCAAAGGATAAGCTTAAAGAAGCCAAATTGAGCACGAATTCTACTTCGAAACCGGCCTAGCTCGAGTATAAATACTCCATAGGTCTTATTTTTCCAATCCAACAAATAAAATCCAACCATTACTACCTATTTCAAGATCTTCCTCAAAGCTTAGGCGACAATTTTTTGAAGAAACCGTTCCGAAGTTCTAAGCTACAATCTAGAGCTTTGTAAAGCTTCAAAAAGATCATTGGAATATTTTCCAATCCCTAGAAATCTTATAGACCATCTGTAATTCAAGTTGTGATTCAAAATTAAAATTTTCAAGTTCGATCGGGTTGATCTTATTTGGTGTTCAATTATATGCTTTCTATAACCGAGATCGATCCTTAATTGATTTCCAAGCTTTCTGTTGAAAGAGATTTCTTAAATTCAACCCCAATAAAAAAAAACCCAATTTGATTTAAAATTTTGGAAAATCTGAATTTCGTGTTCTTGAAGTTTTGAGCTTGAATTTTGATTCAAATAGTTGTCTAACATGTTTATAAATATTTTAGGATAAATTTCAAATCATATTACATACATCAGGATCATGTTTGATCGAACTAAAATTTTTAAAATAAAATATTAAATTTTAGTTTTAAAAAACGTTACAAAGCTTGATTAATGTTCTTATTTTGGTCATGTTTGATTATAAACATCATTTAGAAACTATTAGATAAAAATTAGGCTCTAAGATGACCTAATTCAAAATTTCCAAAATCTTGCCCTAAAAAATATTTCGTAAAATTAATTATTCTAGGGCTTGATTGATCGGTTCTAGTATTAAGGATTATGATCCCTACATCCAACAAAGTTATAAGCAACTCACAAATCATGTTTTCATGATTTGTATCAAAAGATATAAACTTGCAATCTTCAACCAAAAGAAGAACATTAGGTGTTATTGGGACCGAGTCCTATAGGACCAATGACCGTGAAATTGCCCTAAGATCGAGCCCAAGAACCGATGTTCTTGAGTCAAGACCAAGTCTAATGACTAGTGTTCTTGAGCTAAGACCGAAAAATACGATTTAAGATTTTTGACTAGGACTGATATATGTGACCTAGGACTGAGACTCCCAAATACTAGGACCAAGAGGTCCAATTCTAGGACCGTGTATCCAAAATGTAGGACAAGAAATTTATCCCCAGGCTAGTCCATGACTGGTAAGTTTTTGCACATAGACCGAGCCTCTTCGATCCTTCGACCAATGGTCCCGAGCCTCGACCAAGAGCTCCCTCAATCTACGCCGAGCTTCTCCAGTCCTTGACTCCGATCCTAAGGCCTTTTTGGTTCCACTTTTCAAATCCCTAAATTATTTTTTGGCCCCAATCAAAAATATTTTGACTAAAGCGTCATTTAGAGTTTATTTTTAAATACGAACATCTTTTTTTGGTATTTTTCAGGGTTTTTACTCAATCTTATATAACACGCAATCATATGTACGCCACCTTTAAATAATTTTGTACAATTATTTATGTAACCCAAATCTACCGTTTTTAAGACCCCCAAACTTATAATTTGAGAAAAAAAATGTTATATATAAATTTTTAGCTATCTAAGATTTTTGAAAAATTAAATTATTTTCAACAGGTGTAGAGGACATAGAGAGAAGCCTTTCCCCAGCGTAAATAAACAACGGACCCCTTATGGAAACTCTAATGTTATTACGTTTTTATGCGTACATCAAAAAGATTTGTTTTTAAATTTCTAAACTAAGCGCCAAAGCTACATTTTTGTACAAATCATTTTCTAAACAAATATTTTCCTTAAAAAATATTTTTGGCGTGTAAATCGAGGCTATATTTGGGTACCTTTGATTAACTCAGTCTGGTCTGACATTTAAATCAAAACCTTAAAAAATCGGAGGAACCGCATTAGGGCCGGTACCGATGGAAAGGGCACGTACAAATTTTGGCAACTCTGCTGTGGAACGTTGATTTATAAATAAAACTCTAGCTATATAAATTTTTATTTATAAAATTTCAAGCTCTCATAATCGTCCACCTTGAAGGATTTATCACTCAAAGGGTACCTAGGCTTTATCTTAATAGTTGCTAGTAACCAAACGGCTAAACCAACTAGTAGTATCTGAGGAAGTACCTGATCGGAACTCTGTACTTCTACGAATTACGTAAAAAATGAACATACCGGTCTGTGACCGAGAGATGCTGCGTGAGTAAAACCTAGGATCCCGTAATTTATTCCCTCCTTTGTCTTTGATACATCCGTTAAGATGCAACCTTAGTGACGTTGGGAAAAATTCCAATCTTAACCTCAACAATACCTTACCACACAAAACCCAGATACTTTATCCAACCATTGTTTGACATCCCAAAACAATAGAATTGTGACAAGTTAACTTCTCTGTGCTTATTTATTACACATACAAACATCTATAATAGATATAATGAACATCTTTAAGAATGTTTTCTTTATAAAATCAAACAACATGTTTGTCAAGTGATTATATGATCATAGAATGTCCCTGATAGAGAATGAAGATATGTTCCTTTGGAACCACCACTTCCACGAAACGTAATGGTACTACCGAGGTTACAGCCTAAACGTCGCCCTCAAGAATACTCACTTCCGAATCTATCATAATTTTATGATGGAGATGTAGTGAAAGTGGGATCCAATACAGATGGACTTTATCATAGGAGATTGCCCGATCTTCCCAACTATTGAAGAGTTTAAAGCTATTATGATGATCAATAACAAGAACATTCGGAGGTTCAAGCCTTTTACTGAATCTATATCCCTCATGTTCCTCATTCATGATGAGTTTGGGTATACAAAGACCACGACGAAGAAGATCCTAGCAAGAACATACATGGATCTTTCATGCTGGATAAAGATGGCTTCTTAAGGCATAGATATTCTGGCTAATTTCAGTATCGCCCTGCTCATCATGACGATCATGATGGCCCACTTTCTCCTCACCCCATTAAGAAACCGCCTACCATCCACCAAGATACTAGAAGTGGCTTACCACTTTAGGGAAGGAAATAAGGATCCCACTAGAATTATCCTAGATGAAACATTGCTAGGACTAAATAAATCTTATTTTACCTACTACTTAAGCAAGAGAGGAGCATCCATCATTCTCTATGTGTGTCATTTGAAGAAGATGGAGTGCATACCTCCCCTAGTTCCCGATAGTGAGATGTGTTCCTCCATCCAATACCAACGCATTAAGAGTTTCACACTAGAAGTGTCGATCCATGACAATGATTCTATTTGTGAACTCCTACCGTGGTATGGCATTAAGAACATGGCTTATCTAATGGATGATGAACCCATAATTGTACTTATGGGTTTTGAGTGGGTCACCTCCTACTATACTAGCGAGCTGTTAAAACTATTTGGACGAGATTTTATGCCTCCTTATCGTGATTGTGTAGTTGCAATAGAGAGGCCTATTGACCATAATACTTAAACAAGCTACCTCAAAAATTAGAATGATGTTGTCAAGATGGGTATCCCGAAAGACCGAAAAGATTATTTAGACCAAATCATGGAAGAGTACCTCCACCAAAAAGAAGAAGAGAACCAAGGTTCAATCACCTCACCTCTACTTGCTGTAGTAGGACTCGTTCTCCCTATAAGTAAAAAAGGAGGAAACTTTAAGCTTTACCACTATTATAAGCCAAAGGATTTACAAATCAGTAGATATAGATGATGGAATTCTCAAAACAATGTAATATGGACTCCAAAATTTTGAACTATATAAAATCATAGGTCCATAAAGAAAATATATAAAATACTTACATGTTCATGCTAAGTCATATTATTTACATATACATTTTCTTTTGTTTTTATAATTGCAATCTCTACGTGATCGCAGTTCGTCAGCCACTTTGAATAGTATGGCCCCACGAAGAAGACACCCTAAAACTGGACGTTTTGTGCTCCAAAAAATGGCCGAAGGAACTCTAAGGGTTGATACGGTATATCTGACTGAGTTTACTGAAATGAATGCTACTTTTCAACAAGTAATAGAACAGTTGGCAGTATTAACAAATTTGTTCAGAATCAGTCATCCTCATCAAAACTATCAAAACAATTTGTCACACCTATCTTCACACCGGTTAGGTTTTTTTATTAATTAATTACTTAAATCATATTTTATATTATACATAAAAGTAATTTCTAGAATGCAGGTATAATTACAACAAGATTAATACAATTTTTATTTTTATTTATTATAATATTTTAATTTAAATTCAAGTATTTAAAAGCATTTATAGAACTATGTAAATATAAAGTCCTCATATTGTTGTCTTCTCTAACTTCTTTATTAGTCATTCATTATGAATTTTAATTTATTTTTTTCAATCAATATTTTGATGCTTTTAATTTTATTATATTTACTACATCAAATAAGAAATATTGTATATTAATTTATTTAAATTTTCTTCTTTCAGCATGAAATAAATATTAATGGAACAATTTTTTCATTCTTAGAATCAACATCAGATGGCCACAATTATTCCTCGAGTAAAACATATTCGTACTATTTATCTTGTTTTAGTCAATTAAATTGATTTCATTTATTAACACTACTCTCTTATTTTTAAGAGACTTTATTATTTAAAATAGTTAAAGAGGGGGCATATTAGTAATGAATTTATTTTTTTGGAAAACGGTTAAAACCATTTCATTAAAATCACAAAAGTGGAAGGGTCAGAAATCAAAGTTAGACAAACTCTAGCTATGATTAAGGATGACAATCAAAAAACCCTAAAAAAACTGATTAGTAGCATTCATACATTCTAAAAAACAGAGATTATAAATAGAAAAGACTACATTTAAACCTAACCATCCTAGCCTGATATTTTCGCATGCCATCTTTTTTCATTGAGATACAATCTTCCCCTCCCCCTTTTTCTTCCTATTCCTCTTCCTCTTTCTCTTCCTCTTCCTCTAACGATAAAAGAAGATTGTATTGAAGTGGATGATGAGTATTGTTGATTCTCATTTTGAATTCTCTCTTTGTACGAGCCCGTTCTAATTTGATAGAAAGAATTATTTCTGAGAATTTTAGGGTTTTTACCTTTGTTTTCTTCAACTTGAACTCATGTATTCTTGTCTTCATTATCTTCAGCTTCAACTTCAGACTCTGTTATAAATTCATGTATCTTTAGAATTCTCTGTTTCAGCTTTGAAATTCTGGGTGTTTTTCTCTTGAGTTTCCTCAATAATAACTTGAGGTTTATCTTCTCTTTCCATCCTGATTCTTCGCATTACAGAAAATTTTCTTTTCCTCTTCACCTTGATTCCCTTTACTTTAATTCTTTCGCTGATTTAAATTTTCTCAGAATCCTTCTTGATTTTTTCCTCTGCATTTTCCTCATTTTTGTCTTTTCTTATCACTATCCTTAACTTCCACAATATGCTCTCCCATTCTTGATTCTTCGGTTTCATTTTCCTTCTTTTTTGCTTCCCATGCTTTCATGATTTTCTATTCTTCCTCAATTACTTTTACATATTTAGTACTAACATGTTGGAATGTATTGCATAAAGCACACCTATTTGGCCTCCATTCATATGAGATTTCCATGACTGTGGGCTTTCCATTCCTATCAACAACTGTCATGTTTTTTTATAATTTACTTTGAGGATGCACTTCAATGCTTATTCTAGCAAAAGTAAGGTGCTCTCCTTCCTCTGTAATTGGGTTCATATATAATGGTTTCCCCAATAGACTAGGAAAGTGACTTAGAGCTTCTGCATTATACATTTGTGCTAGGATGTTCCTAAGTTTGAACCATATTTGGGTTGTTTCTTTTGGCTTTCTTCGAAGGCTTAATTTTTCAGACCATCTCTCCAACTTCATACAGTTAGATCTAATATAAGTATGCCCAATTTTCAGAATATCTTCCAAGTTCGTTCCCTTTTTGAATTGTAGAAAATAGATATCATGGATGTTTGCACAAACCTTCTCCAGTCTCTTCCGCTCCTGTTGTTTCATTAGTGATTCCTTAGTGTTTGGAAAAGATACATGGTTCTTTCCTATGTAGTTCTCAATAACTATATTTTCCCATTTTTAGATGCATTTCTCCTCCACTTCAGTGGGCAATTTAAATTCAAAAGGAGAGTTGAGAATCTCAATTTTTTTAAAACTCACCCAAGTAGATTTGACCTTTGTATGAATGATCTTCTGCTTTCTTTTCTGCATTCTTTTTCCAGGCTTCATTTATCTTTCAGTTGGAATTGCTCCTGATATTATAGGTATTTGATTTTGGGAACTTCATTAGCTCCCTCATTATTTACACTAACCAGTTTATAATCTTTTTGTATTCTTCTTTCTTCAGTAGGTTCCAATCTTGAAGATAATGTATATTCAATTGGACGGTTGTTTGCTGTATATTCTCTTTGTTGAGCACAATCTCTCCTTTATTTGCATGCATCAATAGCTTTTTTATTTGATTTTTAAGTCCAAAGAGGTTTGTTCTTTCATTATACCTAATCTTCCATATTCCTTCATTTTCCCCCTGTTTTCCTGTTGCATTTTCTTCATAATTTGTATCAGTAATTGGTTCTTTACATTTGCTACATTCCTATTTTTTATGGATAATTTCTTCAGCAATCCTATCGATTTCTTTTTCAACTACCTCCCATAAACCTTCCATCACAAATTCTATGACTTCCTTATTCTTCTTATTTTTCTTTCTTCCCATTTTGATGAATAGCAAAACAGAACAATAAAACAGGGCAATAACAGAATAGGTTACACTAGAAACCCTAACTATTACAGAACAAGGTAAACTAGAAACCCTAACCTTCCAACCAAGGTTTTGCAGATGAATAAACGACCTAGTTATTAGAGTCAATATTGTACCATTCGTGCTAATTGTGTCGATCGTGTCGATCGTGTCATTCATGCCAATCGTGCCGTGAAATCTCCAGATGTTTCTCTCTCTTAGTATGTTCTGGTTCCTGACGTGTTATTTTAGTAATGATTTTATCAAGCATTAATAGGCAACAATTATCCATTTTAGACAAAGTAAAAAATAAATATGTGTTTCGAGGTTTATAATAGGTAAAAAGTATCAATAATAAGGTACATGTTTATGATGGCTTATATAGACTTATTATAAATTAGTAAGATTTTTATATACTTGTGTTTGATGTTTATAAACATTCAATTCATTATATCTTAATCAAACTAATTTATGACATCTCTATATAAACCATCATAGACATATAATATAATATTAATACATATCATTTTATAAACATCAACAACTTGTATTTTTGTATTTTTTATTGTATTTCATGTTTACCTTTTTATTTATTAATAATAACATTATTGTCTGAATTATTGTTCTCTTTTTAACTTAAGTACACTTGGTCTAATAAGATTCTTAAATACGAGTGATTGTGTTATTGATTTTAGAACATCATGATTTGCTTGGGAGGGATGGAGTGGAGTCTTATGAAATGATTTTGCGGATTAATTGGAATTTGATATAAAAAATGATTGAGAATGAGGACTTTAAGACTGTTAATGATGCAGGACAGGCTCATTCCTAATGTTATGTTGTAAAAAAAGTGGAGATATTTGTATTTACTTTAATTTTGTTTATTATTTCTTCTCTGTTATATCGTTTAAAATACTCTGGGTAATTTAGAAGTAAAATGTTTCATTTACTATTATTCTATCAATCCTCTATATTAACTTTATAAATATGGGTTATTGTTGTCCAATCTAGATTAATAGTAGTTCTCTCTAAAAAAAGATTATATTAATGCTAAACAATTTAATTTATAAGTTCAGATAAAATAAATTTTAAATTTTGTGCACATATTAATTTGAAACTTGTATAAAAAATATGGAATAATGTTTTTTTAATCAAAAATTTGAAAACAAATCAAAAAGAGAATAACCATTCTTCTATTACATATAATTTGAAATTCCAAAAAATTACTTTTAATAAATATGTGATTTAATTAACTAATTAGATTTTAATGTATGATTGTTCAAAAAATAAATAATTATGTGTATAAAGTGGTAAAAATATTACAATACAAGAATTAATATTAATTTTATAATATTTAATTCTAATTTAATATAAATTATTAACTCTTTTTAAATGTTAGCATGAATTAGAGTTTATAAAATATAAAATAATAGTTTTTTATTTCAAACTAAAAATAAGGAAAAGAATTGAAAAATGATTAAAAATAGTGTAATATCTCATTCATGATTAGTATATTATAATTTCTACACTAAACAATTTATATCAAATTAAAGATATGAAAAATTAAGGTGCTATCAATTGTTTGAGTTATTTACATAATTCAAGATATATGAACAGTTTTACAAATTATAATTTTACCCATATAAAAATACCAACAATCATTGATTTATTGTGTATAAGAAGATCATATTACATTATTTATATCTAAATGTTCACATAATATTTGTAATGAGTTTTGCATTTCTCTATTTGCAATATAAAAATAATAATAAATAATGTTATTCTATTATTTTAATATTTTTACTTATTTAATATAAGATATTTGTTTAGTAATAAATATTTTAAATTTCACCATTTGAATTAAAATCATAACAAATATTTCACCATCGATAAGAGATATTCCTGAAATAAATAAAATGCTATCCAAAATTTGTAAGCATCTTTAATAAATATTTCAAAGTAGTTACCAAACTAATTAATTTTTATATTACTATATAAAAATAAAACATTGATTTATTATTTAAATATTAAAGTTTATAAACAAATAAATTTATTTGAAAAATATATTCTAAGTTAGTTAGATAGTCTCACTTTCATATTGATTTATTATTGCAAATAGTTTAGATATAATATCATGTCTAATGTAAGTTTAACAACTATATTTAATATTTATAATTTTGTAATTAACCATTTGGATTTTTAAAAGAGGAACACCTATTAACAAAAAAAAAAAAAACCTCCATATACTTACTCTCAGAAAATATATACTATCAAAACTAATCATTACAAAAGAAAATTAAATTAATTATTTTTTAAATAATAATGAAATCTCAAACTTACCCTACATTCACGCAATAAGTATACCGATCTATTACTAATTTAAATAAAATATATTAATATCCTATACAAATTAAGAAAAAACATTTAAGATTTACATAAATATACCGAATACGACAAAGAAATTGAAGAGTTTCACACTCATATAGAATACGACAAATAAATTTAAGAATTTTATATTTTTGCATTATACGACAAAGAAATTGAAATGTTTCAAGGAGATATTTTGGTAGCATAATAGTAAACTTCATGATTTATATAGTCTAATATCGATATTGTGTTTTTTTTATATAACTTATTATAGACTTATACCTTAAAATTTTAATTAATTAGATTTTATAATTATATTTCATGTTTGTTCAAGTGGGAGATTATTTTATTCATTTCTGTTAACCGTTTAAAATAATTTTAGACTTCAAGACAAAATATTCTATATTATTAGTTTTTTTTTTTAATTTATTAGTTTATTAATTTAATTTAAATATTTTTCTCAATGATTTATAAAGTTAACCACCTAAGTTTTTTTTTTACTAATAATTTTAAAAAATCTTCAATTAAATTTTATATAATATTAATATTTGTATTCTAAAGTGCTTATATTATTCAGGTTTGACATATAATATTTCTATTACATTAAATAAACTTTTACATTTTAAATTAATTCTAATAAACAAACACTTAATTTTAAAATTATTTAAATCCCAATTTCAAAATTTTCTGATTAAATATGTTTATATTTGAGTATAATCAAAAAAATTGATATTCACTGTTTCACTATTTACATAGACATAATATTAATATGTTATCAAATATTTCATTTCCGAAATAAAAATATAAGTCACTTTTTCTTTATATTAATTTATGATGTTTAATTGTACTAAATATTTTGTTTTTTATATAGAAGAATGATATTTTAAAATTGATGTTTACTATATAAAAATTTATTTTAGGAGCTATAGATGGAAATTAATCAAAAATATTAAATATATCTCTATCTAAAAAAAATATTCATATTAATAAATTACTTACATATATTTTTCTATTAAACACATAAAATTTATTTATAAACTCTAAGCATGATTATCTAAGCATGATTATGACAAGTTTAATATAATTTTTTTACCATTTAGATATACATTGATATATATAATTAAATATTTATAATATTTCATTTTCAAAATAAATAAATAAGTCATTTTATCTTTATATTAATTTATTGTGTTTAATAATACTAAATATATTATTCTTACTTAGTAAAATCATATTTTAAAATTTATGTTTATTGAATGAAAATATCTTGTATGAGATATATGCATCTATCTAAATAAAGAGTTTATTTTTTATTAATTAATTACTTAAATTATATTTTATATTATACATTAAAGTTATTTTTAAAATCCAGGTAGAAGTTATTTCTAAAATTCGGGCTAAAGTTATTTCTAAAATCCAGGTAGGATTACAACAAGATTAATATAATTTTTATTTTTATTTATTATATTATTTTAATATAAATTCAGTATTTAGATCAATAGAACTATATAAATATAAAAGTTGTTTTAACTTTCTTCCTCATATTCACATCTTTTCTAACTCCTTCATTAGTCATTCATTATGAATTTTTTTTCGATCACTATTTTGATGTTTGTAATTTTATTATATTCACTACATAAAATCAGAAATATTGTATATTAATTTATTTAAATTGTCTTCTTTCAGTATAAAGTAAATTTACTTTGTCGATGGAACGATTTTTTCATTCTTAGAATCAACATATGATGGACACAATTATTCCTCAAGAAAAACATATTCGTACTCTTTATCTTGTTTTAGTCAATTAAATTATTTCCGTTTATTATCACAACTTTCTTATTTTTAAAGAGTGACATATTAGTAATGATTTTATCAAATACTAATAGGCAAGTATATTACATTTTAGACGAATAATACAAAACATAAATATGTTTTCGAGGTTTATGATAGGTAGAAAGTATCAATAATGAGGTACATGTTTATGTTGATTATGTAGACTTAGTATAAGTTAGTAAGATTTTTATATACTTGTGTTTGATGTTTGAAAACATCCAATTCATGTATATCTTAATCAAACTAATTTGTGATATCTCATGTAAACCATCATAGACATATAACTTAATATTAATACATATTGTTTTATAAACTTCAACACTTGTATTTTTTTTATTGTATTTCATGTCTAACTTTTTATTTCTTAATAATAACATTATTGTATGAATTTGTGTTCTCTTTTTTTAACTTTAGTTTTCAACATTTAATGATTTGATTTAAGAGTATCATGATTTCCTTCGGAGAGATGGAGTGGAGTCTTATGAAATAATTTTGTGGATTACTTGTAATTTAATATAAACAAAAATTATTGAGAATGAGGACTTCAAGGATCTTAATGATGCCCGTAAGCTCATTCATCATGTTATGTTGTAAAATGTGTATTTATTTGTAAGATTAAATTTTTTTATCATTTCTTCTTTGTTATATCGTTTAAAATACTCCGGTAATTTCGGGTAATTTAGAAGTAAAATGTTTCATTTATTATTATTCATTTTTAATGAATACTCTATATTATCTTTATAACATGGGTTATTGTTGTTCAATCTAGATTAATAGTAGTTCTCTCTAAATAAGATTATATTAATGCTAAACAATTTTATTTATAAGTTCAGATAAAAAAGATTTTGAACTTTGTGCATATATTAATTTGAAACTTTTATTATAAATATGGAATAATTTATTTAATCAAAAAAATTGAAAACTAATCAAGAAGAGAATAACCATTCGTCCATTACATAGAATTTGAAATTTAAAAACTTACTTTTAATAAATATGTGATTTAATTAACTAATTAGATTTTAATATATGATTGTTCAAAAAATAAATGATTACGTGTATAAAGTGCTAAAAATATTACAATACAAGAATATTAATTTATAATATTTAATTTGAATTTAAAATAATTTTTTAACTCTTTTTAAATGTTAGTTTGAATTAGAGTTTATAAAATATTAAGTAATAGTTTTTTATTTCTTGTTAAAAATAAGGAAAAAATTTGAAAAAATATTAAAATAGTGTAATATCTCTCTGATAATTAGTATATTATAATTCCTACTATAAAAAATATATCAAATTAAACAAGAAAAATTAAAGTGGTCTCAATTGTTTGAGCTAATAAATAAAAGTCCATAATCCAATCCAAGATATAGAAGTAATTTTTCGAATTATAATTTTACCCATTTATAAAATACCAAAAACCATTAATTTCTTGTGTATAAGAAGATCATATTACATTATTTATACATAAATATGTTCACATAAAGAGTTTGTGCATTTCTCTCTTTCCAATATAAAAATAATCAATAAATAATGTTATTCTATTATTTTAATATTTTGACTTTTTTTATATAATCTATTTTTTTAGTAATAAATAATTTTAAATTCATCATTTGAATTAAAATCATAACAAATATTTCTCCACTAATAATAGATATTACTGAAATAAATAAAATAAATAAATGTTTATTTGTATCCAAAATTTGTAAGCATCTTAATAAATATTTCAAATATTGTAGTTACCTAACTAATTAATTTTTTATATTACTATACAAGAATAAAATATTGATTTATTATTTAAATATTAAAGTATATAAACAAATAAATTCATTTGAAAAATATGTTAGATAACCTCACTTTAAAATTTGTTTATTATTCTAAATAGTTTATTTTAAATTTGTTTATTATTCTAAATAGTTTAGATATAATATTTGGTTTAATGTAAGTTTAACACCAATATTTGATATTTATAATTATTAACAATCAACCTCCATTTACTTGCTCTCACGAAATATATACTATCAAAATTAATCATTCAAGAAGAATATTAAATTACTTATTTTTTAAATAATAATGTAGTCTCAAACTTACACCTACATTTACACATATATTCACGCAATAATAAGTATACGGATTTATTAATAATTTAAATTATTTCACACATATACAAATTAAGACATAAAAAATAAAATATTTTCACAAATATACCAAATACGACAAAGAAATTGAAGAGTTTCACACTTATACATAATACGACAAATAAATTCAAGAATTTCACATTTTTGCAAAATGCGACAAAGAAATTGAAGTGTTTCAAGGTTTGAGAAATTTTGATGGAATAATAGTAAACTTCATGATTTATATAGTCTAATATCGATATTGTGTTTATTAAATTTTCTAATTATATTTCATGTTTGTTCATGTGGGAGATTATTTTATCCATTTCTGTTAACAATTTAAAACAATTTTGGATGTTTGTGGAGTCTCTACATGAGAATACATGATTGTAGGATAGCTTGCTATGATCCTACAAGAAATCAAAATGCAACAAGTTCTGTACCCATACTTTAAATACAATTAAATTATGCTTGCATGTATTGACACTTCTTACAGGTACTTTGCACGAACTTCACTACAATTACGCATGATTCTTTAAGCATATGTTCCCCAAGTAAGGTTAGGCAGAACGGAAAATGCACGACTCCAAGTTGTATTTTTTTTCTCAAGAAAAATATATACATGTTGGATTTACAAAGATGTTGTCTTTTTATGTTCTAATTAAGAATTTTGAGTATAATATTTTTATTGACAATTTAGTTTAAAAGGCTTTCAAAAGGGAAAAAGTTTAAAAATATAGTCAAACTGGTCGGGTCAAGAACGAGTCAGCGGAACTCAACACAAGATGCTCTCGTCCGTCTAGGCTTATTTAAAATAATCCGGTGACTTCATGCTAATGTCCGACGCTCTATATTTGAAAAGGGCCCAAAAATGCTAGTTTTGGCATTGGTTTGATTATGGAAGTTTAACAAAGATCACCAAACTAAAAAATGCACCCATATCTCTATACTCGATGATTTTAGATGATATTGGATGTTTTGAAAAGTTTCAAGGGTCTTCTACAAGGCCTTGTTTGAATAAAAATTCTAACCGAACTTCTTATAATTCAATCCGAACAAAATAGGATCAAAATAAAAATTCAAAACTTGACAAAAAAATCTTTATATTAGGTTTACTATCTATGATTGGAAAGCTAATGCACAACATGATCGAATGGTACCGGTCCTGAGTCTCCATTTGACGGTTAAGGTGGTCTAGGCAACCCGACAACAAGATGCAATCACAACAACTTCAATCATGGAGCGAACTGAAGCTTCATGTTACTTTGAAAATTCTTATATTTTAACATACTTGACCATTTAGTGCAAGTGGGTTACCATTGTAAAGATATTTGAGTTGTCGTTCAATTGATAACAAGCAACACCCAAGTTTCAACTCGTTTACCGAGTTACCAATCTCCTAAAATCCTGAATTCCAATGATACCCTTTCCTAAGGGTATTTAAGGATATAACCCATTTATTTGAGGTACGATTTATCATTTTGAAAAATTTAGAGCACGTTCGATAGAAAATCAAAATTGAGAGCTAGTTAGACTAAATCAAGAACACTTTGAAGGTGATTCCTACGAGAACTGCATATCCTCCAGTGAACTCTTCTTTTCCATTTCTTATCCTTTATTTTTCACATTCAGGTAAGTTCTTATATACTCTAACTCCATGACATATCAGTCGTCCATTATGTACATCGATGGTAAGTTAACATATGATTAGTACAATAAGTAAATTTTTAGTTTTATTAAATTGTTTAAATGTCGATTGATGGATTGGTTTACCCTAGTTGCTAGAAATCCTTAAGTAGATTTAGTCTATCTAGGAAGATGATAGGCTTTGACTAGCCTCAAATCCAATGTTCTAATCTCACCGGATTTTGTAAATTTTGGTCGTCGGAAAAGACACTATTGAGCAGTCTTTCAGACGAGCACCACATCCTCTCCAGATTGTAGCGAAATCTTCTGTAAAACTCACTGTTGTAAGGAAGATATCATTGAATATTAATATGAAGAAGCATTAATAAAGACACGAAATTCCCAAATGGACTATGCCTATTGGAATCTCGAACCGTAGTGGATTCTTCCTCTAATTTTTCTTTTCTTCTTTTCTCAAGAACTGGTTCTATAATTGACGATGATTATGGCGTCTATGAGTTCCGAAGATGATGAGCTCTACATAGCAAAGTGAGATGTAGCCTCCTTCAGAAACATGAAGTCAAAATTGGAAAAGAGAGTTCACCTCTATTTTTCGTCACCACATCCCTTATGTTATTCTCCGAGTGTTTTGGGTGACTTCCAAGTAGGCAAGGTCAAGTAAGAAATCTCTGCAGAAGGTTATGCTGCATCGAAAATTGGCGAGACACACGATGATAAGGAAGAAGATGACGGATGGTTTTAGTTCATTTCTTTATCTTAAATAAAATTTTGGCCCTTGAAGTTCATTTTGGCCCTTGATGTTCTAATTTTTTAAAATTTGTCTGGAAACTTTAATTAAAATTTAATTTATTAATTAAGAATTAAATTGGACCTTAGACTTTCTACATATGTGCAATTTCAACCTTAAACTTCCAATTTTAGATTATTTTCAATAACTCTAAAATAATTCAACCCTTGAACTATTTTTCCACATCTAATTTGACCTCCATATTTTATATATGTCCAATTTTAGCTATAAAATTCAAATTTTTAAAATTTTAAATTCCTTATGGTTAATTTTGTTCCATTTTCACACCAAACAACCTTATTTTATTAATTGGAGCCAATATATCATTTTAGAAAAATTCCAAAAATTCATGGATGGTTCAAAATATTATTTATTCAAGAATTATTATTTTCCATAATTTTAGGTCCCGTTTTGAAAACGACGTAATTTGAAACGCTCATATCTTGATCTCTACAACTTCAAAAGTGGGTCTACAATTTTCTTTGACGTCCATGAAAACTTTCAAAATTTTCGTAACACTTTTAGTGGAAAGTGTTCCTAAAAATATTGTTTTCATGCACAATGATTTAAAAAATATCATTATTTTTTGGAAATTTTTTTATTTTGGTTGTGACATAAATGGGGTTATAATTCCCCTATTAATCCTTATACTATATTTTTTACATTCCTGAACTCCTTTTGGTATAAGGATTCATAATTCGAACTCGGAAAGCAAACTTCAAGGAACATACAAATCAGTGAATTCACATTGATGTTGACATGTGCCCAAGAAATATTCTATTATTTCATTATATAGTCTTTTGTCTAGAGAAAATCAATCGAGAATTTAAAGTTACCTTTGAACTAAGAATATGGTTATTCTCCAATTAGACTTAAATGATGATATTAAAAACTTAGAGAATTCTAAATTGCTTTATCTCAACATTCGTCTAAATCAAGTTGAAGTTTAGAGTCATCTTAAGCAAGAAATATAGTTAATTCTTTAGTTTAGACACATATTAGGATATACACAAGCTAAAGAATTCTAAACACATAATGCAATGTTTAACGTACACTCATAAATATATGGCCAACTACTTTCAAGTAGAGACTATCGCTCGGGATAAGAACATAGGGCATAATAGTTATGACCTTTTTTTAATGTTCAACCAAACACATAACTCTTAATCGATGAATACTCTAATTTTCTTTTCTTTTGTTTCTTTGTTAAGTAAACTAAAGCGGCGAATTGTTGAGTTAATTAAAATGAACTTAGGAAATAAGTTTATTTAAATCAACATTGTTCTAATCATGAGCTGGAATTATATTGATGATGTTTAGATTAATTAAAATAAAACTTAGTTATGCACAAGTAAATGAATAAGACTAAATTGTGAAACTATCGTTGTGCAGGTACAAATCTAAAGAAGACTACCTATTCGGACGTCGTCTAACTCCTTTAGACGTGGTGTAAGGAGTGTGCATAGTTAGACGTTGTCTAACTCTTTTATACATAATCTAAAGGGAAGCGTAGTTAGACACGGTCCAACTCCTTTAGATGTGGTCTAAATTGAAGCGTAGTTAGATGCGGTCTAACTCCTTTAGACGTGGTCTAGAGGTAAGTGTAGTTAAACGCGTTCTAACTCCTTTAAACAAGGTCTAAAGGGTAGTGCAGTTAAACGCGGTCTAACTCTTTTAGACGTGGTCTAAAGGGAAACGCAGTTACACGTGGTCTAAAGGGAAACACAGTTAGACGCGGTCTAACTCCTTTAGACGTGGTCTAAAGGGAAGTGCAGTTAGACTCCATCTAACCTTCTTAGACGTGGTCTAAAGAGGATGCGCAATTAGACGCGATCTATCTCCTTTAGACGTGGTCTAAAGGGAAGCGCAGTTAGAGGCGGTCCAACTCCTTTAGACGTGGTCTAAAGGGAAGCGCAGTTAGACGCGGTCTAAAGAGCAAGCACAATTATACGTCGTCTAACTCCTTCTTAGACGCAGTCTAAAGAAGGAGCGCAAGTAGAAGTTGTTTAATTTGATCAGACGGCCGAAGGAGCGTCTTACTACGTCACTCAGCTCATATGAAGTTATCGTTTTCAATAGTCTAACAACTCAGCTCCAACAACGAATGAACTACTGCCACGTTCTCCAATATTCAAATTGCCCACGATGTGTTGTACCTTCCATGGTACGGCCACGATCCCAATGCTCAGTCTGATGTACCTTTGTACTATTGGCAGTAGTACAACAAAAGGAGGACACATGTCTTTAAAGAAGTTTTGACCGTTGGTTCACTTCAAATATAAATAGAATCCCAAGGAAAATAGACTAACTACTAACCAAAACGAATCACTTGTTAACGTGATCATTCTTGACGAATCGGTTACTAACTTACCATCTATCAATCATTCTTCCTAGCTTGTTGAACTTGCTCACCGCTATCAAGTCATATTCTTTATCTAAAGCATTGTGTATACATTGTCTAGAGATCATTCTGTAATTCATTCATTGTTCTTTCTAGAGATCATTCTATAATTCATTCATTGTTCTTTCTATGTCAAATCTTAGTGTTGTATATTGATCAGAGGGTGTTCTGTTCAACAGAGTGTTAGTTAGAAGTTCAAAATATACGGTCAATTAAATCCTGGGTTTCTGACTGGGTTTGTATAGTGTGTTTTATATCGATCAAAGTCTTCTAGTGAATATCTTTCTTGTTGAGGAAGAAGGGGTGACATAGAAGTTTTATCTTCGAACATCCATAAAACTCTCTATGTTCTTTACATTCTTCCATTGACATTTATTCATTTGAATCTTCAAATCCAACAAACAGTTTCGCACTTTAATTTGTTCAAAAGTTTGTGAAGATTTTGAAGAATGGAAATAGACCTTAAGTTTTAACAGAGTTAAAATCGAATTGAAGTGCATAAGCATTTAACAATAGCCAGACTCCTGTCTCTATTGTTAACACCGATCCTTACAAGTGGTATTAGAGCCTCATTTTCTATTCTCAAGCATCATCAGATCCAAAACCATGTTTATGGCTGCCACCAAGAAGGTTCTTATGTTCTGTAAGGAAAACTACAACGGATGGAAGGTGAGAGTGCAAACTCATTTATCTTTCATAGATGATGACATGTGGTTTGTCATCACCAATGGTCTAATAAAGATCGAGAAGCCAAGATATGAATGAACCAGTGAAGATAAGAGGATGAACAACCTCGACAACATGGCTAAAGACAACCTCTACAAGAGACTGGATGACAACATGTTCAACAAGATCATCACCTACCTTACTACAAAATAAATTTGGGAGAAGCTGACTCAACTATATGAAGGCAACGTGCAAACCAGAGAAAACTAACTTAAGGTTGCACACAGTAGTTTGATAACATCAAGATGTGTCTTGGAGAGACGATGACTGAATTCAATGAAAGATTCTGTAAGATTATCACTACTCTCTCCACGTTGGGCAAGTCTTACAACAACAAAGAAGTTTCGATCAAAGTCATGCGTGCTTTTCCTAGAGAGTGGGATATTAAGACGATGGCTATGATGGAGTCTAAAGACCTCAACAAGATTGAGCTCTATAATTTGATAGCCGATCTGAAAGCCTATGCGTTTGAGATAAACTCTAAGAACGAATATGAGCATTCCACATCTATCATCTTAACTAAGGCGCTGGTGTTTGTTGAGGAGCCACCTGCTACAATTGTGGAGCAAATCAACAACAACGCCATGACTCTCTTCCTGAAGAAATTCAGCAAATTCATTAAGAAGAGCAATCCTAACTCAAGCTCTTCAAATAATAACAATGATGATAAAAGTAATTATAAGGATAACTTGAAGTGTTTTAAGTGTGATAAACTAAGACACTTCAAAGAGTAATGCAGGAAGCCAAAGCGTGATGATAAGTGAAAAGATGAGAAGAAGAACAATAAAGAGTTGAGGGCTCTCATGGCTTCTGATAGCGAGGCCAAGTGGGCCCAAAGCGACTTAGATGATTCATCATCCAGCGACATCGATGATGAAAATTTCATATTCTTCATGGAAGAGGAAGAATCTGAAGTATTTGACTTCTCCTTTGAGGAGTTTACAAAATATGAATTAACTGCTGCATTTAATGACATGGTCATTGAGTACAAGAAGTTGTCAGACTCTTTTAATGAAATGAGATTGAAATATGAAACTAATAACTCTTCTCATCTCAAACTTCTGAACCAAAAGAATTTTAAAACAAAGTTATTAAGCTCTCATCTAAGAATGAGAAGCTCAAAGAAAAGGTTCAAGCACTGTTTTCTGAAAACCAACGTTTGACTTATGTGTTCAGTTCCTGGACGAGGTCTGGAGATGCAGTCAGACATCAAATAAGTATGATGAGGTCTTCCGGATACAAATATGGTTTAGGATGTGACAATGTCAGTCTAGACAAGTCTTATGAAAAGTTAAACTCAGTGAAAGACAAGCTTAAACCAATAAGCTTTGTTAGGGGTATTTTAACCGATAAAAGAACTGATCCAAGCTGTGAAGATTTAACTTTAAAGGATTAGATAGCTTGTGTTAAGAAAATTGAAAACTGGTTGAAGCCTAGAAAAGGAGAAGCCAGCAAGTCTGGCAAACCAAAACTTGACAGGAAGTCAATGAGTTTAAGAAAAAAACCATCCTATAAGGTTAATGGAACAACTGCTAGTAGGAAGACGTCTTCTAAGCCGAAATCTTACATATTGATCACAACAAAACATGGGAAATCAATCAAAATAACTCAAATATGGATTCCCAAAGAGCTGATTAACCGAGGAACCAAGTGAATGTGGCTACTAAAAAGTTGTAAATATATATTTTTATAGGTACAACAGCTCAGCTACTTGGAGGAATCCATCTGGTATCTAGATAGCGGTTGTTTTTGACACATGACTAGAGATAGACGACTACTGACCGAAGTGAAAAAATGCTTAGGGCCTAAGATCACTTTTAGTGACAATAACAAGGGTAAGACCATGGGTAAGGGTAAGATTATTCATGGTAACCTCACCATCAACAACGTGTTACTTATTGAACACCTATGTTATAACTTGATTAACATTAGCCAATTGTGTGACAATGGATTTACTTTTAATTTTTAAACACAAGCATGTCTGATTAAAGATCAACAGGGCAACACTCTACTGACCGGAAGTAGAGTAGGAAATTCTTATAAAATGAACTCGAAAATTAAGTTATCTAATTCTCACAGCTAGATAATACTTGATATTCTCTCTTGAGCTTGAATGATAGAAATCAGTAGGAGCAAGAGTGAATGAGTAAGCAAGTGTTCAAGTTAGTAGCAAGTAAGATTAGTAAGGTTCGATGATTCATCCGTTGTCCTTGAGCATCTATTTGTTGTAGAGGGACACCAACGGTCTAATCTTCTTCAAGGACACGTGGAAAGTGTCCATTAGAAGGTCGCCCATAATACTAGAATACAGAAGACTTTGAGCAAATGGATCATGGCCGTACCGAACTGGTAGTACGATGAATATCCTCTGAAGTTGTCTTGTACTAGACAGGCAGTTGTAAGGATATTTGCGTACATGGCGTTCGTTCAATTAATATAATTAGCTGGTTTGTCAGACTGCACAGAAGTGAGTGGAACAGAAGTAGAAGACAACTAGTTGATCATGGTTAGACGTATGCTTTCTTCAGACAGCTGCTAAAGCAAGGAATTAGACGTGCTCCGTTAAACCAAGTTTAAAGGATTTAGACATTCTCGTCTGACTACGCATCCCTTTAGACCAAGTCTATAGGAGATAGACATCCTCATCTATCTACGCATCCCTTTAGACCAAGTGTAAAGGAGTTAGACGTCCTTGTCTAACTACACATCCCTTTAGACCAAGTCTAAAGGAGTTAGACATCCTCGTCTAACTATGCATCCCTTTAGTCCATGTTTAAAGGAGTTAGACGTCCTTGTCTAACTACGCATCCCTTTAGACCAAGTCTAAAGGAGTTAGACGTCCTCGTCTAACTACGCATCCCTTTAGACCAAGTCTAAAGGAGTTAGACGTCCTCGTCTAACTACGCATCCCTTTAGACCAAGTCTAAAGGTGTTAGACATCCTCGTCTAACTACGCATCCCTTTAGACCAAGTCTAAAGGAGTTAGAGTCCTCGTCTAACTACGCATCCCTTTAGACCAAGTCTAAAGGAGTTATACGTCCTCATCTAACAATGCATCCCTTTAGACCAAGTCTTAAGGAGTTAGACTACCACGTCTAACTATGTTTCCCTTTAGAACAAGTCTAAAGGAGTTAGACTACCACGTCTAACTAAGTTACCTTTTAGACCAAGTCTAAAGGAGTTTGACTACCACGTCTAACTAAGTCTAATTAGCCTGCTTAGACCACGTCTAATTTAGCATAGTCTTATGCAGCTGCACAAAACAAAATAAATTTCTAGATTTATTCTAAATAAACATCATCAAAATTCAATTGTATAATGTTTCATAGCTTTTGTTTATTTCTAAGTTAATTACTTCTCACTTAATTAACAATTTTCTTTAAGTTGTTTTTAATTTTTCCCAACACATATTTTAATAATTTTAAAGTTTTTAAAATGGATGTGAAAAGTGATTTTTTAAATGGAATTTTAAATGAGGATGTGTAAGTTGAACAACCGCCTACTTTTCAAGATCACTCCTTGCCAAATCATGTTTTTAAACTTGACAAAATATTATATTGTCTTAAACAAGCTCCTAGAGCATGGTATGATACTTTAGCTAAGTTCTTATTTGATCTTAATTTTATTGTTGGCACAGTAGACAAAACTATGTTTAGATTTGTTAAAGATTCTCACATTCTGCTTGTTCAAGTATATGTTTATGATATCATATTTGGGTCAACTAACCCCAAATAATGTGAAAAATTCTCTAAGTTGATGCATGACAAATTAGAGATGAGTATGATAGGAGAATTGAACTTTTTTCTTGGTCTTCAAGTTTGTTAACTTGAAGATGACACTTTCATCAACCACGGATCTACTAAAGAAGTTTTGCATAGAAAACTGCTCAGCTGCAACTACTCTAATAAGCTCCTCTAGCTATATTTACATGGATGAAGATGGCTAGAGTATTAATATCACTACTTATAGAGGGATCATTGGTTCTCTGCTCTACCTAACTACTAACCGGCCAGACATCATGTTTATTGTCGGCGTCTGTGAAAGATTTCAGACTAACCCTAACTAATATCATTACATTGCTGCTAAGAAAGTTTTGAAGTATTTAAAGGGAACTCAAAATATGGAACTGTAGTATCCTAAAGTTTTCAGTCTCAATTTAATTAGCTATTCTAATACAAATTATGCAAGTTGTAAGATTGATCGGAAGAACACTAGTGGGACGTGCCAGTTCCTTGATGACCGTCTAATTTCTTGGTTCAGCAAGAAGTTTACGTCTGTAGCCACATTTACAGTAGAGGGTGAATACCTTGCTTCATGTAGTTGTTGCTCTCAACTCTTGTGGGTTCAACAACATGTTAGGATTGGGTACAACAATAAAGATGGGTTCTGACTATGTTGAACGCTTATATACTTTGGTTTGATATTAACTCTATTAGAATTTAATATTCTTTTTTATTCTTTGTAAGTCGTCACAAACTCATGAACGAAGTTCAAGTGAGGAACTGTTTGTTTAGACATGAAGCAATATATTAATGGAATTGAAAGAAAGAACACACGACACAAGAGATTTTATGGATGTTCGGAGTAAAGCTCTTACATCACCCCTTCTTCTCAACCTTGAGAAGGATATTCACTAGAAGATTTAGTTAGAATACAACACTTGTACAAACCCAGTTGGAAGACCAGGACTTAAACACTGCCTGTTTTCAAACTCCTAACACACACTCTGTTGACCAGAAATAAATTTTATTAACTTACACTACTTAAAACTCACACATAAGGAACAATATGTAATACAACATTTAACACTCTAGTAAACTTGTAAGCTTTTAGGACATTGAGAGTTTGAGAGAGTGATGAGAAGACCGTGTGTGAGTCGTGAAGCGAATTGTCCTCTTTCTTCTTCTTAAATAGGCAAATTGCAACGGATATATTTTCTTTAAAGGACACGAGTCCTAATTTGATTGGATGAGTTCCATAATAATACATCAGAAAAGATCCTCTTTTGATTTTGTCTGTACTGGATGATAGTAAGTCAAATATTCATTAAATGGGATGTCGTGTATGAGGAACGTACAAATTAGAGGATTTGAATTGTCTTAGAACATGACATTCTTTTAGATCCGGTTTTGTTGCTATATTAGACTGTCCATAAAGGATGCTTGATCAGATGCCACATTTGATCAAAAACCGGGAACGCTTGTATAGTCCTGAAATAGTAAAATATCGGGAACGCTTATATAGTCCTGAAATAGTAAAATACCGGAAACATTTTGATATAATACCGAACTAGTAGAATACCGAAAGGCTTGAATATAAAACCAAGGGTAAGTATAAACTAGAAGCACTTATCCATAAACAGATCTAGATAAATTACTGGACGATTATTAAAAATACCGATTTTATATAATAACCGGAATCTCACAAACTACCGGATGCGCATTTATATAAAACCGAAGTGGATATAAGACTAGAGGAGTTTATCCAAAAACCGATTTGGATAAACTACCGGATGCGTCTTGATAAAATACTAATGTTATATAAAATTTGAAGCGCATTTATATAAAACCGATCTCATACAATACTAGACGCATTCCTTTATAAAACCGATCTCAAATAATACCGGATGCGCTCTTTTGCATAATACCGATATAATATAAAACCGATCTCGATATGAAAACTAACCTCGATTAAATACCGGACGCACTCCTTTATAAAACTGATCCCATATAATACCGGACGCGCTCGTTTGCATAATACCGATGTAATATAAAACCTATCTTGATATGAAAACCGATCTCAATTAAATATCAGACGCACTCTTTTATAAAACTGATCTCGTATAATACCGGACGTGCTCCTTTGTATAATACCGATGTAATATAAAACCGATCTTTATATGAAAATCGATCTCGATTAAATACCGGATGCGCTCTTTTATAAAACCAATCCCATATAATTCCAGATTGGAGATAAAAACCAGAAGCGCCTCTTTGCGGAAACTGAAGTTTGATCAAATGCCGAATTTGATCAATTACCGGATAACTTTCATTTTCGGTTTTCTTGAATATGCACAAAGTTAAATTAACACAACTCAGTTTTTATTTATACACTTATACTTAATACTTTTAACTTAACACAACAGCTGAGGGACTACGGCATTGAGGCGGACGAGTCGCCGATTTTCTGCGACAACACTAGTGTCATAGCGATCACATATAACCCGGTGTTGTACTCTCTGACGAAGCACATCGAAATCCAACACCACTTTATCTAGGAGCATGTTAGTTAGAATTATATTCGTCTAGAATTTTTCCCAATAGATCAACAATTGGCAGACATGTTCACGAATTCACTCTCGAGACTAAATTTTCTTACTTTAGAAATGTTCTGGATCTTGTATACCTAAATTAATATATATTTGTTATTTAATTATTTATGCACAAATTGAGGGGGAAACTTTTTGATTAATGAGGTTGGACAGATGTGTGTAGACGGATGTCTCAATCATACTAATTAGATTAGTCGTCTAAAGAAAGTACTTAGACGAGTGGTTGCTTAAGCAACTTGCATATAAGCTTGGTTATATGTCTAAATATAGGGAAGACGTCTAAAGCGTGTTTAGATGTCGTCCGAACAGACGCATGTTAGATGTCTATAGACAAGAGTATTTAGATGTCGTCAAAACAAACGCATGTTAGACGTCTGTACACGAGCGTGTTAAAACGATGTCCGAACAGACGCATGTTAAACGTCTATAGGCGAGCGTGTTAAGACGTTGTCCAAACAAGACGTCTACCCATTTTAGACGCGGAGCATGCAGATGGCATAGACGTCTAACTACGTGTATACTTAGACGCCTCATCTTCGGACGAGTGGGACAACTGTCCAATTTGTCATTAGCTGTCCATGTACTTTTCCCTCCCAGAAATTGAACATTCATATTTTGAATAACTTGAAGACACGTGTCTCTCAATGTTAAAAATATGACTAATATATCTGACGGTTCTTTTCTTTCCGACTTCCAAATTAATGATGGACTTTATGATGGTTTTAAAACGTATTTTATTTTAAATGATGATGTTATTGGGAAATCGTTTTTAAATTTAATGACGATTTACTTTTCATAGGATCGGTTTTATCGATAGAGACGGGGGTCTGGCTAAGGATGAAGACTTATGAAAAACAGTTTGAAAGAAATCCTGTTAGGGATTTAATTTGCTTTCTATTCTACGCAAACTTGTGTAAACACTTGAAACGGATTTAAGGCGGAATTGTTTACTTGGGTTTGAAGCACAAGATGAAATATGAAAAGATGACAGAAAAGAAGAACACAACAGTTTGTTTATGGATGTTCGGAGAAACTCTCCTACGTCACTCCTTCTTCCAACCACCGGAAGGATTCACTATAATATGATTAGAAACAAATACAGTTTACACACACACTTAACTCACTATTGAACAAAACACTTTCTGTTCAATTACAAGATGAAGAATATCACTCAGCTAAAGGTGTTTTGATTCTATCTCTCTCTCTTGATTCATACACAGTACAATCAGAAAGAAGCTTCACAATATTCAAAGGCTTGAATTCGTTGTAGTGAGCAAGATTGGCAGGTAAACGGTAAGGTACTTCGTCTGTTGTCCTTAGGATTGGTTAAATACTGAGCAGGAGCTAACGGTCGAAACTTTAAGAATGATACGTGGCACTATTCCATTGGAAAGCCTCCATTGTACACAGCAAGTTCTGAGCACAAGGATCGTGGCCGTACAGAACTGGTAGTGCGCCGAATATTCCATCAGAGATGTACCTGCAAAACAAGTAATTTGAGGAAAATTCTCTTACGTGGCATTCTTCCATTGGATGCGTATAGCTTCTGTACTAAACTTCACTAGAAAGTGGAGCAGAAGTAGAGTACAGCTATAGCACGTGGGTAGGTGAAATGCTAAATTCAAGCGTACTACTTAAACTGAGCATTAGACGTATTTCAGTTAGACGGATTGTGAAAATCAGTCTAATTAAATAGGTCATCTCCTTCTAATAGAAAAACGTCTATTAGTCCGCCTAGTCTAATAGAATTAGACTCGCGTCTAATTAAAATAACCATTAGACTGCACGTCTAGCTCCATTGAGTTAGACTGCACGTCTAATTCCGGTTCTACCTCAGACTTGTCTGAAGGAGTTAGATGCACGTCTAACTTTCATTAATTAGACCACACGTCTAATTATTAAATAACCATTAGACTGACACGTCTAACTCCATTGAGTTAGACTGCACGTCTAATTCCGGTTCTACCTCAGACTTGTCTGAAGGAGTTAGACGCACGTCTAACTTTCATTAATTAGACCACACGTCTAATTATTAAATAACCATTAGACTGGCACGTCTAACTCCACTGAGTTAGACTGCACATCTAATTCCGGTTGTACCTCAATCTTGTCTGAAGGAGTTAGACGCACGTCTAACTTTCATTAATTAGACCACACGTCTAATAATTAAATAAAAATTAGACTGGCACATCTAACTCCACTAAGTTACACTGCACGTTTAATTCCGGTTTTACCTCAGACTTGTCTGACAGATTAGACGCACGTCTAACTTTCATTAATTAGACCACACGTCTAATTATTCAATAACTATTAGACTGGCACGTCTAACTCCACTGAGTTAGACTGCAAGTGTAATTCCGAATATTAATTAGACTGTACGTCTAATTCTATTAGACTTACGTCTAATTCCGTGTATTCATTAGGCTTGAGTCTAATTCTTTACATCTATTAGACTACACGTCTAACTCCGTTTGTTAGGATCTAGGTCGCAGCTGGTGAACCGGGGTCTGGCCGGTTAGCGCCTTCACTCAACGGTTGGTGTTTAATCCGATTAAAGATTAACACCGGGTTTCAATACTACACAAACTGTCACAAACCCTTGAACCTAGTTCAAGTGCGGAAGTGGTTTGTTTCAGGTTGAAGAATCACACACAGGATGAATAGATCCAGATTTGGATAAGGTCGGTTTGGAGTTTGCTGGGTCGGTTTTGGGATTCAGTAAGTCGGTTTAGGAAGGGTCGGTTAGTACGTAAAGCCGACAGAAAGTAAATAACAAGACAACTTTTTATGGATGTTCGGAGATGAAACTCCTACGTCACCCCTTCCTCTCGAAACCGCGAGAAGGATATTAACTAAGGAATACACACACACAATCCGATCGAGACTTATTTTCTACTCAATAAACACTCGTACAATTCTCACCGAAATTATAATTTTACTTCAAATGAACACATGAGCTCTAAATCTTGTAGAGAGATAAACTTGCAATCAATAATTCTTAGAGCTTGTAGTTGGTAGAACTGGTAACCGTATTTACTCCTCTTCAGATCCTTCTTTTATAGGTGAAATGTGCCAACGTTCACATTTCATCTCCTTGAATCTTATTGGTTGAACAGAGGTTTAGTGATTCAGACCTGGCGGTTTAGGCTTCCAGTGTATAGGTCAAACCAGCTAGGTTTGTCTTTTACTTAATATGGCAACTGTCGGTTGGAAAGTTGCCTGCACCTGGAGGATTGTGCCTCTGATTTATCCCGGAGTGGGAAGATCTTGTCGGACGGTCTTCTGCAGTCTGCAGATTGTCCTTAGACTTGTATGACTATGGCAATACTAAGGTCTGTCCCTTTGGTATCTGTTGGGTCAAATTATTTTGACTAAGTGTTGAAATAATTTATCCCCTGATATTTTGATGATGAAATATTTTATAAGTTTTGATACAGGTGTATTAAGACAAATATGTCTTTAGACTTGGTTCTAATGAGGGTATTAGACCGATTTTGATCTCCATTCGCATTAAGTTAGACGCAAGTCTAATGTAATTAGACGCTTAGTTTAACTCATCGAAGTTAGACGTGTAAGTGTAATAAACGTGTAAATAATTAGACGGGTAGTCTAATGAATACACGGAATTAGACGTGAGTCTAATGGAATTAGACGTATAGTCTAACTCATCGGAGTTAGACGTGTAAGTTTAATAGACGTGTAAAGAATTAGACGGGTAGTCTAATGAATACACGGAATTAGACGTGAGTCTAATGGAATTAGACGTACAGTCTAACTCATCGGAGTTAGACGTGTAAGTCTAATAGACGTGTAAAGAATTAGACGGGTAGTCTAATGAATACACGGAACTAGACGTGAGTCTAATGGAATTAGACGTACAGTCTAACTCATCAGACTTAGACGTGTAAGTCTAATAGACGTGTAAAGAATTAGACGGGTAGTCTAATGAATACACAGAATTAGACGTACAGTCTAACTCATCGGAGTTAGACGTGTAAGTCTAATAGACGCAAAGAATTAGACGGATGGTCTAATGAATACGCGGAATTAGACGTGGTAGTCTAACTCAGTGGAGTTAGACGTACCCGTCTAATGGTTATTATAATTAGACGGATTGTCTAATTGTTGAAAGTTAGACGTGGGTCTAACTCCTTCAGATAAGTTTGAAGTAGAACCGAAATTAGACGTGGTAGTCTAACTCAGTGGAGTTAGACGTACCCGTCTAATGGTTATTATAAATTAGACGGATTGTCTAATTTTTGAAAGTTAGACGTGGGTCTAACTCCTTCAGATAAGTCTGAAGTAGAACCGGAATTAGACGTGGTAGTCTAACTCAGTGGAGTTAGACGTACCCGTCTAATGGTTATTATAATTAGACGGATTGTCTAATTATTGAAAGTTAGATGTGGGTCTAACTCCTTCAGATAAGTCTGAAGTAGAACCGGAATTAGACGTGGTAGTCTAACTCAAGGGAGTTAGACGTACCCATCTAATGGTTATTATAATTAAAAGGATTGTCTAATTATTGAAAGTTAGACGTGGGTCTAACTCCTTCAGATAAGTCTGAAGTAGAACTAGAATTAGACGTGGTAGTCTAACTCAGTGGAGTTAGACGTACCCGTCTAAAGGTTATTGATATTAGACGCGAGTCTAATTATATTAGACTAGTCGGTCTAATAGATGTTTTTCATCTGAAGGAGTTGACTTATTTCATTAGACTGATTCGTCTAACTGAAATACGTCTAATGCTCTTATTCAAGCAGTACGCTTGAATCTAGCATTTTTCCTACCCACGTGCTATAGCTGTACCCTAATCCTGCTCCACTTTCCTGTGAAGATTAGTACAACAGTTATATACATCCAATCAAGGAATGCCACGTACAAGAATTTTCCTCACATTACCCGTTTTGCAGGTACATCCCTGATGGAATTTTCGGCGCACTACCAGTTCGGTACGGCCACGATCCTTATGCTCAAAACCTGTTGTGTACAATGGAGGCTTTCCAATAGAAGAGCGCCACGTATCATTCTTGAAGATTCGACCGTTAGCTTCTGATCAGTATTTAACCAATCCTTAGAGCAACGGATGAAGCACCTTGCCTGACACGAAACCTTACGAACAAGCATACTGATTTTGCATAGAGACTACTCAATCATCTTTCTTACTAAACTCATTCTTGAAGCTTCTTTCTAATTGTACTGTGTGTGAATCGAGAGAGAAAGCTAGAATCAAAACACCATTAGCTGAGTGATATTCTTCATCTTCTTGTAATTCAACAGAAAGTGATCTATTCAATAGTGAGCTAAGTGTGTGTGTGTAAACTGTATTTGATTCTCATCATATAGTGAATCCTTCCGGTGGTTGGAAGAAGGGGTGACGTAGGAGAATTTGTCCGAACATCCATAAATAAACTGTTATGTTCTTCATTTTCTGTCATCTTTTCATATTTCTTCTTGTGCTTCAAACCCAAGTAAACAATTCCGCCTTGAATCCGTTTCAAGTGTTTACACAAGTTTGCGTAGAATAGAAAGCGAATTAAATCTCTAAAAGGATTTCTTTCAAACCGTTTTTCATACGCCTTCATCCTTAGCCAGACCCTCGTCTCTAACGATAACGCTGATCCTATCAATATCATCTTCAACAGCTACTCAAAGTGTCTATTTGCACCGATCGGTTGTTTAGGTTAACCAGATGACTTCCGGTTTTTCATAGCTTTAGGTTAACCGAATGTCCAACGATTTTGGCCTTCTTATCTGACTGGTCTTGTCTTCTTGATCGGTTAAGTTCTTGTCCGGTTGTGTTGCTTGACCGGTTGAGTTACTTAACCGGTTGAATTCTTTAACCGTTCCTGCACAGGAAGTTTGTTTTTGTTAAGTTCTATTTAACTGAACTAATTTTATCTAACAATTTCTCCCTTTATTATTATTATACTTAAAATATTCAAAACCATGTAAGAATTGAAATGTAGGCCGGTTGTTTTAAGAATTTATTTGGCCGGATTTTTGGAAAATGACTTAGAAAAATTTGAGAAAATTTTGAGAAAAATTTTCAAATTAAATTTTATAAGTTTTATCTTTATCAATTTCTCCCTTTTTGATTATTTTACTTAAAATATTCAAAACTATGTAAGAAATGAAAATGTAGGCCGGTTTCCAAAAATACTTGATATATATATATATATATAATTATACTAAGGTAGACATAGGTGATATAAGTAAAGAAAGCCCCTATTTCTTATTCTTGGGCAAGTATTTTTCCAGCATTTCATCAGTTGCCTTTCCCTTGACTGCTGGAACAGGCCTGGAGGAGGATCTTTGACCGCCTGAAGTACCGGTGAAAGGGGAAGCCGGTGGAGCAAATGATCTGATTGGAATCGCTTCAAAACCTCGTGGTCTTTTGGTCAGTGGTATGGTTTCTTCCTCGAGATCGTCATCTTCTTGCAAAACCGGGTTGATTGGGGGATCGATAACCGTGTCAGCAACGGTGTCCAAAAGCTTTGAAATTGTCGCCCTCTTGGTAGAAGCCTTTCTTTTTCTTGTAGTCGGTCGGAAGGGGAAGCAACAACTTTGGACTTCTTGTGAGCCTCAACGAACTCATTGTATGCTGACTGTTGGCCAATTAGTCGAGCTGCATCTTCATTTTGCTGAACCGCTATGGCCGGTGCAATGTTTTCTAATGTTTGCATATGTCCGGCCAGGTTCGCATCTGCCTCCGCCGTTTCCTTTTGAAGTCGGGTTTGCTCGTCCGAGGTATCTTGAATCTTTTGAGCCGCGAGCTCATTTGCCTCCTCAAGTGCTTTATCGGCTGTCAACTTTGCGCTATCATCTCCGCCAGTTGTTCGGTGACCGCCTTTAAATCGGCTTCGGTCTTGGCATGCTTCTCTTCAAGCATTGTCACCTTCTCAAGTATGGATCCGGCTTGGGCATCAGACAGATCCCCTTCAATCTTGTTTAGCTTTTGATCGGTTGATATTTGGTTTAGTTCTGCCAAACCGATCTTTTGGCCGATAAGAGCGATATCGGTTTCCAACTTCTTAGTTGCGGCCTCCAATGCCTTAGTTCTGTTAGTTGTGTCACTGTACAAAAGGTCGGTCATGCCGTATTTGTCCTCAACAGACGTGATTCGTCCGACCGCGGGTTCTAGCTCTTTATTTGTAGACTCAATCATCGCGATGGATTTAGTCGCGGCATTGACAAATTCCTCGATTAGATCCTTTACTCTATCTTCTGTTACAGCCGGTAACGGTTTCCTCGGTTTGAAGAGAGACGTGTTGATCGGTGGGAGGTGTACCCGTCCTGAGGTCGGTGTCGTTGATTATGGGTTCCTGTTCAGGGAAGACATGCTCGGTTTCAACCGGATTCGGACCGCCATCATCCTCCGGTGGAGATCTGGAGAAGTGCGACGCCTCCTGGTGCTCGGGTTCCGCTTCCAACCGTGCCATCTCATCGGTTAGTTCCCGTTGTTTGACCGTTAGCATATCCAGCACTAGGATCTCGAACTGGGATTCCTCCGTCCCAGGGATGTGCTTTTCTCGAAGAAGTTGGATGTGTTCGGTGAGCCCCAGTAACCGGGCATGCGGTTCGACCATCCTACTTCGTCGAAGAGCGGTCAAGACGCTCTGAGCCTTTGTGAGGTTGATGACTTCTGCTTCCATCTCAACTAGGTTTTCGTATCTCCGGTCAGTAGGATGTTCCGGTAGCATGTTGGTGTAGAAATTTTCCTACCGGTTCAGGGCCCATTGAAAGTAGACGTCGCTTGCAACGTGAGCCTGATCGTGAATTTCTTTCATGATTTGTTTGACGAGATCCTCGCCCATTTGCCGGATGTGTTAATCCGCGGCTTCATCTTCTTCATGTTGTCATCCCGAACCGGCATCAACATTATCAGTTCTGGCCGATTGTTTTTCGACCATCGGTTTTTTCCAGTCCGATCCTCTCCGGTGTGGTGTGAAGCGGTTCGGCCAGAGTTGGAAGCCGAATTTTTTGTGTTGAGGGTGTCGGACTGCGGATTAGCCGATCTGGTCGGTTGCTTATCCGCCTTGCTTACGGATTTTTCTTTAACCGGAGCCTTTTTCTTTTCTAGCTTGTGACTTCTTTCGGCCGCTCGTATTGTCGGAGACCTTCTTTTTGCCCTGTTTCTCCTCCGGTCTAATAAATTGATGGGATTTTATGATTTTGCTGGGCGGAAGAAAGACACAGGGGCCGGTGTTAGCGTTGAAATGACGCATTAGCTTGCCTAGTGGGACGGCGTATCACCATGACCGTTTGGATGTCGGATCCACCTTCTCACATAAGTTGGAGAAGATTACCTTTGCCCAGTTAACTTTAGTGCCGTTGACTAAACCGGCAATCATATCGATCTTCATTCGGGTGAGGCTATCATAGTTTCCTCCCCGTGCTTGAACCGACTTAGAAAGAATTTCGTATAGCGGTCTAAGTTCCGGTTTGAGTGAGGTTTTCTTATCGGATACTGCTATTGGTACCTCAGTATCCAAAACATCCCGGCAGACCGCTTGGAATGTAACCTCGTCTATAAACACTGAGAAGTCGCTCCCCTCGGTTGGCAGATGGAGGACCTCAGCAACCGACTCCATGGTGAGCTTGAACGGTTGTCCGCCTACTATTGTGGTTATCGTCCCTTCGGTGAGTGAGGCAGTTTGGAAGAACTCGGTAACCGCCTCTTGGTACAGGATGAATGGTCAGTTCAAGAAATGTTCAAGACCGGACTCAGAGATTTGGGTTAACACCCGTTTTGCTTCCGCCGATCCGTTTGCTCGAACTTCATCGAAATTGACCTGGACGATGTGGGTGAAAAGCACAGATTCGCGACCCATTGTAATTTGAAGAGACCGAAAGATCGAGAGATTGAGAGATTATAGAGATTTGAAAGCTAGAGAGAAAAAGTCGTTTCGCGTGAGAATGAAGTAAAATAACTAAGGACCATATTTATAGTCGCGGGTTGGAATCTCAACCGCCGCGAACTGTCACGTCAAGTTTGGGCGGGAATTTTCCCTTCAAAAGGCTTTGGGCGGCAAACGATAAGCGGGAAGTTTGAGCGGCCTTTTGATGCGGTTATTTAACCGGTGACGAAACGGTTTGTTCTTGTAACCGATTATTAAACGAAGCGGTTATTTAACCGATGATAAAGCGGTTTGCGATTTTGACCGGTTATTCAACGAGGTAGTTAGCGTTTTTAGCCGGTTAGTCATTTAGATAGATATTCTAATAATGCGATTTTGACCCGGTTTTCAAGCTTAGAAATTCAAATAATCATTCAATGAAAGAGAGCATAATAGAGACCGATACACGGATCGGTTTAGGGTACACAAGATACAAAATTATAACTTATGTAATAAATATTTTAGAGAGTTTATCCTCCACCCCTTCCTCATGGAGAACATTTGATAGGTACGCCGGGGTACCCGGTCCAAGATTTGGATTATGTGTACGAAGGAGCCGGCTTATGTGGGGGGCGTAGCCGAGACCTTTCTTTGTCTCGACCATGGTCTTCAGGTTATTGAAGATGACCGATGACCAGTTGATGGGGGTGTGGCTAACGATGTAGGTTATCATGTCGAAGACTTTCCTAGAATAGTGTTGGTTCGGAGATTGACAGATGATGGATCGATTGACGATCTCGTGAAAGAGTTGGATGTGATGGGCGAGGCGGGTTTTCAGACCGTGGTTCTCCACCGGCACTTTGGTTCCGGAGAACATTTCCGAATAGTCAATTGCTGCACTGCCCACCCGGGATGGGAAATCGGAAAACCCTTCAGTGGGCAAATTAAACATCCGGGAGAATGCGCTTTCGTTCAGAAAAATGGTGTGGTTTTTCACCACGGAGATAATGACATCGCCACTCATGGATGCATTGTTGAAGAATTCCATTACTTCTGGAATGAACATAGGTCCGGATTCTTCGAGAAAATCACGAAGGCCGGTGTCGATTAGGGATTCAAAAAGGAGTTCCTTCACTTCAAGATCCTCAACTTGGAGGACGGAGTCGAAGTCAAAGCACATATAGTTTCTTAGTGTGCGGTTCGACATTCTTTCAAATTTTGCCAAGAGAGAGAGAGAGTTTAAGAAATTCTGATTTGTTTGGAGGTATGCTGAATTGACAAGAGGGGGTTCTTTATATAGATTTGAGATTGGAGTGGAAATAGGAGCATTTAATGCTGAAATTCAGTTTTGTCTTATTTATGATGGAAATATTTATGTTTCCAAAACTCCTTGGGAAGGAGTTACTTTTGACCGGTTGCGGAGCTCGAGGTGGAGAATCTAGTTAGAAAGTAACTAAGTTTGTGTAATTTCCATGTAGTTGGAAATTGAAAGTTACTTTTCATTAATGAGAGTGGAGTTACAACAAACCGAAAGAAACACATAGATTGACCGAAGAGATCATAACGGAGTAGGATGACAATACAACCGGTTCGTACAGCAAAATGACCGATTTTAGGAAGGAGTGACTTAATTGCCGGAGGAGTTGAGGTGTTGATTCTTTCTTTTCCAGGACTTCTCGAACCGCTCATAGAATGAGTCGGCAACTTCCTTGGTTATGACATGGGCCTGATTCAGTCCTTCGCCCGGACAGAGTGGAACCCCGAGTTCCATGAGTAGGCAGCTGATCTGGGGGATGAGGTCGGTTTGGCGAATGGTGATCATCCAGATCAGGATATCAAATAACACCCTGGACCAGTTGACCGGCGTATCTATTGTGATAGAGGTCATCATATTAAAAGCTGTAGCACAGTAGGTATTGGTCACATCCTTACCTAGGATGCCCCTACCGATTATATCATTGAGAAGCTGGTATTCAGCCCTCAATGATGACCTAGCACCGTGGTCACTGACCGGATGATTAGACCGATAGAATCTCAAGGAAATTTCGCCTTCTAGTCCGGCCGGGACGTTCAGATCAGTGATCCCTTGCTTCGGAAGATCGAAGCATCTGGCGAAGTCACTCTCCGAGAAATCAAACACAGTTCCTCCGACCCTAGATTGAATGAGGGTGTCGATATGAGGGGTACCCCGGAAAACCCTGGCGTTATAGAAGAACTCCAGGACGGTTTCAAGGAAAATGAAATGTTTGTCATCTAGAAAGGATTTTAGACCGGTGTCTTCAAGTGACTTGATCATTTTCAAGATTTCATAATGCTCTGTACTTTGAGCTGAGTCGAAATCAACTTGGAGAATGTTTGGAAACTGAGACATTTTTGTCTTAGTGAGATGATAAGTTGATACTTGTGAATATTTTGTCTGATGTTTACCTAACTTATATATTAGTGGAGGGATAATAGTATTATCCAGTAGGTGGCAGTTAATGTATTCTATTGACCATAGGATAAAACATATTGCATGAAATAAGCATGTCTACAACCTAGGATGTGAGTCATAGGCGTGGATGGTGAAAGATATCATATCTTCACGTCTTTTGAGATATGACTATTTTGCTTTTCAAAAGGTATCTTTTCAAAACAGATAAATCTAAACATAGATAATTGTTCCATTTTTGTTCGGAGACCAAATAGTCCAGAGTACATTATTTCTAAACCGGTCAGTTTTCAGTCATTGGTCCCGATGCGGTTAATTAGTATAGGCACTAAGTAACCGGTCAGTTTACTGTAACTGATAGACAAAGCGGTTCTTCAATAGGTACCTTGGTTAATTCGGTTTCCAACAATTTAGGAAGAACTACCGGTTTTGTCTGTTCGAACCGATTTTCCTTTTAGACATTTTTAAGAGATGAGCTGAATAATATCGTTTAAATCGAGTATGTTTCTGAAGTAAGAAAACATAGCTTCCTGCAGGGGCTTTGTGAAGATATCAGTGACTTGTTGTTTTGTTCATACATATTCCAGCCGGATATGCTTCAACATGACATGTTCCCGGATGAAGTGATGCCTTATGTCGATGTGCTTGGTCCTAGAGTGTAGGACCGAATTGTATGTGATTGCTATGGCACTTGTGTTATCACAGAATATTGGAGACTCTTCGGCGGTGATACCGAAATCCTTCAATTGTTGTTGGATCCATAGGAGTTGTGAACAACAACTTCTGGCTGCCAGATATTCAGCTTCTGCGGTTGACGTGGCAACCGATGTCTGTTTCTTGCTGTGCCATGAAACAAGCCGATCACCTAGGAATTGGCATGTTTCGCTGGTACTTTTTCTATCAACTTTGCATCCTGCATAATCTACATACGAGTAACTTGTGAGGTTGAAGGATGAGTCCTTTGGATATCACAGACCGACTTTAGGGGTTCCTTTTAGGTATTTCAAGATTCGCTTTGCGGCTGTGTAGTGAGACTGTTTTGGATTAGCCTGGAATCTTCCACACACCGACCGAAAATAGTATATCAGGTCTACTTGCTGTCAGGTATAAGAGAGAACTGATGATTCCTCGGTAGGCTGTTAGGTCTACTGCCTGACCGTCATCATCCTTGTCCAATTTCACTGATGAGCTCATTGGGGTAGCGACTGAGGAGCATGTATCCATCCCAAATTTTCTTTAGAAGTTCCTTTGTGTATTTGGGTTGACTTATGAAAGTTCCTCCATCGAGCTGTTTAACTTGAAGACCTAGGAAGAAACTTAATTATCCCATCATACTCATCTCAAATTTGTTAGTAATCAAGGTTCAGAATTTATCACATAGCTTAGGATTGGTTGATCCGAAAATGATGTCATCCACCTATATTTGAACAAGTAGGATGTGCTCCTTTTTCTCAAATTTAAATAGGGTTTTATCCACTGAACCTATGGTGAAGTCATATTTTAACAGAAATGCGGTTAGTGTATCATACCAAGCTCTAGGAGCTTGTTTTAAACCGTACAATGATTTGTTTAAGCGGCATACATGATTAGGCATGTCAGCATTTTTAAAACCGGGTGGTTGTTCAACATATACTTCCTCACGTAGGTCACCATTCAAAAATTCACTTTTGACATCCATTTGAAAACTTTTAAAATTTTTGAAGGCAGCAAAGGCCAGAAAAATCCTAATTGCTTCAATCCTAGCTACAGGGGCAAATGATTCTTCAAAATCAATGCATTCTTCCTGTTTGTATCCTTGTGCCACTAATCTGGCTTTGTTCCTCGTGACCAAACCGTCTTCATTGGGTTTATTTCTAAATACCCATCTTTTTACTATGACCGGTTGATCTTTCGGTCTAGGGACTAGGTACCAGACTTTGTTACTCTCAAACTGGTTTAACTCTTCTTGCATTCCCAAGATCCAATCCGGATCAGACAATGCTTAATCCACTCTTTTCGGCTCAATCTGGGATATAAAAGCGAAATTAAAGTATTCCTCCAGAATTTGTCGCCTAGTTCGAACGGGTTTTGATGGATCACCTATAATAAGCTCAGGAGGATGATTTGTGTTCCTTTTGAGATTCGGTTCAGGAGCGTCTACCAAATCACCGTTTACTTGATCAAGGCTAGACATATCGGTAGGTTGAACAAAAGTGTCTGACCGACCGATTTCCTCAATTTGAACCAAGGTGTCAGCTTCCTGCCGTGTGACAGCTTGATCCGACTGGGTTTCATCATCACCCATTTGGTCATGGACAAACCGTCTAAAAACCGGAACCTCATCTTCACTATCAGAATGGATATTATTGTTTTCCAATCTGTTGTGTAGTTTAAAGGATGAAGCAGTGTTACTTTCAACCGATTCATCGAAAACGACATGAAGAGATTCCTCCACGGTTATAGTTCTAGTATTGTACACTCTATAAGCTTTACTGACTGCTGAGTAACCTAACATGATCCCAATATCGGATTTTGCATCAAAAGTAGATAGGTAAGTTTTGCCATTTATGTGAATGTAACATTTACAACCGAAAATTTTAAGATACCTAAGATTATGAATTCTATCAAAGTATACTTCATACGGTGTTTTGTTGTGAAAATTGTTAATCAGAGACCGGTTTTGTGTGTGACATGCAGTATTGATAGCCTCTGCCCAGAATTTCTGGGCAATACCCGAATCGGCTATCATGGACCTTGCAGCTTCCTTGAGAGTTCGGTTTCTTCTCTCGGCCAGTCCGTTCTGTTGAGGAGTCCTAGTACTAGACAACTCATGTCTAATACCAGATTCATCAAGAAATGCATTTAATGTACTATTTGTAAATTCGGTTCCTCTATCACTCCTAATGCTGTGGATGCGAGTTGATTTTTCATTTTGTAAACGTTTAAGCAATGTGATTAAGTTTGATGCGGTTTCACGTTTGGATGCTAAAACTATTACCCATATATACCTAGAATAATCATCAACAACTACCATAATATAGAGCATACCACCTAGGCTGATAAACCTAATCGGTCCAAATAGGTCCATGTGAAGGAGATCTAAGAATCGGTTAGACTAAATGTGTCATTTACTCTTAAAGGTTTACTTAGTTTGTTTACCCATTTGACATGCTGAACAAACCTTATCCTTATTGAATACTATATCAGGAATTCCTTCAACCAGCATTTTACCGCGGATATAGTTTAAAGTTTTCAGGTTTAAGTAGTTTAACCTTTTATGCCACAGCCAGATTTGATCAGTTTTTGCCACCATGCAAACAGGGTGTTCTACTTTATTTTTCCAATCTACCTTGTATATATTTCCTAACCTATTTCCGGTTAGTAGTATGATACCTTGAGAATTTTTAACTAAGCATGCATGTTTAAGGAATTCTACAGTGTATCTAACATCACACATTTGGCTAATTCTTAACTGGTTAAAATGCAGGTTTTCAACTAAAAGTACATTATAAATTGCTAAGTTGCCATGGACAATCTTACCCTTGCCCACAGTTCTACCTTTTGAGTTATCACCGAAGGTAATCATTACACCGGTTTCTATTCTGATGTCGGTTAGAAGGTTGTTGTTTCCAGTCATGTGTCTGGAACAACCGCTATCTAGGTACCACTCGGAGTTTCCTAGCCGTTTCTTCATATCCTGCAAAATATACATATTTACAACTATTTGGTACCCACATTTACTTGGGTCCATAAGTGATTAGTCCCTTAGGTATCCAGACTTTAATAAGTCGGACAACTTTCCCGGTTATGGTTCTAACTAGTTTTCCTGTACTCGGTTTGAGGTCTTTTTGTTTTCCTAAGAGTGCCTTATTTGGAGGTGGCCTTTGGTTTATTCTGTGTGGTTCGACTTTCTTACCTTTGGGACGGTTGGCTATCCTTTTCTCAGGGTGGAGCCATTTTTCGGAGTTAGTTGGGCTTACATAAGTTATTTCGTTGTCCGGTTTTGAATCACCTTGTTCCTCATCATCGGTTGAAGAACTCTTGACAAATTTTACAAAGGGAAGGTTGCCTTTTGTAAGCTTCATTTTGTCCGAATGGTTCTGGTTGGAGGATTTGTTGTCTTTGTACCAAAGACCAAATTTTCATTTGGGATGTCTTTTGTACTTAGATATCTGGTTCACCATGTCACTGGATCTTTTCCATGCGGCTATTCGATACTGGGTTCGGGAATCATCCTCTTCGGTCAATTTTTGAAATGACTCTTTGAACTGTTTGACCTTAGAGGATATTTCAAGTGCTATTAAGGTTTCCAGGATTTTATCAGGTTGGATGATTTTTGGTTCGGTGAAGGTAGGTGCTATGGGGTCGGTTCTAAAGTTGAGTTGGGTTGGTATTAATGTTAATAGGTTCTTATACTCTGCTACCATGTCATTCAGTGCATTGGATAACTCATCTTTAGTAAATTCTTCACAGGGAGAGTCAAATACATGTTCCTCATTTGCCATGAGACATGTGAGTTCATCATCACTGTCACTGTGAGCCCATAAGCTTCCTCCATCATCGGCTATCAGTGCTTTCTGAACTTCACTTCCTTCACTGGTTTGTGGATAGTTATTTCTTTGATTCTGATTATCCGGTTTCCGGTCATCCCGCCTCGGTTTTCTGCATTCCCACCTGAAATGTCCCAAACAATTGCAGTTATAACATCTAATATTAGATTTATCACCGTAGTTATAGTTGTTGTTGTTTGTCGGTTGGCTTCTCTTCATGAATCTGCCAAATTTCTGTGCAAGCATTGCCATGGAATCCTCGGTAAACTGTTCAGCGGTTCTGATCGGTGCAGGAGCAACCGGTTCTATGGATGTGAGCAGTGCTTTTGTGGAGGTTGAGGCGGAAACTTCATCTTCAATCCTAAATCTCATTTCAAACTCATATGCCTTGAGATCTTCGAACACATCGTGTAGCTTCATCTTGCTTAGACAATTTGATTCCCTCATCACCATTGTCTTTATGTCCCATGCACTTGGAAGAGATCTTAGCGCTTTCATGATGATTTCCTTGTTGTCATACTTCTTTCCAAGAGTTGATAGCTCGTCTATCACATCTGTGAACCGGTCACTGTATTCCCTCATTGTTTCTCCCAGTTTCATCTTGATATTTTCAAACTTTTGGATAGCCACCATTATCTTGTTTTCCTTGGTTCTTTCATTTCCCTCATGAATTTGAATCACTACTTCCCATATTTCCTTTCCGGTTTTGCAATCTCTGACCTTACAAAACGTATTCCTTTCCAAACCGTTAGTGATGCGGTTTCTAGCATGGTTGTCCAGATTGTTTCTTCTCCTATCATCAGCTGTCCAATCCTTTCTGTCTTTATCAATCTTTATCGGTCCTTCAGTCAGAATGAACTGCATCTCGTCATCCATGGTAATTAGGTGCAGGTGCATGCGTGCCTTTCAGTTGGCAAAGTCGTCACCTTCTAGCATTGGGGGCCGATCAAAAGACATGCTTGCTTGAGTATTGAAACTAACTGCTCTGATACCAATTGTTAGGATCTAGGTCGCGGCTTGGGAACCGGGGTCTGGCCGGTTATCGCCTTCACTCAACGGTTGGTCTTTAATCCGGTTAAAGATTAACACCGGGTTTCAATACTACACAAACTGTCACAAACCCTTGAACCTAGTTCAAGTGCGGAAGTGGTTTGTTTCAGGTTGAAGCAGCACACACACAAGATGAATATAACCAGATTTGGATAAGGTCGATTTGGAGTTTGCTGGGTTGGTTTTGGGATTCAGTAAGTCAGTTTAGGAAGGGTCGGTTAGTAAGTAAAGCCGGCAGAAAGTAATTAATAACAAGACAACTTTTTATGGATGTTCGGAGATGAAACTCCTACGTCACCCCTTCCTCTCGAAACCGCGAGAAGGATATTCACTAAGGAATACACACACACAATCCGATCGATACTTATTTTCTGCTCGATAAACACTCGTACAATTCTCACCGAAATTATAATTTTACTTCAAATGAACACTTGAGCTCTAAATCTTGTAGAGAGATAAACTTGCAATCAATAATTCTTAGAGCTTGTAGTTGGTAGAACTGGTAACCGTATTTACTCCTCTTCAGCTCCTTCTTTTATAGGTGAAATGTGCCAACGGTCACATTTCATCTCCTTGAATCTTATTGGTTGAACAGAGGTTCAGTGATTCAGACCTGGCGGTTTAGGCTTCCAGTGTATAGGTCAAACCAGCTATGTTTGTCTTTTACTTAATATGGCAACTGTCGGTTGGACAGTTGCCTGCACCTGAAGGATTGCGCCTCTGATTTATCCCGGAGTGGGAAGATCTTGTCGGACGGTCTTCTGCAATCTGTAGATTGTCCTCAGATTTGTATGAATATGGCAATATTAAGGTCTGTCCATTTGGTATCATCTTCAACAGATACTCAAAGTATCTATTTGCATCGATCGGTTGTTTAGGTTAACCGGATGACTTCCGGTTTTTCATAGCTTTAGGTTAACCGAATGTCCAACGATTTTGGCCTTCTTATCTGACCGGTCTTGTTTTCTTGATCTGTAAGGTTCTTGGCCGATTGTGTTGCTTGACCGGTTGAGTTACTTAACCGATTGAATTCTTTAACCGTTCCTGCACAGGATGTTTGTTTTTGTTAAGTTCTATTTAACTAATCTAATTTTATCTAACACTGTGTATTCATTAGACCATCCGTCTAATTCTTTACATCTATTAGACTACACGTCTAACTCCGATGAGTTAGACTGTACGTCTAATTCTTTTAGACTTACGTCTAATTCCGTGTATTCATTAGACTTGCGTCTAATTCTTTACATCTATTAGACTACACGTCTAACTCCGATGTTCTATGCAATGAAAGTCAAAATCGGTCTAATGACCCTCATTAGATCCAAGTCTCATAACATATTGTATCAATACACCTGTATCAAAACTCATAAGTTATTTCATCATCAAAATATCAGTGGTTAAATTATTTCAACACTTAGTCAAAATAATTTGACCCAACAATTTCCCCCTTTTTGATGAAGAACTTGCAGACCTGCATATAGATTTCAAAGCATGCATTCATCATATAAACAAAGAATAACCCCGTTCACTTACATCATTCGTCCAAAAACCAGTATTCAAGAAACCATCAAACACAATTGTACATAAGAGTTAAATAAGTTAAAAGAAGAGAAATCATTGTTGGACTCATCTCTTGCCCGGGAAGCATGTTGAAGAAAGGAGGATAGCCGCGACCACCACGACCGCCTGCACTTGATCTTCCACCGCGTTCACCACCACTGGCACGTCCACCTTGATCGACATTGGATAGCCTACTCCGGCCACCACCACTTCGACCTCCACGCTCACCACCGCTTCGACCACCACCACTCTTGGTTGGCCTAGGATTGTCATCAGTACTTGGAGCTCGCCTGGATCTTGTCCCGGTTGACACACCATTATTTCTTCTGCTTGATTCTCCTTGATTTGGTCAAGGTTGAGCAACTTCAGCATTGGCTATTGTATCCTCCTTTTCTTGAAATATCCTAGCAATGGAGTCAGCAAATTCTTGACGTTCATTGTCATTCCTTCTCATGCAACCCTGAATTTCCACCATCTGATTCTTCACCAGACTAAATTCTTCCAAGCTTTCCTTGTGGCGTTCATCGTTGATTTGTCTTTCAATATCAAATAACTCGGTTTCACGATTAACAAGCTGCTTTTCAAACTTTGAGTAGTTTACATTGGCGATATGGGTCTCATATGTGTTCTTCTTCAAGGTGTTATCCAACTCAGTGAGGACTCTGAAAATATTTCCAAAGTTCTCTCTTTCTTCTTCCCTTGAGTTCATTGTCTGAGACATGGTCTTATGAATCGATGAAATCATAGCCCTCATAGATCTTAGCACTTTGTTTCCTCTGGCAGATGACTCTTCATGAGACGAGACTTCTTCAGATTCTGCTGCCATACTTTGAATAGGCTCAAAGTTTGTATGAACCTGCAAGGATTGCTCCGACTGATTCATTTCGGCATTCTTAGCAACTTTGTCTCGTTCTTCTTCTTCAATTTCTTCTTCAGCTCTCTGAAATTTCTCATACAGATTTCCAGTGTAGTGAATAGGAATGTTGATGTTTTCGTGAACACTTCCCACAACGGCGTCGGGAAATAAACGGGGCTTCACAAACGTTGCTTGCTGATCCTATTCCTCCTCAGATGAAGAACTTTCTTCTTCATCGTCTTTCTCTTTGGAGGGTTCCCCCTCAATTCTGGCAGTTTCTGGCTGAGTATTCTCGACCAATTTCTCTTGAACACCCTCTGTTCTTGCAACAGGGGTTAAAATCACCTTTTCTTCAATAGGAGCTTTAAAAGCCTCCTCAGTCACATCTTCTATGATGACTTCTTCTTCATTTATCTCAAGAGCTTGTTCAGGCTCTTGAACATTCACATTTTCTTCTTCTTCATTCGAATGTTCTTGGAAGGGTTGATCTAGAATGTGTCTCTCTTCGGCAGAAAGATTCCCGAATTTAATCAGGAGAGCAACATCTAGCTCATCAGCATCATTATCTGCATCTTGAATATCCATAGATTCTTCTTCATTGAGAGGTTCTGCGCCAGAGAAATCGGCGCCATGAATGTGCCTAGAAGCAGCAGAGACATAGCCGTCCAGGATATCATTCAACTTCTTCAATACCTTTACTTCAACATCAGCTCCTTTCACATTAGGATTGAAGTTAGCTTTCGTGGCTTCAAAAATTGGAAAAAGAGCTTTTCCAAGAATGCAAGTTTCCACTAGTTCTCTTTTCTTCAGAGCCTCACCAACATCTGAAGTTCTTGCCCATTTCAAGACTTTCTTCTCGTTTGCTACCCTCTTCTTCCATTCTTTTGCTATGGCAGCGTTTGACAGAGAGTCGTTATACTTGGAGGACAACCTTTACATTGACCAGGACTCATAAATTTCCAATTTCTCAGCAGTAAGAACTTTAACTTGATCCAAAATAAGGTCAACTATACTTGTTGCCTCAGATACCTTCTCAGGAGCTTGAATTGCAATGGATTTTCCTTTTCCAACAACCTCTACGGGTTTTGGAACGGGTCTTGGTTCACCAATGACAATTCCACTTGTCCCTTTTCTGGAGCGCCACAGTTCGAAAGCAGATTGTGGTTTCTTACAGAGCTCAGCAGGAAGCTCCATACAAACAACTTTCCCGGCCACCAAGGAATCTTTGGGAACAGGAATAATGTGTTCACCAGCCACAAGGGTAAGAATATCACCTTGTTCTGGTTGCGATGACTCTGTAGCACAGGCGGCTACAAGATCAGTTTGAACAACAGGAGACTCAACCCTGTCAACAATTTCATCATTTGGACCGGCTGACTCAACAACAGGCCCTTCAGCAGATTCTCTCAACTAACAGAATACAGATTCAACTTGTTCCACCACGGGAACATCAAATTTAGGCACAGCGGCCAAAGATTTAGAAGACTTCACCTTTGCAGATTTAGACGCTCAAGGCGCCCTTGTCTTCTTCTCCTTTGAGGCACAAGACCTCGAAGGTTTCCTCAAAAAGGTTGAGGGAGTGGATAGAGATGACATTGGAGTTGCAGCAAGTACGCCTTGACCTTGCTTCAACCTTGAATCAACAGATTCAGAATCCTTTTGGTTTGGACTTTTCAGACTGGAGGAATTGGCCTCCGATTCGTTCACTGTTTTTGGTTCTCTTTGCCCCTGTTGACATAACAGAAGCAGAAGGCTTGGATCGAGTGGAAGATTTTCCACCGGTCTAGAAGCTGGAAGCACCAAATGCAGATTCAAGGTTGTTCTTCAACCTCGTCAGTGTACTAGCCACTGTAAGAGCAGTAAAAACTCGTGGAGAATTGATCTGCACCGGTTCACCAACGGGAACCCCCAAATGCTTCAACAAGTGGCTCAGTTGAGCCGCATATATAATACTTTCTTTGTTCGTCTGACAGATAGAATAACACAAATTCTGAAAAAGGGTATGCGCCCAGTTACCTGGATCCCTTTTGAGATAGCACACATATAGTCAAAACGTTATTGACTATAGAGATTGAAGGAACCAGCCTTCCCTTGCAGCGCCTTCGCCACCACGTCATTTAGAAGAATGAAATGCGGTTTGAATACCTTTTTGGATCCATTCACATGGATTTTTGAACCGTCTGCAGAGAAAGTTGTCTTCATCTCTTCCATAATTTCTGAAGAAAGAACCAAGTCAAAAAGATGACCCTCCGTCGGAAGTTCAAAGAACACTACATAGACTGCTTCGTCAAAAGAAATCTTCGTTCCGTTAACGGTTGCTACGATAGAATCATCCACCATAATTGCTGTTTTGAAGAACTCGCGAACTTAATCTTCGTAGAAGATGAACTGTCCGCCCAGATACTTCCTTAACCCAGAATATTCTAGGGTTTGGAACATCTTCACCAAATCCGGTTGATCAAACGAATACACCGATGGAAGTCCACCTGCAAAGTACAGTGACCGAGAGTGATTTTCTTCACCATTTTTGAGAGAATATGAATCGACACGAGATTTCAGAAAAATTTAGTGAAAGAACTGCAAAGAAAGCTAGGGTTCTTAGTGTTAGATACTATTAGATCGGTTAAATAAAACTTAACAAAAACAAAACCCTTGTGAAGGAACAGGCAAAGAACTCAACCGGTTAAGGAATTCTACCGGTCAAAGAACTCAACCGGTTAAGAAACTCAACCAAGCAATCAAACCGACCAAAAACCTGACCGAACAAGAAAGACAAGATCGGTCAAATCAGAAGGCCAGAATCATTGAACAGTCGGTTAATCAGAAGCTATGGAAAAACTGGAAGTCATTCGGTTAACATAAACAACCGACCATCATAAAAAGACACTTCGGGTATCTATTGAGAATGATATCGATGGAACAGACTTAGTATTGCCATATTCATACAAGTCTGAGGAAAGTCTGCAGGCTGCAGAAGATCGTCCTACAAGATTTTTCCACTCTAGGATATATCAGAAAGACAATCTTCCAGGTACAGGCAACTATCCAACCGACAGTTGCCATATTGAGTAAAAGACAAACCTAGCTGGTTTGACCTACACAATGGAAGACTAGACCACCAGGTCTGAAGACTAGACCTCCAGGTCTGAAGAGTTGACCGCCAGGTCTGAATCACTAAACCTTTGCTCAACCAATCAGATTCAAGGAAATAAAATGTGATCGTTGGCACATTTCACATATAAAAGAAGGAGCTGAAGAGGAATAAATGCGGTTACAAGTTCTAAGAGTTCTCTACAACCTAAGTCAAAAATTGTGTTTCATCTCTCTAAGATTAAGAGATTAAGTGTGTATTTACAATTTAGGTCAAAATTGTACGGGTGTTATCGTGCAGAAAATAAGTTTCGATCGGATTGTGTTTGTGTATTCCTTAGTGAATATCCTTCTCGCGGTTTCGAGAGGAAGGGGTGACGTAGGAGTTTCATCTCCGAACATCCATAAAAACCTGTTTTGTTATTTACTTTCCGCCTGCTTTACATTCTAAACGATCTGCACTAACCTACTAATATCGCTCCAACCGATTCAACATCACCTAAACCGAATTACCAAGCTACAAAACCGACCCAGAAATCTCCAAACCTGTCTTATTCAAATCCGGTTCTGCCTATCTCGTATGTGTGCTGCTTCAACCTGAAACAAACCACTTCCGCACTTGAACTCGGTTCAAGGGTGTGTGACAGTTCGTGTAGTATTGAAACCCCGGTGTTAATCTCTAACCGGATTAATCACCACCCTTTGAGTGAGAAGCGCTAACCGGCCAACCCCGGTTCCCCAGCCGCGACCTAGATCCTCACAATTGGTATCATAGTAGTTAGTTTCAATACTCAAGTAAGCATCTCTTTCGATAGGCCTCCAATGCTAGAAGCTGACGACTTTGCCAACTGGAAGGCACGCATGCACCTGCATTTAATCACCATGGATGACGAGATGCAGTTCATTATAGCTGAAGGACCGATAATAATTGATAAAGACAAAAAGGATTGGACAACTGAAGATAAGAGAAGAAATAATCTGGATAATCATGCCAGAAACTGCATCTCCAACGGTTTGGACAGAAATACGTATTGCAAGGTCAGAGATTGCAAAACAGCAAAGGAAACATGGGAAGAAGTGATTCAGATTCATGAGGGAAATGAAAAAACCAAGGAAAACAAGATAATGGTGGCTACCCAGAAGTTTGAAAACATCAAGATGAGACTGGGAGAAACAATGAGAGAATATAGTGATCGGTTCACAGGTGTGATAGACGAGTTAACAATTTTTGGCAAGAGGTATGACAACAAGGAAGTCATCATGAAAGCATTAAGATCTCTTCCAAGTGCATGGGACATAAAGTCAATGGTGATGAGGGAATCAAACTACTTAAGCAAGATGAAGCTACACGATGTATTCGAAGATCTTAAGGCATATGAGTTTGAAATGAGATCTAGGACTGAAGAAGAAGTCTCAACCTCAACCTCAACCAGAGCATTGATCACATCCACAGAACCGGTTGCTCCCGCACCGATCAGAACCACTGAACATTTCACCGAGGATGCCATGGCAATGCTTGCACAGAAATTCGGCAGATTCATGAAGAGAACCCAACCGACAAACAACAACTACAACTACGGTGATAAATCTAATGTTAGATGTTATAACTGCAATTGTTTGGGACATTTCAAGTGGGAATGCCGAAACCAAGGAGAGATGACCGGAAACCGGACAATCAGAATCACCGAAATAACTATAAACAAACCGGTGAACTGATAGCCGATGATGGAGGAAGCTTATGGGCTCACAGTGACAGTGATGATGAACTCACCTGCCTTATGGAAAACGAGGAACATGTATTTGACTCTCCCTATGACGAATTTACTAAAGATGAGTTATTTAATGCACTAAATGATATGGTAGCAGAGTATAAAAACCTATTAACATTGTTACCTACTCAACTCAACTTTAGAGCTGACCCCATAGTACCTACCTTGACCGAACCAAAGACCATACAACCTGATGAAACCTTAGAAACCGAGGCAGCAATTGAACTATCCTCTGAGACCGAACAGCTCAAGAAGCCAGTTCAAGAATTGACCGAAGAGGAAAAAGCCCGAATCCAGTATCGAATGGCCGCATGGAAAAGGTCTAGTGAAATGGTAAATAGAATGTGTAGTTATAAAAGACACCCTAAGTGCATGTTTGGTCTAGGATACAAAAATAACAAATCCAACAACAGGAAACATTTCGACAAAATGAGACTCACAAAGGATAATCTCCCCTTTGTAAGTTTTGTTAGAAGCTCCTTAACCGTTGAAGAGGAATTAAGTGCCTCATATCCGAAAGACAAACTAATCTATGTAGGTCCAACTGATTCTGAAAAATGGCTTCACCCTGAGAAAAGGAAAGCCAATCGGTTCAAAAATAGGCAAGCCAACTCACAACTGTATAGGACAAACCAAAGTTCATCCCCACATAAGGCCCTCTTAGGAAAGCAGAAAGACTCCAAACCGAGTGAAAGAAAATTAGTTAAAACCTTAACCGGGAAAGTCGTCCGACTTGTCAAAGTCTGGATACCCAAGGGACTAATCGCTTGTGGACCCAAGTAAATGTGGGTACCAAATAGTTGTAAATATGTACATTTTACAGGATATGAAGAAACGGCTAGGAAACATTTACAAGGTATATTGGAAAAACAAAGTAGAATATCCTGTCTGCATGATAGTTAAAACCGATCAAATCTGGCTGTGGCATAAAAGACTAAACCACTTAAACCTGAAAACCTTAAATTATATCCGCGGTAAAAAGTTAGTTGAAGGAATTCCTGATATAATATTTAATAAGGATAAGGTCTATTCAGCATGTCAAATGGGTAAACAAACTAAGTCAACCTTTAAAAGTAAAGGACATATTCAATCTAACCGATGCTTAGATCTCCTTCACATGGACTTATTTGGACCAATTAGAGTCGTCAGCCTAGGAGGTATGCTTTACACTATGGTAGTTGTTGATGATTATTCTAGGTATACATGGGTAATATTCTTGCCATCCAAATGTGAAACCGCATCAAATTTAACCACACTGCTTAAACGTTTACAAAATGAGAAATCAACACGCATTAATAGCATTAGGAGTGATAGAGGAACCGAATTTACAAATAGTACTCTAAATGCATTCCTTGATGAATCCGGTATTAGACACGAGTTGTCTAGTGCTAGGACTCCTCAACAGAACGGCCTGGCCGAGAGAAGAAACCGAACTCTCAAGGAAGTTGCACGGTCCATGATTGCCGATTCGGGTATTGCCCAGAAATTCTGGGGTGAGGCTATCAATACCGCATGTCATATACAAAATCGGTCTCTGATCAACAAATTTCACAACAAAACACCTTATGAGGTATATTTTGATAGGGTTCCTAACCTTAGGTATCTTAAGATTTTCGGTTGTAAATGCTACATTCACATAAATGGCAAAACCTATCTATCTACTTTTGATGCAATATCCGATATTGGGATCATGTTAGGTTACTCAGCAGTCAGTAAAGCATATAGAGTGTATAACACTAGAACTTTAACCGTAGAGGAATCACTTCATGTTGTTTTCGATGAATCGGTTGAAAACAACACTACATCATGCTTTGATCTACACAACAGATTGGAAAATAACAATATCCATTCTGATAGTGAAGATGAGATTCCGGTTTTTAGACGGTTTGTCCATGACCAAATGGGTAATGATGAAACCCAGCCGGATCAAGCTGTCCCATGGCAGGAAGCTGACACTTCGGTTCAAACCGAGGAAATCGGTCGGTCTGACACCCTTGTTCAGCCTACCGACATGTCTAGCCTTGATCAAGTAAACGGTGATTTGGTAGACGCTCCTGAACCGAATCTCAAAAGGAACACAAATCATCCTTCTGAGCTAATTATAGGTCACCCTTCAGAACCTGTTCGAACTAGGCGACAAATCTTGGAGGAATATTTCAATTCCACCTTTATATCCAAGATTGAGCCGAAAAGAGTGGATGAAGCATTGTTAGATCCGGATTGGATCTTGAGAATGCAAGAAGAGTTAAACTAGTTTGAGAGTAACAAAGTCTGGTACCTAGTCCCTAGACCGAAAGATCAACCGGTCATAGGAACAAGATGGATATTTAGAAATAAACTCAATGAAGACGGTTTGGTCACGAGTAACAAAGCCAGATTAGTGGCACAAGGATACAAACAGGAAGAAGGCATTGATTTTGAAGAATCATTTGCCCCTGTAGCTAGGATTGAAGCTATTAGGATTTTTCTAGCTTTTGCTGCATTCAAAAATTTTAAAGTTTTTCAAATGGATGTTAAAAGTGCATTTTTGAATGGTGACCTACGTGAAGAAGTATATGTTGAACAACCACCCGGTTTAAAAAATGCTGACCTGCCAAACCATGTATACCGGTTAAACAAAGCACTGTACGGTCTAAAGCAAGCTCCTAGTGCTTGGTATGATACACTAACCACATTCTTGTTAAAACATGATTTCACCATCGGTTAGGTGGACAAAACACTATTTAAATTTGAGAAAAAGGAACATATCCTACTTGTTCAAATATATGTAGATGATATCATCTTCGGTTCAACGGATCCTAAACTATGTGATAAATTCTCAACCTTAATGACTAACAAATTTGAAATGAGTATGATGGGAGAATTAAGCTTCTTCCTAGGCCTTCAGGTCAAGCAACTCGAAGAAGGAACCATCATAAGCCAATCCAAGTACACCAAGGAACTTCTAAAGAAAATTGGGATGGACACGTGCTCCTCAGCCGCTACACCAATGAGCTCATCGGTCAAACTGGACAAGGATGATGACGGTCAAGAAGTAGACCTGACAGCTTACCGAGGAATCATCGGTTCCCTTTTATACCTGACAGCAAGTAGACTGGACATACTATTTGCGGTCGGTGTGTGTGGAAGATTCCAGGCTAATCCAAAACAGTCTCACTATACAGCCGCAAAGCGAATCTTGAAATACCTAAAGGGAACTCCTGACGTCGGTTTGTGGTATCCAAAGGACTCATCTTTTAACCTCACAAGTTACTCAGATGCAGACTATGCAGGTTGTAAGGTTGATAGAAAAAGCACCAGCGGAACATGCCAATTCCTAGGTGATCGGCTTGTTTCGTGGCACAGCAAGAAACAGACATCAGTGGGCACATCAACCGTAGAAGCCGAATACCTGGCAGCCAGAAGTTGCTGTTCACAACTTCTTTGGATCCAACAACAACTGAAGAATTTCGGTATCACAACCGAAGAGTCTCCAATTTTCTGTGATAATACAAGTGCCATAGCAATCACCTACAATCCGGTTCTACACTCTAGAACCAAGCACATTGACATAAGGCACCATTTCATCCGGGAACATGTCATGCTGAAGCATATCCGGCTGGAATACGTATCAACAGAACAACAAGTAGCCGATATCTTCACAAAGCCTCTGTAGGAAGCTAAGTTTTCTCAATTCAGACTCACACTCGGTTTGACCGATATTAATCAACTTATCTCTAAAAATGCTTAAAAGGGAAATCGGTTCGGACAGACAAAACCGGTAGTTCCTCCTAAATTGTCGGACTCCAAATTCACCAAGGTACCTATGGAAGAACCGCTTTGTCTATCAGTTAGAGTAAACCGACCGGTTACTTAGTGCATGGACCAATTAACCGCATCGGAACGAATGACAGAAAACCAACCGGTTTGAAAATAGTTTTACTTCGGATTATTTGCCTTCAAACAAAAGTGGAATAATTATCCGTGTTTAAACATATCTGTTCTGAAAAACTACCTTTTCAAAGTAAAACGGTCATACCTCAAAAGACGTGAAGATACGATATCTTTCACCGTCCAGGTCTATGACTCACATCCTAGGTTGTAGACATGCTTATTTCACACAAAATGCCTTACCCTATGGTTAATAGACATCATTACATGTCACACACTGGATAATACTATCATCCCACCACTAATATATAACTTAGGCAAACATCAGACAAAATATTCACAAGTATCAAATTATCCTCTTACTAAGACAAAATGTCTCGGTTTCCAAACATCCTTCAAGTGGATTTCGATTCAGCTCAAGGCACTGAGCATTATGAAGTCTTCAAGATGATTAAGTCACTTGAAGACACCGGTCTCAAACACTTTCTAGATGACAAACACGTTATCTTTCCCGAAACAGTCCTGGAATTTTTCTACGATGCTAGGGTTTTCCGAGGTACTCCTCACTTCGACACACACATTCAGTCCAAGGTGGGAGGGACTGTAATTGATTTTACAGAAAGTGATTTCGCCAGATGCTTTGACCTTCCGAAGCAAGGGCTAACCGATCTAAATGTTCCGGCTGAATTAAAGGCCGAAATCGCCTCAAGCTTTGCTCGGTCAAACCGCCCGGTCAATGACCACGGTGCCAGGTCATCGCTGAGAGCTGAGTACCAGCTTCTCAACGATGTTATCGGTCGAAGCATCCTAGGTACGGATGTAACAAACACCTACTGTGCGGCAGTTTTTAACATGATGTCTGCCATAACCACGGGTACGCCAGTCAACTGGTCAAGGGTGTTGTTTGATGTTCTAATCTGGATGATCGGCATTCGCCAAACCGGCTTCATCCCCCAGATAAGCTGCCTACTTTTGGAACTTGGGGTTCCACTCTGTCCGGGAGAAGGGTTGAACCAGGCCCAGGTCATCACCAAAGTGGTCACCGACTCATTCTATGAGTGGTTTGAGAAGGCCTAGAAGAGGAGGAACCGCTACCTCAACTCCTCCAGCAACCAAGTCACTCCTTCCTACAACCGGTCATTTTGCTGTACGCACCGGTTGTATCAGTGTCCCACTCTATCATGATCATCTCGGTTTAGTCTATGATATTTTCGGTTTTAATTACTTACCTTCTGGTTTCTTGTACCCTCTTTCATTAATGATAAGTAACCTTCAACTTCCAACTACGTGAATAATTACTATCTAACAAGTTTAGTTACACTCTAACTAGATTCTTATCTCGAGCTCCGCAACCGGTCAAAAGTAACTCCTTTCCAAGGAGTTTTGGAAACATAAATATTGTCTTCTTAAATGAGACAAAACTAAATTTTAGCATTAAATGCTTCCATTTTCCCTCCAAATTTTAACACTATATAAGGTACCTTCCCGTAACAATCCAACAAATTAGAACTGTCTAACTCTCTTAGCAAAACTTGAAATCATGTCGAGCCGCAATCTAAGAAACTTTCTATGTATTGATTTCGATTCAGTTCTTCAACATGATGACCTGGAGACAAAGGAACTCATGTTAGAGTCACTAATCGATACCGGTCTTCGCACCTTTATCGAAGAATCCGGACCTATACTCTTTCTAGAAGTGCTGGAATTCTTTCACAATGCATACATAAGTGACGATGTCATTGTCTCCACGGTGAGAAGGCACACCATCTCTCTGAGCGAATCCCAATTTGCTGAAATGTTTAATCTGCCCACAGAAGGGTTTTCCGACTTTCCATCCAGGGTGGGAAGCGCAGCAACTGACTATTCAGAACTGTTCTCCGGAAACGAGGTGCCGGTGGAGAACCACGGTCTTAAAACCCGCCTTGCTCACCACATCTAACTCCTTTATGAGATTGTCAATCGATCCATCATTTGCCAATCTCCAAACCAACACTACCCCAAAAAGGTCTTCGACATGATGACCTACATTGTCAGCAACACCCCTATCAATTGGGCATCGGTCCTTTTCCAAAACCTGAGGACTATGGTCGAGACAAAGAAAGGTCTCGGTTACGCCCCCCACATCAGCGGGCTTATTATGGACCATAGTTCAGATTTTGGACCGGGTACACTGGCGTGCCCATCGAATGTTCTCGATATGGATGGGGCGGAGGACAAGCTCTCTAGAATAGTCATTACATAGGTTGTAATCTTATTTCCTATGACTACTAAACCGATCGGTTTCTATCATGTATCTTTCCTTTCAATGAATATCTAATTTTTAAGTTTGTTAACCGAGTCAAAAATCGCAATATTGGAATATCCATCTAACTAACCGGTTAATATCGAAATACCGAATCCTCAAGGTTAAATAACCGCATCATTTAATAAAAATCTGAACATCATCTAATTTTACACAACGTCTATTAGATGGATGAATCTATTAGACGCATACGTCTAATTCCGTGTTTATAAAAATCCGTTTAATGTTTATTAGACGTGTACGTCTAATTCCGCATAAACACCACGTGTTAGACGTGTGTTTATCAGACGTGAGCATCCTTTTGCTCATGACGTAAAAACGTCTAACGTCTATTAGACGTGTCCGTCTAATTACGTAGGTATAACACCTCAACATATAGACTTAGATGTATGGATTATGAGCAAAAATACGTCTAAGTACATACTGTTTCTTTTAGACACCCTTGTCTAATTAGACCGATTAAGGATATTCGTCTAGAGAGTATCTTTACTTCCAAAATAATTTTTCCTTCTCATTATGAATATGGACATTTAAGGTTTAATAAACAATTTTTGTGGTCTAAAGACCAAAAACATTTTTAACAAATAAAAACATTTATTCTTCCAGAAATGCAAGTGTCATTGTTGATCTTCCAAGTTGTGTACTCAGAGGAGTACTCTTCTAGCTTCCTTCTTGCTATCCTCCTGCATCACCTACAAAATAAACTATTTACAAACATTGGTATCCATACTTAATTGGGTCCTCAATCAATTAGTCCCTTAGGAATCCATATTTGAGTTATTCTAATGGAATTCCCATTTTGTGTTGTGATTACTGCATAAGATTTTGACTTAGCAGATGACTTCCTGCTAGCCACTGATCCTTTGACTTTTGAAGAAGATTTTCATTTAAAACTCCTTGATTAAAGTCAAGTTTTAAATTACCAGACTTATTAGCCTTTTCTAGCTTAATCTTAAGGCAGCTAACAGTCGGTGGAACATAAACTATTTCATTTTTTAAAGCAACTTCTTCATGAATAGGATCAGATTCAATGTCAGTCATACTTCCTTTGACAAAACTTATTGGCTTAAGTTTGTCATTTGGTTTTGACTTTTTGCATGACAGATTAGGATCATTGCTGTCAAATCCCAATCTCGATCTAGATCTTGCAGGTTTCAACATGCTGATCTGATATTTGATAGCATCTCCTGATCTTGTCCATGCACTGACAATATAGTTTAGTCTCTTGTTTTCGGATGAAAGAGTTTGAATCTATTCTTTGAGCATCTCATTCTCAGATGAGATCTCTGTTAAGTTTTCATCAAAAGCGTTTGGTTTAGATTCTTGGTTTGGAGAAAGAATAGTTGATTCATATTTAACTTTCATTTGGTTTGAATAAGTTAACTCCTCGTTTGTAAATTCTGGTGCAGAGATATCATTTACCTTAGATTGGTCATCTGCCATCTGACATTTACAGCTTCATTCTCTTTTTCGGCAGGAGACTCCTCCGAATCACTTTCAGCCCATCTGGACTTGTTCTAACTGCAAATGAATGATTTCTGGTTCTTCTTTGCTTGAGAATTCACACCGTGGATCTGGTTGGGCTTATCCCGTATCTCTTTTGTAGTGGAACAGGACTTGATCTCACAAAACATATTCATGTTGAGTGACTGGAACAAAATGTTCTTAGCAACATTATCCAGGTTGTTGGTCATCTTATCTTCAGTGGTCCACTCACTTCTTGGCTTTGAAATCTTTATGGGGCCATCGGTGATGACACTCCACATATCATAGTCAATAGCAGCCAACTGAGCTTGCATTCTTATCATCCAACAATTGTAGTTGTCCTTTGACAGAAGAGGAATTTCATTGATGCAAGACATGCTTTGGGTTCTTGATGCTTGAGAATAAAAACCTGGCTCTGATACCAATTGATAGGATCGACTTTATCGATAGAGACGGGGGTCTGACTAAGGATGAAGGCTTATGAAAAACAGTTTGAAATAAATCTTGTTAGGGATTTAATTCGCTTTCTATACTATGCAAACTTGTGTAAACACTTGAAACAGATTCAAGGCGGAATTGTTTACTTCAGTTTGAAGCACAAGATGAAATATGAAAAGATGATAGAAAAGAAGAACACAACAGTTTGTTTACGGATGTTCGAAGAAACTCTCCTACGTCACCCCTTTTTCCAACCACCAGAAGGATTCACTATAATATGATTAGAATCAAATACAGTTTACACACACTTAGCTCACTATTGAACAGAATACTTTCTATTCAATTACAAGATGAAGAATATCACTCAGCTAAAGGTGTTTTGATTCTAGCTCACTATCTTGATTTACACACAGTACAATCAGAAAGAAACTTCACAATATTCAAAGGATTGAATTCGTTGTAGTGAGCAAGATTTGCAAGTAAACGGTAAAGTACTTCGTCCGTTGTCCTTAGGATTGGTTAAATACTGAGCAGGAGCTAACGGTCGAAACTTCAAGAATGATATGTGGCACTCTTCCATTGGAAAGCCTCCATTGTACACAACAGGTTCTGAGCACAAGGATCGTGGCCGTACAGAACTGGTAGTGCGCCGAATATTCCATCAGAGATGTACATGCAAAACAAGTAATTTGAGGAAAATTATCTTACGTGGCATTCTTCCATTGGATGCGTATAGCTGCTGTATTAATCTTCACTAGAAAGTGGAGCAGAAGTAGGGGACAGCTATAGCACGTGGGTAGGTGAAATGCTAGATTCAAGCATACTGATTAAATTGAGCATTAGACTTATTTCAGTTAGATGGATTTTGAAAATCAGTCTAATGAAATAGGTCATCTCCTTCTAATAGAAAAATGTCTATTAGACCGCCTGGTCTAATAGAATTAGACTCGCGTCTAATTACATTAACCATTAGACTACACGTCTAACTCTACTGAGTTAGACTGCACGTCTAACTCTACTGAGTTAGACTGCACGTCTAATTCTGGTTCTACCTTAGACTTGTCTGAAGGAGTTAGACGCACGTCTAACTTTCATTAATTAGACCACACGTCTAATTATTAAATAACCATTAGACTGGCACGTCTAACTCCACTAAGTTAGACTACACGTCTAATTCCGGTTCTACCACAGACTTGTCTGAAGGAGTTAGACGCACGACTAACTTTCATTAATTAGACCACACGTCTAATTATTAAATAACCATTAGACTGGAACGTCTAACTCCACTGAGTTAGACTGCACGTCTAATTCTGGTTCTACCTCAGACTTGTCTGAAGGAGTTAGACGCACGTCTAACTTTCATTAATTAGACCACACGTCTAATAATTAAATAACCATTAGACTGGCACGTCTACCTCCACTAAGTTAGACTACACGTCTAATTCCGGTTCTACCTCAGACTTCTCTGAAGGAGTTAAACGCACGTCTAACTTTCGTTAATTAGACCACATGTCTAATTATTCAATAACCATTAGACTGACACGTCAAATTCCACTAAGTTAGACTGCAAGTCTAATTCTGTATATCAATTAGACTGTACGTCTAATTCTATTAGACTTACGTCTAATTCTGTGTATTCATTAGACTTGCGTCTAATTCTTTACATCTATTAGACTACACGTCTAACTCCGTGTATTTATTAGACCATTCGTCTAATTCTTTACATCTATTAGACTACACGTCTAACTCCGATGAGTTAGACTCTACGTCTAATTATGTGTATTCATTAGACTTGCGTATAATTCTTTACATCTATTAGACTACACGTCTAACTCCGATGAGTTAAACTATACGTCTAATTCTATGCAATAAAAGTCAAAATCGGTCTAATGACCCTCATTAGATCCAAGTCTCATAACATATTGTCTCAATACACCTGTATCAAAACTCATAAGTTATTTCATCATCAAAATATTAGTGGTTAAATTATTTCAACACTTAGTTAAAATAATTTGACCCAACAACTTTTAATGATGACTTTCATTGCCATGTCTCAGTCTTACTCCATAAAGAATAACTAACATATCTGAAGAGATTCATTAGCTTCTTTGTGAGTCTGAATACTTCTTCTCTCTATCTAGAAATCTCTTAAGATTCTGAGCTGCCTGCAACCATAAATCATGTTCATTCAAGATCTGAAGCTAAGAAATGGGCTCTTTTTCTCTAAACACTCTACAAATAAATTTCGAATTTGTCTCTTTTTCGACACTGTCAAAAACGGTTTTAATGTTCAAAACTCTTGAAGCTTCCATCCTGAGGAACTTCCTCGGGGGATCCTTCATCATTCACGAACAAGAGGTTTTAGAGTTCTTTGAGTCTGCAAGGATTATAGACGACATGATTATCCTGGAAACAATAAAAGGAAATGAAGTCTCCTTCTCTGAAGAAACCTTCGCTCTATTCTTTGAGCTTCCGTCGGAGGGGTTGATAGAATTCCCCACCTCTTCTTTTGATATCCTATCTGAAATGAAGATTGTCTTCTCAGATACCTCCTTTCCTATTGAAACTCACGGGATGAAGTCTTCCTTAAAACCTTAGTTTTCTATTCTCAACGACATCGTTTATAAATCCCTCTTGGCTAAGGAAGCCACTACTGTTTATAAGCAGGGAAATAACCATCAACTGCTCAAAAATCCTCTTGGATAACTTGGTGAAGCTAATCTCTTCTCCAAGGAAGCTAATCTCTTCTACAAATGGGTATGCTTCTCAGTTTAGCATGCTGCTCGCTTATCTCTGAGTTAATGTTGGACGTGGGGTCCACATTAAGTCTTCCAATGTTTTGGACAGTCGAAGGGTTTATAACTTCGTTTTTAGGTAGGAAGAGAAAGGGAGACGAGAAGAAATCAGAGGCTTCAAAGGGCTTTAAGGGCATTGTGATATTGATCTGACCGATAATGTCAAAAAGTGGGAATAATCGGCCTGTAATCAGGTGGGAATATCAGGAAAAAAAGACTATCAACTAGGGAGATGAGGATAGGAGTGACCCATTTTGAGAAATTTTGCTTTGTGTCTGTTAATAGGAAAGTTTGATTTTATAAGAAATCTAATAAGCTGGAATTTTTTGCTAATCTTCCTAATCTTCTAACTAAGTTTTAACATCATCAAAAAGGGGGAAATTGTTTATTCAATTAAAATGAACATAGAAAATAAGTTTATTTCAATCAAAATAGTTCTAATTATGAGCTGACATTATTTTGATGATGTGCTGATTAAATAAAATAAAACTTACTTATGCATAGGAAAACGAATAAGACTAAATTGTGAAATTGTCGTTGTGCAGGTACAGATCTAAAGAAGACTGCCTATTCGGACGCCGTCTAACTCCATTAGACGTGGTCTAAGAAGTGTTCATTGTTAGACGTTGTCTAACTACTCTAGACGTGGTCTAAAGGGAAGCGCAGTTAGACGCGGTCTAACTCTTTTAGACGTGGTCTAAAGGGAAGCACAGTTAGACGCGGTCTAACTCCTTTAGATGTGGTCTAAATGGAAGCGTAGTTAGACGTGGTCTAAAGTGAAGCGCAGTTAGATGTGGTCTAACTCCTTTAGACGTGGTCTAGAGGGAAGCGCAGTTAGACACGGTGTAACTTCTTTAGACGTGGTCTAGAGGGAAGCGCAGTTAGACGCGGTCTCTAACTCTTTTAGACTTGGTCTAAAGGGAAGCGTAGTTGGACGTCGTTTAACCTTCTTAGACGTAGTGTAAAGAGGAAGTGCAGTTAGACGCAGTCTAACTCCTTTAGATGTGGTATAAAGGGAAGCGCAGTTAGACGAGGTCTAACTCCTTTAGACGTGGTCTAAGGGGTAGTTCAGGTAGATGTAGTCTATCTCCTTTAAATGCGTTCTAAAGAGGAAGCGCAGTTAGACGTCTTCTAACTTCTTCTTAGATGAGGTCTAAAGAGCGAGCTCAAGCAGACATTGTCTAACTTGATCAGACGTCGGAAGAAGCGTCTAACTACGTAACTTAGCTCATCTACAGTGACCGTTTTCAACAGTCTGACAACTTGGCTGCAACAAACAATGAACAACTGCCACGTTCACCAATATTCAAATTATCCATGATGTGTTGTACCTTCTAATACAACACAATATCAGAGAATATCCGGCATACTACATATCTGTTACGACCACAATCCCAATGCTTAGTCTGATGTACCTTTTTACTATTGGTGGTCGTTCAACAAAAGGAGGTCACATGTCCTCAAAGAAGTTTCGACCATTGGTGCACTTCAACTATAAATAGAAGCCCAAGGACAACAGACGAACCACTGACCAAAACGAATCACTTGTTAACTTACTCAATCTTGATGAATCTGTTACCAACTTACCATCTCTCAATCATTCTTGCTAGCTTGTTGAACTTGCTCAATACTATCAAGTCATATTCTCTATCTAAAGTATTCTTTATATATTGTCCAGAGATCGTTCTATAATTCATTCATTATTCTTTCTGTATAAAATCTCAGTGTTGTAAGTTAAACATAAGGTATTCTGTTCAACAGAGAGTTAGCTAGAAGTTCAGTACAGGCGGTTAATTAAGTACTGGGTTTCTGACTGGGTTTTTGTAGTGTGCTATACCAATCAATGTCTTCTAGTGAATATTCTTCCTGGTTAGGAAGAAGGATTAACGTAAGAGTTTTATATCCTAACATCCATAAAACTCCGTATGTTCTTTACTTTCTTCCCTTGACATTTATTCATCTAAAGCTTCAAATCCAACAAACGGTTCCGCACTTGAACTTGTTCAAGAGTTTTTGATGATTTGTGAAAAATAAAAACAAATCTTAACTTCTAATAGAGATAAAATCAAATTGAAGTGTATAAGTTATTCACAATAGACAGACCCCTATCTATATTGTTAACACCGATCCTAACACGGCTCTTAAAGTCAAATAGCTTATTATACTTCCACGCGTACTAATCTAAAACATATACGGGTCAAACTAAAAAATTATATGATATAGAAATCCTCTCTGATTCCTTATCTCTAAAGATAGGACAACATCCTAATTGGATATTCATATTTATCTACTTTTTATAAGATTCGTGAGAAATTTAAGCCAAGAAGTTTTATAGCAATACTTCTATATAGAAATATTTTCCAGACAAGTGCACGCCATAGGTAGAGCACTCGAGAAGGTAGGTAAGGTATGGGACCAACCAATTTCGGATGACACAAATCATCCTTTCAAAAAGGGGCATCTCGAATGGGCAAATGAACTAAGATTTAGGATGCACATCATCTCCCTCCATGTTCTTTAGAAGATCAACTCATTCGAAGTTGTTAAAAAGATTAAAGTGGTGTTTTTCTTCCCCGTTTCCATTTGATCACGTTTCGGAAGGAAGGGGAAAAGTCATATGCACGTTCCGTGGACCACATAAAACATTGTGCACGTATGACTAGATGGAGACTACTATCTGGTATTACACTAGTAAAAAAAGGGTTATATATCGATCGGTAATACAATCTGTACTATCTTATTTACCAATTAGTATAGGGTAATAACGACTGGTTGAAATCCAATTATGACCAATCAATAGAAGCCCTCTCGGTAATACCCTCTCAAGTAACACCGATTATTGAATAACCAATCGGTATAGGCCAACTAAGAAGCACCGATTGATTTATTAACAAAAATTGGTATATGCCAACTAAAAAGCATTGATTGTTTACTAAACCAATCGGTATTGGCTAACTGAGAAGCACTGATTGGTTTAATAACCAATCGGTATATGGTATACTGAGAACCACTGTGTGATTTAATAACCAATCGGTAATACCTTTGTACTTGAAAATAAATATTTTAATAATATTACAAGACCTAAAATAGAACCAAAATTAAATCATAAACAAAACTCTAAATGAAATTGACAAAAATCATCCCCTCTTCTATCCTAGCGGCAATAAGAAGTGGATACTAATTCTAAGTTCTTGGGTTCGAGCCTGTTAGGCGGCAAGTTCTGCGTCTGGGTAAATGGTTAAGTTTGTTGGCGGGCTACATACTTAATCTGTTGTACCATTATTTTTACCAAAAACTGAACCAAAATCATATTAAAAATCATAACAAATATTCTTAAACAAACACAAAATATTAATATTTTGAGCACTTAAAAATATCTAAATTAAAGTCGGAAGGGTGAAATAAAAATTACGGTTTTAAATAAAAAATAAAATTTGCAATTGAGTGTATGCGAAATACTGTGAAATCGCTAAGGTGTGCTACGTAGCCCGCTACAACTGGAGACACACAAAAACAAAGTTGTAGGAGATCAGCTAACGCGCACGTTAGCCCCGTTAACTTGGATGCTGACAGAAAGCCTGGGCCAATGGACCACTGGCGGAATACCAGACCTACACGAAACGACCCAGTTTTAGTCACCGATCGTCTTCTCTAACATGATCTACGGAAGGATAACAATAAATCTGCTTTTGATTTTGTATCACGTTTATACCTAATAAGCATGTCTCGAAAGGTACAACACCTAACGAACACATATGTCAATCTCAATGGAGATCTGAGTTAAAAAATATAGCTCTTGGAATGATTAGTTGAAACATGATGACTAAAACCGAGACAAAGAAAAAGACTAAACTTCAAAATATGTAACTTGGCCTACACTTAATCATTTGGCCTTATTTAAAGCGGGGAGTGTAGCTTGATCGGGTAACTACAAGATTGAACTCGAACAAAACACGGTTGGGAACTTATATGAGTTAGTTCAACTCACCTTGTGAGTTACTAGTTTTCCTAAAAATAATTATTCCAATGTTATCCTTTACTCAGGGATATAAGGATTATTCCTCATTTGATTGAGGCAAGGTTCACCATTTTTTATAATTCTGACCTACACTTTGAGAAAGACTATTTGGAGCTCGAGAGACCAAACAAAGAACAAGCTCAAGGCGATTCTCTAGGAGTTCGGGAGACCATTTGCTATAATTCTCCGAAGAACTCTATTCTAGCTTCAGCTCCTTCTATATTGAATCCTTTTTCAAGGAGGCCTTGACTCCTTTTGCATTTATTGACATACATCAATTAAAGAAATACACAATCATCAATGCATCAATTAGTATTACCAATATTTTTCCAAACCAATCAGTAATATCTCTAAACAATACAGATTGATTTCTCTACCAATCGATAAAACTGAAGTCATAGTACCGATTGGTTTGTCTACAAATCGGTAATGCCTATATTATTAGAAACATTAACTCGAGAGCTTCCCATACTCTCATGTCCAAATTGAGAGTAAATTTTTATTTTAAGTATATACTTTTGTCTTAAGTAGTTAGTTATAAAATATTAATATAACTATTTTTATTATATTAATATAAAAATACACCGGATTGGGTTTAGTGTAATGAAACTTGTGTATATTTTCTTTAGTTTCTTTCTCAATTTGATATATTGATGCTTCTAGAAAATTGATGGAGAGAAAATACTAAAAGATTAACATTCATTGTTCATTATTGTACTGATGTTGATATTTAAATATTTCTTTCATGTATAAAATGGTACATTCGAAGAGCTTTCAGCCATGATTTTTACAGTCACAACTCAATTTCCATAGGAAGAAAACAAGAAATACGGGTTACTCTTCATCACATACTCCTGTAGAAGATCTCCCTTATGATTACATGTCTACACCTTAGGATGTGAAAAATCTTGATGAGACAACACCATCCACTGATGAAGGAACAAATACAAAGTCTTTTAGCTTGTAGAGAAGGCGAGGAAGAAACAAGAATTTGTAATTCGACAAATTGACGGCGAGTGGAGTAAAGGTGTAGGTCACATTAGACCCAAGTTAATCGATTTTAATATACATTTCTCTTTGTAATTAATCGTATGTTTCTTATAAATTGGTTATATTTCAGGATAAATTTGATTTAGATAATATTGAGAGTTATCAAGACGACAACTTGAGACACATGAACACAAGGTGGGAGGATTGGAGGTACAAAATAAACATCACTAAGATTAGGAAGTATAGTAGAAATGTGGACGCGATCAAGGTGGATAAGCCTAATGAAATTACCCAACAAGATTGAGAGTGGTTGCTTTAAAACCTTTATTTTACTGATAAATTTAATGTTTATTATTTCAAATTTTATACTTAATATAAAGTTTTTAATCTAACATTAGATATATTAATTGCATAAATGAAGCACTACCTGTATTAAAAATAAAAAAAAATATGCACATCGGTCTGGTAGAAAATCATTCACACGGCTGCAATGAGACATTGTAAGACTTATTTTTTAACTTTGTTTTTAAATGAATTAAAATTGAACGTTCCAATCGTAGAAAGTGCAAAAAGTATCAACTCCAAGCTATGAAGAATTCTTTTTGGCGTCTAGGACGAAAAATGATAAATCTATTGATCCGCATGTACTAGAGAAAGTGGTAAGACATATGTGAGTTGAATGTTCTGTCATTTCAAATGTCGATTTAGTTGAAGGAGTTTTTTGGCCCTCATTACAAGGAATACAATTATTGGGATGAAATTAGATTTAGCTTCCCAAGTTCGAGGCCATCACAGTCCAAAAACAACTTCGACGGGATAATGTGACAATGCAAATAAGACTCAATGATATGGAAGAGTGGATGAGGGAAGAGAAGGTTGAGAGGACCGAGATAAAACCTTGTTAAGAGTGGATATGGAAGAAGGATGAGGAAGGAGAGATCCGAGACGATGTGTTTATGTCACATTTTATGTCTAGCGATGCATCAATCAATCCTATAATTTTTGTACAATTTAATAATATTTTCGGTCAAGTATCATGCCAAGGGTCATCCCCGAGAATTCCACATGTACAACCCCAACAACAACATGATCATGATTCTAGGGAAGATGCAGATTAAATAAGAACATTTGTTATATATTATTAGTATTTAAATTTTGTTGTAGTAATGATTATTATTTTGTGTTTGTTTAAGAATATTTGTTATGATTTTTAATATGATTTTGGTTCAATTTTTGTTAAAAATAATGGTACAACGGATTAAGTATGTAGTCGCAAACAAACTTAAACATTTAACCAGACGCAGAACTTTCCGCCTAACAGGCTCAAACCCAAGAATTTAGTGTTAGTATCTACTTTTTATTGCCGCTAGAATAGAAGAGGGGATGATTTTGGTCAAATTTCATTTAGGGTTTTGTTTATGGTTTAATTTTTATTTTATTTTAGGTCTTGTAATATTATTAAAATATATATTTTCAACTACAAAGGTATTACCGATTGGTTATTAAATCACTCAATGGTTCACAATACACCATATACCGATTGGTTATTAAACCAATCAGTGCTTCTCAGTTAGCCAATATCGATTGGTTTAATAAACAATCAGTGCTTCTTAGTTGGCCTATACCGATTGGTTATTCAATAATCGGTGTTACTTGAGAGGGTATTACCGAGAGGGCTTCTATTGATTGGTCATAATTGGATTTCAACCAATCGTTATTACCCTATACAAATTGGTAAACAAGATAGTACAGATTGTATTACTGATCGATATATACCCCTTTTTTTACTAGTGTACTACCAGATAGTAGTCTCCATCTAGTCATACGTGTACGATGTTTTATGTGGTCCACGGAACGTGCATATGACTTTTCCCCTTCCTTCCGAAACGTGATCAAATGGAAATGAGGAAGAGAAACACCACTTTAATCTTTTCAACAACTTCGAATGAGTTGATCTTCTAAAGAACATAGAGGGAGATGATGTGTATCCTAAATCTTAGTTTATTTGCCCATTCGAAATGCCCCTTTTTGAAAGGACGATTTGTGCCATCCAAAATTGGTTGGTTCCATACCTTACCTATTTTCTCGAGTTCTCTGCCTATGGCGTGCATTTGTTTGGAAAATATTTTTATGTAGAAGTATTTCTATAAAACTTCTTGGCTTACATTTCTCACGAATCTTATAAAAAGTATATAAATATGATTATCCGTATAGAATGTTGTCCTATCTTTAAAGATGAGTAACTAGAGAGGATTTCTATATCATAGAATTTTTTAGATTGACTCGTATATGTTTTAGATTAGTACGCATGGAAGTATAATAAGCTATTTGACTTTAAGAATCGTGTTAGGATCCGTCTTATCAATAGAGACAGGGGTCTGTCTATTGTGAGCAACTTATACACTTCAATTTGATTTTATCTGTATTAGAAGTTAAGATCTGTTTTTATTCTTCACAAATCATCAAAAACTATTGAACAAGTTCATGTGCGGAACCGTTTGTTGGATTTAAAGCTTCAGATGAATAAATGTCAATGGCAGAAGTTAAAGAACATACAGAGTTTTATGGATGATCGAATATAAAACTCTGACGTCAACCCTTCTTCCTAACTAGGAAGGATATTCACTAGAAGACTTTGATTGGTATAGAACACTACACAAACCCAGTCAGAAACCTAGTACTTAATTTACCGCCTGTTCTGAACTTCTAGCTAACTCTCTGTTGAACAAAATACCTTATGTTCAACTTACAACACTGAGATTTTATACAGAAAGAACAATGAATGAATTATAGAATGATCTCTAGACAATGTATATATAATGCTTTAGATAGAGTATATGACTTGATAGCATTGAGCAAGTTCAACAAGCTAGCAAGAATGATTGAGAGATGGTAAGTTGGTAACCGATTCATCAAGATTGAGCAAGTTAACAAGTGATTCGTTTTGGTCAGTGGTTCGTCCGTTGTCCTTGGGCTTCTATTTATAGTTGAAGTGCACCAACGGTCGAAACTTCTTTGAGGACACGTGTCCTCCTTTTATTTAACGACTTCCAATAGTACAATAGTAAATCAGAATGAGCATTGGGATTGTGGTCGTACCAGATATGTAGTATGCCGGATATTCTCTGATATTGTGTTGTATTAGAAGGTACAACACATCATGGACAATGTGATTATTGGAGAACGTGGCAGTTTTTCATTCGTTGTTGGAGCCAAGTTGTCAGACTATTTAAAACGGTAACTATAGATGAGCTGAGTTACGTAGTTAGACGCTCCTTCGGATGTCTGATCATGTTAGAAAACGTCTTCTTGTGCTCCTTCTTTAGACAACATCTAAGAAGTAGTTAGACAACTTCTAACTTCGCTTCCTCTTTAGACCGTATCTAAAGGAGATAGACTATGTGTAACTGAACTACCCCTTGACCACGTCTAAAGGAGTTAGACCGCGTCTAACTGCGCTTCACTTTAGACCACATCTAAAGGAGTTAGACTGCGTCTAACTGCGCTTCCTCTTTACACCGCGTCTAATAAGGTTAGACGACGTCTAACTACTCTTCCCTTTAGACCAAGTGTAAAAGAGTTAGACCGCGTCTAACTGTGCAGAGTTAGATCGCGTCTAACTGTGCTTCCCTCTAGACCACGTCTAACTGCGCTTCACTTTAGACCACGTCTAACTACGCTTCCCTTTAGACCACATCTATAGGAGTTAGACCACGTCTAACTGAGTTTCCCTTTAGATCACGTATAAAGGAGTTAGACCGCGTCTAACTGCGCTTCCCTTTAGATCACGTCTAAAGGAATTAGACAGTGTCTAACTGCGCTTCCCTTTAGACCACGTCTAAGTTAGTTAGACAACGTCTAACAATGCACACTTCTTAGACCACGTCTAAAGGAGTTAGACGGCGTCCGAATAGGCAGTCTTCTTTAGATCTGTACCTGCACAACGACAATTTCACAGTTTAGTCTTGTGTATAACTAAATTTTATTTTATTTAATCCGCACCTCATCAAAATAATGCCAATTCATAATTAGAAAAATGTTGATTAAAATAAACTTATTTCCTAAGTTCATTTTAATTGACCAAACAATTTCTCCCTTTTTGATGATGTTAATACTTAGTTAGACGATCGGGAAGATTAGCAAAAATTTCAGCCAATTAGATTTCTTATAAAATCAAACTTTCCTATTAACAGACACAAAGTAAAATTTCTCAAAATGGGTCACTCCTATCTTCCTCTCCCTAGTTGATAGTCCTTTTTCCTGATATTCCTCTTTGATTGCAGGCCGATTATTCCCCCTTTTTGACATTATAGGGAATATCAATATCATAATTCCTTTAGAGCCCTTTGAAGCCTCTGATTTCTTCTCGTTTCCCTTTCTATTCCTACCTAAAGAAGAAGTTATAAACCCTTTAACTAATCAACTTAATCTCTCTCTAAATATTTTATTCTCAAGTGTATTTTGTAAATGACTATGTGAAGTTGAGAGATAAGTTACTAGACTATTTAATAGTCATTAACAGTGTGTTGTAAGTTGAAAAAATGTTGTTTTGTTCAACAGAGAGTTAACTAGATTAGTAAACTGTATTTGATTCAAATGAGAGTATAGTGAATCCTCCCGGTGGTTGGAAGAAGGGTGACATAGGATAGTTTTTCTCCGAATATCCATAAAAAACTCTCTGTGTGTTTTATATTCTGTCATATTTTCCTCCATTGGTTCTTATATTCAAACATGAGCAAATGTTTCCTCACTTGAATCGCTTCAAGAGTTTGCAAGGGTTTGTGAAAAATAGAAAGTGATATAAATCCCTAATAGGATTTCTATCAAACCGTTTTTGCACGAAGTTGTCATCAATAGTTAGACCCCTGTCTTTATTGGTATCACCGATCCTTTCAAATGGTATTAGAGCCCTATTTTCTATTCTCAAGCTTCAAGAACCTGAATCATGTCTATCATCAACAAGATCCTTCTTCTTTAGAAAGAAAACTACTATTATTGGATGATGAGAATGTAAGCTCACTTGGCTGCTCTTGATTGTAATATGTGGAGTGTCATTATTGATGGTCCCATAAAAATTGCGAAGCCAAGTTGTGAGTGGACAACTGAAGATAAGATGACCAACAATCTGGACAACGTTGCCAAAGATATCCTGTATCAATCGATCAACATGAACATATTCTACGAGATCAATTCAGGCTCCTCTACTAAAGATATTTAGGAGAAGATGATTCAGATATATGGCTGTAACATTCAAATTGAGACGAACCGAAAAGAGCAAAAAGTTCTTATATGTTCTGAAAACAAGTCCAAGTGGGTCGATAGCGACTAAGAGGACTCATCTGGTGAAAGTGATACAGAAGTTGTCACATGTCTGTTGGAAGATGATCAACCTAAGGGATTTGATTTCTCTTCAGAAGATTTTACTCGAGATGATTTAACTTCTGCACTCAATGACATGGTCACTTAGTACAAGAAGTTATCAGACTCATTCAATGAAATTAAACTAAAATATGAACCTGATAACTCTTCTTCATCTCAAGTTTCTAAACTAAAATTTTCTGAAAACAAGGTAGCTAAGATCTCATCTAAGAATGAGATGCTCAAAGAAAAGGTTGATGTCCTATCTTCTGAAAACAGACGGTTGAAGTATGTGGTCAGTTCATGGACAAAATCTGAAGATGCAGTCAGACAGCAGATAAGTCTGTTGAGGCCTGCCGGATGCAAATCCGGTTTAGGATTTGACAGCGATGACTCAGACAAGTCCTGTAAGAAGTTAAACTCAGCAACATACAAGCTTAAGTTAATAAGATTTGTCAAAGGGAGTCTAACTGATAATGGAATTGATTGAAGCTGTGAGGATATAACCTTAAAAGATAAAATTATTTATATTCCATCAAGTGTTAGCCGGCTGAAACCTAGGAAGAAAACAACCAACAAGTCTGGCAAACTAAAACCTAACAACAAGTCAAGTATTTTTAAACAAAAACCATTCTCTAAGGTTAAGGGAACAACTGCTAGCAGGAAGGTGTCTACTAAGCCTAAACTCTATCAAAAATAAAAAAATAAATAAAACCGCCAACACTTGCAAGTTTTGAATATTTATTCTAAATAATCAAAAAGGGCAAAATTGTTAGAAAAATTAAATAAGTTAATTTTTAAAAACCGGCCAACACTTACAAGTTTTGAATATTTATTCTAAATAATCAAAAATGGAGAAATTGTTAGAAAAATAAAGTACGTTAATTTTAACCGGACAAAAGAACTTAACCGGTCTTAATATTTCTTTTGCAGGTAACCGCACCGGACCGGCTGAGACTCTTTGTCTCAAAGAAATCCGGACAATCAAAGAAGAACAGTCTTACTCTCCAAACCGGATCGGCTAAAATGAAAAATCAGATGAAGCTTTCTTTCCGGATGGCTCAAAAATCGAAGATCTTAAGGCTAATAGGAAAATATTCAAATCGATGAAATCTGTGAAAGAAGACCTAATGGATTTCTTAAATAATGAACCTAAGAAGGGCCCGTGATCCGAGTCAGAAGCATGCAACAAAAGCAATAATGATTAAATATTTCAAAATCTCAATCAAATCTCGGAAATAGGCGCCCTACTAATGCATGTCTTCCAATGTCCAAAATGGCAAAACGTGCACGCAACCTGAACCAGACCGGCATGGCTTCAGATGACCAATCCAGCGAAGAGATAAAATTATGACCGTTGTCATATTTTCCATATAAATAGAAGTTCATGGTACCGAAGACACATACGCGTGAAATCACAAAGAAAAGTTCATATACAAGAAATATGATAGGATCGGCTTTATCGATAGAGACGGGGGTCTAGCTAAGGATGAAGGCTTATGAAGAACGGTTTGAAAGAAATCCTGTTAGGGATTTGATTCGCTTTCTATTCTACGCATACTTGTGTAAACACTTGAAACGGATTCAAGGCGGAATTGTTTACTTGGGTTTGAAGCACAAGATGAAATATGAAAAGATGACAGAAAAGAAGAACACAGTAGTTTGTTTATGGATGTTCGGAGAAACTCTCCTACGTCACCCCTTCTTCCAACCACCGGAAGGATTCACTATAATATGATTAGAATCAAATACATTTTACACACACTTAGCTCACTATTAAACAAAACACTTTCTGTTCAATTACAAGATGAAGAATTTCACTCAGCTAAATGTGTTTTGATTCTAGCTCTCTCTCTCGATTCACACATAGTACAATCAGAAAGAAGCTTTACAATATTCAAAGGCTTAAATTCTCTATAGTTTCAGTAAGCAAGATTGGCAAGTAACAGGTGCTTCATCTGTTGTCCTTAGGATTGCTTAAATACTAAGCATGAGCTAACGGTCGAAACTTCAAGAATGATACGTGGCACTCTTCCATTGGAAAGCCTCCATTGTACACAACAGGATCTGAGCACAAGGATCGTGGTCGTACAGAACTGGTAGTGCGCCGAATATTCCATCAGGGATGTACCTGCAAAACAAGTAATTTGAGGAAAATTCTCTTATGTGGCATTCCTTGATTGGATGCGTATAGCTGATGTTCTAATCTTCACTAGAAGGTGGAGTAGAAGTAGGCTACAGCTATAGCATATGGGTAGGTGAAATGTTTGATTCAAGCGTACTACTTAAACTGAGCATTAAACGTATTTCAGTTAGACGGACTGTGAAAATCAGTGTAATGAAATAAGTCATCTCCTTCTAATAGAAAAACCTCTATTAAACCGCCTGATCTAATAGAATTAGACTCGCGTCTAATTATTCAATAACCATTAGACTGCACGTCTAACTCCACTGAGTTAGACTGCGCGTCTAATTCTGGTTCTACCTCAGACTTGTCTGAAGGAGTTAGACGCACGTCTAACTTTCATTAATTAGACCATACGTCTAATTATTCACTAACCATTAGACTGCACGTCTAACTCCACTGAGTTAGACTGCACGTCTAATTCAGGTTCTACCTTAGACTTGTCTGAAGGAGTTAGACGCACGTCTAACTTTCATTAATTAGACCACACGTCTAATTATTCACTAACCCTTAGACTGCACGTCTAACTCCACTGAGTTAGACTGCACGTCTAATTCCGGTTCTACCTCAGACTTGTCTGAAGGAGTTAGACGCACGACTAACTTTCATTAATTAGACCACACATCTAATTATTCAAATATATTAGATTACACGTCTAACTCCGATAAGTTAGACTGTTCGTCTAATTTTATTAGACTTACGTCTAATTTCGTGTATTCATTAGACCATCCGTCTAATTCTTTACACGTCTATTAGACTACACGTCTAACTCCGATTCGTTAGACTGTACGTCTAATTCCGTGTATTCATTAGACCATCCGTCTAATTCTTTATATCTATTAGACTACACATCTAACTCTGATGAGTTAGACTGTACATCTAATTCTATTAGACTTACGTCTAATTCCGTGTATTCATTAGACCATCCGTCTAATTCTTTACACGTCTATTAGACTACACGTCTAACTCCGATGAGTTAAACTGTACGTCTAATTCTATTAGACTTACATCTAATTCCGTGTATTCATTAGACCATCCGTCTAATTCTTTACACGTCTATTAGACTACACGTCTAACTCCGATGAGTTAGACTGTAAGTCTAATTTTATGCAATGAAAGCCAAAATCGGTCTAATGATACTCATTAGATCCAGGTCTTATAACACATTGTCTTAATACACCTATATCAAAACTCATAAGTTATTTCATCATGAAAATATCAGTGATTAAATTATTTCAACACTTAGTCAAAATAATTTGACCCAAAAATTTCCCCCTTTTTGATGAAGAAATTGCAGACCTGCATACATATATCTAAGCATGCATTCATCATATTAACAAAATCAATAGCATGCAAGTAAACCATTCAAAAACATCCAAGTTAATTCATATATGAGTGTTTTCAGAAGAAACACTCAAAACATTGTTTAATGTAACCAAAATAAGTTTACCAAAAACATCGTGAAAACATTCAAAATAACTTCAAAAAGACACTAAATCACTATTCTTCTTCTTCTTCCTGGCCATGACTTCTGTAAAGGATAGACTTCAACCTAAGAGATCTTTAAGACTGCAGTTAGAGGGGAGTTAGAATCTTCTCTTTTCCTTTTCTTAGACTTGAGCATTTCCACCCTTTGAATGTAATCTACCACTTTCTGGTAGTTCAGGATCTTAGAAGGAAGGGGAAAGCTCTTTCCAGGATCGTTCAGGAGAAAACAAAGAAGAGAGCTGAGAGGACCATCAAATCCGAAAATCTTCTTCGAGTAACAACCATTCTGACAAGATTCCCAAAGAGAAAGCTTGTCCAGTTCACAGGAACACCCCTGGTGATAGCCACCATTATCTGAAAGACTTTCGTACAATACTTGTAAGAAGTTTCTTTAGACAGAAGGGATTTTGATATGATATCGCTTAAGAGAGCATATTCAACCTTCAAGAGGTTTTTCTTTCCATGAATATCTACTTCAGGGGAATCGGAAAGACTTTCATCATCGTAATCATTAGGTTAGGAGGAGTGGTCGAGAAATCATCAATACCTTCTTTTGGGAGATAGAAAAATGCACCGAAAGATTCTTCTGAAATACAGACCATCTGGTCCATTACTGCACCAGCAATAACACTATCTTGATAGAAGCTAGCGATTTTAAAGAATTCGTTAACTAGCTGCTCGTGATAGGTTTCATGAGGGGTGTGGAATCTTTTAAGCCCAGAAGCTTTTAACGATTCGAACATCCTATGCATACCCAAAGATTGTAGAGTGGATACGGATTGAAAATCCACTTGAATCGATTTTGGTCGGAAAGGAAGCATTATGATTTGATGAACAAGGGTTTGAACGTTTCGACTTTTAAAAAGAGAGAGAGATTGATTTCAAGGATATTCTATCTTTTAAAGTGAGTGATCCTATCAATATCAGGGTTTTAATCATGTAGAAGAAAACTAATGATTGTTCTTACCGTCAAAAACTTCAAAAGACAGTTCCAATAAACACAGCATTTAATGTTAGCATGAAATAGAACGTTTAATACTAAGTGTACAAGCAAAAGTTGTCAGAAATATTAGTCATTCCTTGCATATTGAGAGACACGTGTCTTCAATTCTTTTGAGGAATGATTGATTTATTTTTCGGCGGGAAAGAAGGCTTAAACAAAAATCATTAAAAGACAACTGTCAGAACAGCCAGAAGATGAAGAGTCTAATTACACCAGTAGTTAGACATTTTATTTTCCTTTTCACATTTTCAACTTCTTTTTGAAAATTAGTCTATTGGACGTGTACGTCTAATTATGCTATAACATCACGTGAGACACGCGTGTCTTATTAGACGTGAGCATCCTCTTGCTCAAGACGTAAAAACGTATAATCGTCTATTAGACGTGTCCTTCTAATAGACGCATCCGTCTAACCAAGCAGGTTAAAATAACCAAGACAGTGATTTCATATAGAGATGAAACTGCTAAGGTAGATGAGAGTCTAAGTAGCTGTGTTGTCGCGGAAAATTGGAAATTCATCAGCCTCAATCCCATAGTCTCTGAGCTGTTGTTGAATCCACAAAAATTGAGAGCAACAACTGCGAGATACTCTGCTTCTACTTTAGACGTGGCGACTGATGTCTGCTTCTTGCTGAACCATGTGATTAGACATTCTCCAAAGAACTGGCAAGTTTCACTTGTGCTTTTTCTATCAAATTTGCATCCTGCATAATCTGCATGTGAGAAACTAATTAAATTGAAACTGGAATCCTTCGGATACCACAGTCCCACATTTTGAGTTCCCTTTAAGTATTTAAGAATACGTTTAGCAGCAGTAAAATGAGAGAGTTTAGGATCAGCCTGAAATCTGCCACAAACACCAACAGCAAATTGAATGTCTGGCCTGCTAGTAGTTACATATAGTAAAGAACCGATGAGTCCTCTATATGTTGTTACATCGACACTTCGGCCACCTTCATCTTTATCCAATTTAACTAAAGAACTCATTGGAGTAGCTGCTTCAGAACAGTTCTCCAAACCAAACTTCTTTAACAATTCTTTGGTGTATTTGGCTTGGTTGATGAGAGTTCCGTTTTCTAGCTGACGGATCTGAAGCCCAAGGAAGAATGTAAGTTCTCCCATCATGCTTATTTCAAACATGTCCTGCATCAGCTTGGCAAATTTCTCAAACAGTTTGGGGTTAGTTGACCCAAAAATAATGTCATCAACATATATCTGAACGAGTAGTATGTGAGAATCTTTAGTAAATATAAATAGAGTTTTATCCACTGTTCCAACAACAAAATCATGATCAAACAAGAAATTGGTTAAAGTGTCATACCAAGCTCTAGTAGCTTGTTGTAGACCATACAATGCTTTGTTAATCCTGTACACATGATTTGTTAAAACATGATCTACAAAACCAGGGGGTTGTTCAACATATACTTCTTCACTTTATTTTCCATTTAGGAATGCACTTTTTACATCCATTTGAAAGACTTTAAAATTCTTAAATGATGCATATGCTAGGAAGATTCTAATTGCCTCTAGTCTTGCAACCGGTGCAAAAGACTCATCAAAATCAATACCTTCCTCTTGTTTGTATACTTGAGCAACTAAACGAGCTTTGTTTCTAACGACTAAGCCAATTTCACTAAGCTTGTTTCTATATACCCATCTTGTTCCTATGACTGACTTGTCAGTTGGTCTAGGAGTAAGATACCACACTTTATTTCTAGTAAATTGGTTTAACTCCTCTTGCATAGCATTGATCCAATCTGGATCAACTATAGCTTTACCAATTTTCATAGGTTCAATTTGAGAAATAAATGCAGAATTGGCCATTTCATCCATCAGTTGACGTCTTGTCCTTCGAGGAGAAAAAAGGTTTCCGATAATCAGTTCTGGTGGATGATTTTTGTTCCATCTGAAGTTGGATCCAAGGAGATTGGTCATCTGAACTGGTGACACCGCGACATCCAAACTCTCAACTTGTTGTTGAACAAGAGTTTGCATGTCTGGTAGAATTTCAACCGAATCAGCCACATGATCAGATAAAGCCATCTGCTTGTCCAAGGTTTCTTCTTCTTCACTTACAGACTCAAGACTAGCCGCTTGCAGTCTGTCAGCAAGATCAATGGATTCATTGGACTTGCTCTCAATAGGCTCATCAAACAGTACATGAAGGGATTCTTCAACAGTCTGTGTTCTTTTGTTGTATACTCTGTAAGCCTTGCTTACTGTTGAGTATCCCAACATGAATCCCTCATCTGCTTTAGCATCAAAAGCAGTCAAATAAGCCTTTCCATTGTTATGGATAAAACATTTACACCCAAATATCTTAAAGAAAGAAACTGTGGGACGTCTCCCATAATACAGTTCATAGGGAGTTTTATCAAAACGTTTGTTAATTATTGACCTATTTTGTGTATCGCAAGTAGTACTAATGGCTTCCGCCCATAACCTCTGAGGAACATCTGATTCAGCAATCATAGACCTCGCTGCTTCCTTCAGAGTTCTCACTCTTCTCTCAGCAATGCCATTTTGCTGTGGAGTTTTGGCACTAGACAACTCGTGCCTAATTCCAGTATCCTCAAGATAAGACGATGGGTATCTGTTAGTAAATTCAGTTCCCTAATCACTTCTGATGCATTTGATATTTAAAGATTTCTGATTCTGAATCCCTTTAAATATCCTAATCAGGTTTTCAGCAGTTTTATCTTTTGATGGTAAAAATGCAACCCATGTAAAACGAGAAAAGTCATCGATAACAATTAAGGCAAATCTCATTCCTCCTATACTCTTTACAGGAATTGGAACAAAAAGATCCATATGTAAAAGTTCTAGGATACGACTGGATTGTGATTTCCCTTTGCTTTTGAACGATGATCTGCCCTGTTTGCCTAACTAGCAAGCAATGCATATCTTGTCCTTTGAAAACTGATGTTTGGGTAAACCAATAATTAATTGTTTGAACAAATTTTGTTGATGGTTTTAAAATTCAAATGGTTCAAACGTTTATGCCATAACTATTTCTGGTCATTCTTGGCAATCATGCACATAGGGTTAGATGTCTCTTTTTGCCAATTCATTTTATATGAGTTTCCTACTTTACTTCTAGTTAATAAAATGTTTCCATCTTGGTCTTTAACTAAACATGCATGAGTTTGAAAGTCTACTGCCAAACCATTATCACATAGTTGACTAATGCTGATTAAATTATAACACAGATTGTCAACCAGCAGCACGTCATTAATAGTTAGGTTACCATGGATAATCTTACCCTTACCCATGGTCTTACCTTTCTTGTTGTCACCAAATGTGATCTTAGGTCCAGAGCAGTCTTATATATCAGTGAGAAGCTAGATGTTTTCTATCATATGCCTGGAACATCCGCTATCAAGATACCATACAGATTCCTCTAGTCCTTCATTTATTTGTACCTACATAAATAGATATTTACAATCTTTTGGTACCCACCTTCAATTGGGTCCTCGGTCAATAAGTCCCTTAGGAATCCATATTTGAGTTATTCTGATGGACTTCCTATTTTGTGTTGTGATTAATGCGTATGTTTTTTACTTAGCAGACGACTTTCTGCTAGCCACTGATCCTTTAATTTTTGAAGAAGGTTTTCTTTTAAAACATCTTGACTTAGAGTCAGATTTTGAATTATCAGACCTATTAGCCTTTTCTAGCTAATTCTTAAGCCAGCTAAAAGTTGGTGGAACATAAACTATTTCATTTTTGAAAGCAACTTCTTCATAAATAGGATCAGATTCAATGTCAGTCATACTCCCTTTGACAAAGTTTATAGGCTTAAACTTGTCATTTGGTTTTGACTTTTTGCAGGACAGATTATGGTCATTACTATAAAATCCCAATCCGGATCTAGATCTAGCAGGTTTCAACATGCTAATCTGATATTTGACAACATCTCCTGATCTTGTCCATACAATGACAATATAGTTTAGTCTCTTGTTTAAGAATGAGAGAGTTTGAATCTGTTCTTTGAGCATCTCATTCTCAGATGAGATCTCTGTTATGTTTTCATCAAAAACGTTTGGTTCAGATTCTTGGTTTGGAGAAAGAACAGTTGATTCATATTTAACTTTCATTTCTTAAAAAGAGTCAGCTAACTTCTTGTACTCAATGGCCATTTCATTGAGTGCATTAGTTAACTCATCGTTTGTAAATTCTGGTGCAGAGATATCATTTACCTTAGATTGGTCATCTGCCATCAGACATGTTACAACTTCATTCTTTTTTTCAGCGGGAGACTCCTCTATATCGCTGTCAGCCCATCTGGACTTGTTCTGACTGCAAATGAATGCTTTATGGTTCTTCTTTGCTTGAGAATTTACACCGTAGATCTGGTTGAGCTTATCCCATATCTCTTTTGCAGTGGAACATGACTTGATCTCACAGAACATATTCATGTTGAGCGACTGGTACAAAATATTCTTAGCAACATTATCAAGGTTGTTGGTCATCTTATCATCAGTAGTCCATTCACTTCTTGACTTTGAAATCTTTATAGGGCCATCGGTGATAACCCTCCACATATCATAGTCAATAGCAGCCAAGTGAGCTTGCATCCTTATCATCCAATAATCATAGTTGTCCTTTGACAGAAGAGGAATTTCATTGATGTAATACATGCTTTGGGTTTTTGATGCTTGAGAATAGAAACTTGGCTCTGATACCAATTGATAGGATCGGCTTTATCGATAGAGACGGGGGTCTGGCTAAGGATGAAGGCTTATGAAGAACGGTTTGAAAGAAATCCTATTAGGGATTTGATTCGCTTTCTATTCTACGCAAACTTGTGTAAACACTTGAAACGGATTTAAGGCCGAATTGTTTACTTGGGTTTGAAGCACAAGACGAAATATGAAAAGATGACAGAAAAGTAGAACACAGTAGTTTGTTTATGGATGTTCAGAGAACTCTCCTACGTCACCCATTCTTCCAACCACCGGAAGGATTCACTATAATATGATTAAAATCAAATACAGTTTACACACACACTTAACTCACTATTGAACAGAACACTTTCTGTTCAATTACAAGATGAAGAATATCACTCAACTAAAGGTGTTTTGATTCTAGCTCTCTCTCTCTCGATTCACACATAGTACAATCAGAAAGAAGCTTCACAATATTCAAAGACTTGAATTCTCTGTAGTTTCAGTAAGTAAGATTGGCAAGTTACAGGTGCTTCGTCCGTTGTCCTTAGAATTGGTTAAATACTGAGCAGGAGCTAACGGTCGAAACTTCAAGAATTATACATGGCACTCTTATATTGGAAAGCCTCTATTGTACACAGTAGGATCTGAGCACAAGGATCGTTACCGTACAGAACTGGTAGTGCGCCGAATATTCCATCAGGGATGTACCTGCAAAACAAGTAATTTGGGGAAAATTCTCTTACGTGGAATTCCTTGATTGGATGCGTATAGCTGTTGTACTAATATTCACTAGAAGGTGGAGCAGAAGTAGGGTACAACTATAGCCCGTGGGTAGGTGAAATGCTAGATTCAAGCGTACTTCTTAAACTGAGCATTAGACGTATTTCAGTTAGACGGATTGTGAAAATCAGTGTAATGAAATAAGTCATCCCCTTCTAATAGAAAAACGTCTATTAGACCGCCTGGTCTAATAGAATTAGACTCGCGTCTAAATATTCAATAACCATTAGACTGCACGTCTAACTGTAGTGAGTTAGACTGCACGTCTAATTCCGGTTCTACCTCAAACTTGTCTGAAGGAATTAGACGCACGTCTAACTTTCATTAATTAGACCACACGGCTAATTATTCACTAACCATTAGACTGCACGTCTAACTCCAATGAGTTAGACTTACGTCTAATTCCGTGTATTTATTAGACCATCCGTCTAATTCTTTACATCTATTAGACTACACGTCTAACTCCGATGAGTTAAACTGTACATCTAATTCTATTAGACTTATGTCTAATTCCGTGTATTCATTAGACCATCCGTCTAATTCTTTACATGTCTATTAGACTACACGTCTAACTCCGATGAGTTAGACTGTACGTCTAATTCTATTAGAATTACGTCTAATTCCGTGTATTCATTAGACCATACGACTAATTCTTTACACGTCTATTAGACTACACGTCTAACTCTGATGAGTTAGACTGTAAGTCTAATTTTATGCAATGAAAGTCAAAATCGGTCTAATGATACTCATTAGATCCAGGTCTTATAACACATTGTCTTAATACACCTGTATCAAATCTTATAAGTTATTTCATCATCAAAATATAAGTGATTAAATTATTTCAACACTTAGTCAAAATAATTTGACCCAACAATTTTCCCCTTTTTGATGAAGAAATTGCAGACTTGCATACATATATCAAAACATGCATTCATCATATAAACAAAATCAATAGCATGCAAGTAAATCATTCAAAAACATCCAAGTTAATTCACATATGAGTGTTTTCAGAAGAAACACTCAAAACATTATTTAATGTAAACAAAATAAGTTTACCAAAAACATCGTGAAAACATTAAAAATAACTTCAAAAAGACACTAAATCACTATTCTTCTTCTTCTTCCTGGCCATGACTTCTGTAAAGGATAGACTTCAACCTAAGAGATCTCTAAGACTGCAGTTAGAGGGGAGTTAGAATCTTCTCTTTCCCTTTTCTTAGACTTGAGCGTTTCCACCCTTTGAATGTAATCTACCACTTTCTGGTAGTTCAGGATCTTAGAAGGAAGGGGAAAGCTCTTACTGGGATCGTTCAGGAGAAAACAAAGAAGAGAGATGAGAGGACCAATAAATCCGAAAATCTTCTTCCGAGCAACAACCATTCTGACAAGATTCCCAAAGAGAAAGCTTGTCCAGTTCACAGGAACACCTCTGGTGATAACCACCATTATCTGAAATAGTTTCGTACAATACTTGTAAGAAGTTTCTTTAGATAGAAGGGATTTTGATATGATATCGCTTAAGAGAGCATATTCAACCTCAGGAGGTTTTTCTTTCCATGAATATCTACTTTAGGGGAATCGGAAAGATTTTCATCATCGTAATCATTAGGTTAGGAGGAGTGGTCGAGAAATCATCAATACCTTCTTTTGGGAGATGAAAAAATGCACCGAAAGATTCTTCTGAAATACAGACCATCTGGCCCATTACTGCACCAACAATAACACTATCTTGATAGAAGCTAGCGGTTTTGAAGAATTCGTTAACTAGCTGTTCGTGATAGGTTTCATGAGGGGTGAGGAATCTTTTCAGCCCAGAAGCTTTTAACAATTCGAACATCCTATGCATACCCGGAGATTGTAGAGTGGATACGGATTGAAAATCCACTTGAATTGATTTTGGTCGAAAAGACAGCATTATGATTTGATGAACAAGGGTTTGAACGATTCGACTTCTAAAAAGAGAGAGAGAGAGATTGATATCAAGGATCTTCTATCTTTTAAAGTGAATGATCCTATCAATATCAGGGTTTTAATCATGTAGAAGAAAACTAATGATTGTTCTAACCGTCAAGAACTTCAAAAGACAGTTCCAATAAACACAGCATTTAATGTTAGCATGAAACAGAACGTTTAATACTAAGTGTACAAGCAAAAGTTGTCAGAAATATTAGTCATTCCTTGCATATTGAGAGACACGTGTCTTTAATTCTTTTGAGGAATGACTGATTTATTTTTCGGCGGGAAAGAAGGCTTAAACAAAAATCATTAAAAGACAGCTGTCTGAACAGCCAGAAGATGAAGAGTCTAATTACACCAGTAGTTAGACATTTTATTTTCATTTTCACATTTTCAACTTATTTTTGAAAATCAGTCTATTGGACGTGTACGTCTAATTATGCTATAACATCACGTGAGACACACGTGTCTTATTAGACGTGAGCATCCTATTGCTCAAGACGTAAAAACGTATAATCGTCTATTAGACGTGTCCGTCTAATAGATGCATCCGTCTAACCAAGCAGGTTAAAATAACCAAGACAATGATTTCATATAGAGATGAAACTTCTAAGGTAGATGAGAGTCTAAGTAGTTGTATTTCTTAAAACTCTGAATCCTTAGGACAAATTAAGATCCGTCTAATAGAGGCATCCGTCTAACCAAGCAATTTAAAATAACCAAGACAATGATTTCATATAGAGATGAAACTGCTAAGGTAGATGAGAGTCTAAGTAGCTGTGTTTCTTAAAACTCTAAATCCTTAGGACAAATTAAGACCTCCGTCTTTCATATCTGTTCAGTTGCGTTTTGAACAATAAGTTCCCCCTTAATTTATGCACGCAATTACGTCAATCAAGATCAACAAGACCTAGCATGTTTCTAAAATGAGAAAACTTAGCTTCCGGTAGAGGTTTCGTGAAAATGTCCGAAGTTTGTTGATCTGTAGGAACATGTTGATAGAAAAATTAAGTAAGTTAATTTTCAAAACCGGCCACATATTAAAAGTTTTGAATATTTATTCTAAATAATCAAAAAGGGAGAAATTGATAGAAAAATTAAGTAAGTTAATTTTCAAAACCGGCTAGACAAACTAAATAGTGGTTAACTTTAATGTGCAGATACAGATCAAAAACCGTATGAACCGGTTGGGGCATCATAAACCGGTTGCTGAAATACTTCAAAGAAACCTGCTCCAAGTGGTCAAGTCAGAGATCAGAGGAACCGGTTTTCACTCTCTCAAGCGCCCGGTCAGCAAAGACAAAAATTCACATACCAGCTGGATCATACTGCACAAGAGACAAAACCGGAAAATTCAAACTTCAAGAGTTATGTAACATGACGAAACAGACGTGTCTTGAAAGAATAAAAGAAGATCAGATCCGATCGGAAGCATGCGAGGAAAACAATGATGCTTTATTGATCTGAAGTTGACAACCTGAGGTGCATGTCCAACACGTGTCCAAATCTGAAAACCAATTATGTCATCTTACACTCAGAGCTGCCTGCATGACTGCCAAATGTTGAGGAAGGTGAAGCGTGCAAGCAACCTCTCTGCACCGGCGTGATAATGATCAACCAATCCAGAGGAGAGAGAAGAAAGTGACCGTTGGCTCTTCTCAGCTATAAAAAGAAGATGAAACGTCTTCATTTAATGCAGTTGTTGAGTTACAGATTACGAAAAACGAATCATAAAAGCAATAAGTTAGAGAGATAAACTGTTACAAATCTTCAAACCGGTGTGTCTAAAACCGGAAGCTTTCTGTATTGTATTGTGTTGAGTTATTGTATTACATCAAAGAGTGAGTTGGTGTAACCGGCGAGTAGCGAAGTTGGGCTCGACCGGCAGTATTGTTGTAACTATAAAAGTTAGTGGAGATCCTTCTCATAACCTGAGAAGAAGGGGTGACGTAGGAGGGTTTGCTCCGAACATCCATAAAAAACCTTGTCTTGTGTTCTTTCTTTCGCTTTCATTACTTACTTACTTAGTCTAACCTTAAACCAAATTAATCGTACTCCTTAAACCGGTCCATTCACATCCATAAAACCGACTCCTTCTAAAACATCATCTAAAGTCGCATACGTTGCTTCAACCTGAAACAGACATTTCCGCCCTTGAACCCGGTTCAAGAGTCTGTAACAGTTTGTGTAGTGCTAAGAACGGTCATAGTCTCTAACCGGACTATCACCAAAGTGTTGTGTGTTGTGTAAGAGGCCACCCTTCCTGAAACCGGAAACACCCCGGTCCTCCAAGGGCGTCCCCGATCCTAACAAGTGGTATCAGAGCGAGGTTCTTAGCACTCAAGCAACCGAAGAAGATGGGAAGCATGACCCACAGCGACAAGCCGCCAATGCTAAACAGCGAAGCGTTTAGCAGTTGGAAGAAACAGATGTATCTACATCTGATTACGTTAGATGATGAGATGAGTCGAGTCCTGAAAGAAGGACCGATCAAGATCAACAAGGAGGCAGACCAATGGACGAATGACGATCGAAGACGGAGTAACCTGGACAACCATTGCATGAGGCACATCTACAAGGCTATAGACGATAACACCTTGAATAAAATATCAGAGTGTGAAAATGCAAAGGAAGCCTGGGAAACGATCATTCAGATCCATGAGGGAAACGAAAGAACTAAGGAGAACAAAATCTTGGTGGCTACACAGAAATATGAAAACATCAGGATGAAACCGGGGGAAAACATGAAGGAATTTAGCAACCGGTTCACCAGTGTAGTCAACGAGCTTCAAACACTCGGAATGAAGTATGACAACCGAGAAGTAATCATCAAAGCCTTAAGATCTCTGCCAAGCACATGGGATATCAAGACCATGGTGATGAGGGAATCAAACACCCTCGGGCAGATGAAGTTGCATGATGTGTTCGAGGATCTAAAAGCCTACGAATTCGAGATCAAGTCTCGGATCGAAGACGAAGCATCCACATCAACCGCAACCAGAGCTTTGGTTACATCGGTGGAACCGGCGGTCCAAGTATCAACCGTTCCGGCTCTAGTCAAAAGCACCGATCAGATCACTGAAGATGTGATGGCGATGCTAGCTCAGAAATTCGGGAAATTTATGAAGAAGAGCCATCCACCATCCAACAATGATTTTAATTATAACTATGTAGATAAATCAAATAAAAGATGTTATAACTGTGACGGTTTTGGACATTTCAGGTCAGAGTGTAGAAAACCAAGGAGAGACGATAGAAAACCGGAAGGAAACTATCAGGGAAACAACTATCAGGGGAACAACTATCAAGGCAACCGGTATCAGGGAAACAACTACCAGGGAAATAACTACCGGAGAAACGACAACCAACGAAACGACTACCGGAGAAACGATGATCAGCATGCAGATGAAGGAAAGGAGATTCAGAAGGCACTCATTGCATCTGACGGCGGAAGCGAGTGGGCATACTCCGATAATGAAGACGGTGAAGAGAGAGTAACCTGCTTCATGGCAAACGACGAAGAGGTATTTGATTTCTCTTTTGACGAGTTTACCAAAGAAGATTTGATTTCTGCACTCAACGAAATGGTTGCTGAGTTTAGAAACATATCTGCGTGCATAGCGACTCCGCTCGAATCTAAAACCGAACAATCAAAAAATGTATATGATAAAACATGGAAATCGAAATGCACGAACCGGAAGAACTACTCTCCGATAATGAGAAGATAGTTCAACCGGTAACCGAAACCGATGAACGAGCAATGTATATCACGGCTGCGTGGGAGAGATCACGTCAAGCTGTAAAACAAATGTGTAACTATAAAAGACATCCTAAGTGTAGGTATGGTATCGGTTACGAACCAAATAAACAAAACGAATCAAAACAAACTAACAGGATGAAACTCACGAAAAACAACCTTCCATTTATAAAATTTGTCAAGAGTTCAAAAACCGAAAAAGACTTAAAACCGGAAGAAACACTTAAGTATGTAAGTCCTACTGAATCAGAAAAATGGCTTCATCCTGAGAGAAGGAAAGTCAACCGGAAACCGAATAAACCAAATAAAACTCGACCTCAAAGAAAATCATCACAACATAAGGCATTCTTAAGCAACAACCAAGAAGTTAAGCCAAATATTATAAAAACAGATACCGGGAAAGTGATCCGACTTATTCAAGTCTGGATCCCAAAGGGACTAATCAACTATGGACCCAACTAAATGTGGGTACCAAAAAGGTGTAAATAATTGTTTGTTACAGGTTAGGAGGAGCAACCGGCTAAAGAATTCAGAATGGTACCTGGACAGCGGATGTTCAAGGCATATGACCGGAAACAAAGAGCTACTAACCGACGTCAAGTACGAAACCGGAGCGATCATCACATTCGGGGAAAACTCGAAAGGTAAAACCGTGGGCAAGGGTAAGATTGTCCATGGTAATTTATCCATAAGCAATGTATTGTTGGTAGAAGAACTACGTTTTAACTTGTTAAGTATAAGTCAAATGTGTGATGTGGGTTACAAAGTTGAATTTCATAAAAACTCATGTTTAGTTAAAAATCAGGATAATGACATTCTTTTAACTGGCAACCGGATGGGAAATATTTACAAAGTTAACTGGAAAACTGATTTTGAAAAATCTGTGTGTATGATAGCCGGAAATGATCCAAACTGGCTTTGGCATAAACGGTTAAATCATTTGAACTTCAAAACGATTAACTTCATATGTTCTAAAGAATTAGTTCAAGGTTTTCCAAATGTTAAGTTCTCGAAAGATAAAGTATGTGTTGCATGTCAAATGGGCAAACAAGTAAAATCATCTTTCAAAAGTAAAGGATACTATCAATCTGAACGATGCTTAGAACTCTTGCATATGGATCCGTTTGGTCCGGTTAAAGTAACTAGTTTAGGAGGCATGCATTATACTATGGTAGTTATTGATGATTACTCTAAATTTACTTGGGTTACTTTTCTAGCTTCTAAAAGCCAAGCAACTCCAAACCTGATTAAACTGATTTTGAGAATACAAAATGAAAAATCTATTCGAGTGAACAAAATCAGAAGTGATAGAGGAACTGAGTTTATAAACAGTAATTTAACCACTTTTCTTGATGACTCCGGTATTAGACACGAGTTGTCTAGTGCCAGAACTCCTCAATAAAACGGCCTGGCTGAGAGAAGAAACCGAACTCTCAAGGAAGCCGCAAGGTCAATGATAGCTGATTCGGGCATTGCTCAAAAGTTTTGGGCTGAAGCTATCAATACCGCATGCTTTACACAAAATCGATCTTTAGTAACTAAACGATTTTCTAAAACCCCTTTTGAAATTTATTTTGATCAAATTCCAAGCGTACGGTATTTTCGAATTTTTGGTAGCAAATGTTTTGTTCACAATAACGGAAAGAATTACTTGACCGCTTTTGATGCTAAATCCGATGACGGAATAATGTTGGGATATTCAGTTGTGAGTAAAGCCTGCAGAATATACAATACTAGGACTTTAACAGTTGAAGAAACCGCACACGTTGTTTTCGATGAATCGGTTGAACGAAACACTACACTACCCTTCGACCTTCACAACAGAATGGAAAATTTTAATATCTATTCTGATGATGAAGACGAGGTTCCGGTTTTTAGACGATTTTTCAAGGACCAAGCGGTTGATGCTGAACCTCAGCCTGATCAAGCTGCTTTACCGCAGAAAGTTGACTCTTCAGTTTCTACTGAAGAAATCGGTCGGTCTGACTCTGTTCAACCTACCGATCAGTCTAACCTTGATCAGCCAACCGAAAGCTTGATAGACACGTCTCGGATTAACCTCAGAAGGAACAAAAATCATCCTCTAGAACTAGTATTAGGTAACATATCCTCACCCGTCCGAACTAGGCAACAGAATTTGGATCACTATGAAAACTCAGCTTTCATATCACAAATTGAGCCGAAAAAGGTGGATGAAGCATTATCAGATCCAGATTGGATCTTAGCAATGCAAGAGGAATTAAACGAGTTCGAGAGAAATAAAGTCTGGTACCTAGTCCCTAGACCGAAAAACAAACCGGTTATAGGAACACGATGGGTATTCAGAAATAAACTCAATGAAGACGGTTTAGTTACGAGGAACAAAGCCCGGTTAGTGGCTCAAGGCTATAAACAGGAAGAAGGCGTTGATTTTGAAGAATCATTTGCCCCTGTAGCTAGACTTGAGGCCATTAGAATATTTTTAGCATACGCAGCTTTTAAAAATTTCAAAGTTTTTCAAATGGATGTTAAGAGTGCTTTTCTAAACGGTAAAGTAAATGAAGAGGTGTATGTTAACCAACCTCCAGGTTTCAAAAATCCAGAACACGAAAATCACGTTTATCGGCTGAACAAAGCTCTATACGGTTTGAAACAGGCTCCAAGAGCTTGGTATGATACATTGACACAATTTTTATTTGATCACAAGTTCACAATAGGTTCGGTAGACAAAACACTTTTCAAATTTGAAAGAAAGGAACAAATATTACTTGTTCAGATCTATGTCGATGATATTATATTCGGATCAACCGATCCAAAGTTATGTGACAAGTTTTCAAAAATGATGACTGATAGATTTCAAATGAGTATGATGAGAGAATTGAGTTTCTTTCAAGGACTTCAGGTTAAGCAGATTGAAGCCGGAACCTTCATAAGTCAACCAAAGTATACAGCCGAACTGCTGAAGAAATTTGGAATGGATACATGCGCCGAAGCGGCTACGCCAATGAGTCCTTCCGTAAAGCTGGACAAAGATGATGATGGTCAAGCCGTTGACATCACAGCATATCGAGGAATGATCGGGTCACTGCTATATCTAACAGCCAGCCGACCTGACATTCTGTTTGTGGTTGGAGTATGCGGAAGATTCCAAGCAAATCCAAAGCAATCACACTATACGGCAGCCAAAAGAATCCTAAAATATCTGAAGGGAACTCAAGAAATGGGACTTTGGTACCCAAAAGACTCGAGCTTCAATCTCATAAGCTACTCAGACGCCGATTACGCAGGATGTAAGATTGATAGAAAGAGAACAAGTGGAACCTGCCAGTTCCTAGGTGACCGGTTACTCACTTGGAGCAGCAAGAAACAAACATCTGTTGCAACATCAATCGCAGAGGCAGAGTACATAGCGGCTGGAAGCTGTTGTGAACAACTTCTCTGGATCCAACAGCAACTAAGGGACTTTGGGATAGAAGCCAAGGAATCTCCAATCTTCTGTGACAACACCAGCGCTATAGCGATTACATACAATCCGGTGTTGCACTCAAGAACAAAGCATATCGATATAAGACACCATTTCATCCGGGAGCACGTTCAGGAGAAACACATCCTGCTGGAATATGTCTCGACCGAACAACAAGTAGCGGATATATTCACAAAACCGCTACAGGAAGCTAAGTTCTCTCACTTTCGAAATATTTTGGGACTTACTAATCTTAATCAACTCATATCATGATTATGCATGTATAAAACCGGGATATGTGTTCAGGGAGAAGCTCTCGCTTCTTAAACCATATTCAAATAGGCCATTAATAAATCAAAAATACTAACCGGGAGGAAGTCTCCGGTTATACCCGATCACTTCATAACTTCAAATCACATGTATATTTACTATACGGTTGAAATAACCAGGTTGAAGTGGATATAATAAATCCAAAGATGAACAAATATTGACATAAATCAACTTTTATTCACAGTTGGAACAAAATATCCTACTAAAACCGGTCATGGAAAACCGCTTAGTACAAATACATTTTGGTCTGATGGAATGAACTTCTCCGGTTAACCTTGGATGACTGACTGAGTTTTCATGCATATTTTGAAAAATGAAGCCTGTAATAAATGAAAATAGTCTACCACAATCAAGATGACGACATGTGTCCATCATCAAGAGAGGGAGACTCACATCTTGTCAATAGATATTTGTCATCATTAATATCTTGGTAATAATTAATTTATGCCTTGGAAATAAACATTATTTACTTTAACAAGTTAAAGCCTATTAAATAACTAATGACATCATCAAGCATGCTTAAACCTATTAATCTAGCCGAACCCCTGGCTATATAAACCACCCTTAAACCTTCACAAATCTTCACAAAATTACTATTCACAAGTATCAGTCTTGAGCTTAAAACATTCTCTCTCAAGAACATGAACTCCAACTCCCTAGCAAAGAAGATTCTATTGGCAGATTTTAACTCAATCTACCAATATGAAGATCACGAAGTTAAAGAAATGTTCTTAGCCGTCGAAAGAAGCGGGCTAAGAAGCTTCCTTGAAAACAGATTTATTCTCGACTACCTAGTAGTCGAAGAATTCTTCCAGACCGCAAAGGAAGTGCATCGAGACATAATCGTTGCACAAGTCTACGGTCAAAAGTTTCTATTCAGCGAGACGAATTTCGCTGTATACTATGGTTTGCCCACCGAAGGGGTAACCGACCTAACTTACTCCCCGGTGACCATGGAAGAAATGTGTCGTCGGTTCTCAGGATTTGACATCTCGGTTAGACCCTGGGGTGCTAAAAGCCAACTCTCTCACAAGTACCAGCTTCTCTGTGAGATTCTGGGAAAGTCCATTTTGGGCAGAGAGAAAAGCTACTATTACACCCAAAGGCTTTTCGAGATGATGATCGCTGTAAAGGTTGGGACACCGGTTAACTGGTCCTGGATCATCTTCAGCAACCTGAAGAAGATGCTCCTCTCCAACAAAACCGGCTACGCTCCTCAGCTGAGCGGTTTTTGTGCATGTCTGGACATCCACTCCGGACCGTTCGTAACCCTCCATCCAAGACATGTGCTCACCAAGGAGAGAGTACAAGAGTTGGTCGACCGGTGGGAAGCAGTGAAGGCTAGAAGAAATCAAGCGGCTGAGTCATCTAACGTCTAGCCTGTCCTTTCCTTCTGTCTTATTTTATTTCTTTTTCCAAAACTGGTAATTTTGCTGTACTACCGGTTTTGTACCTCAATTAATGAAGCATATTTCCTTCCTCTTTTAATCTAAAAATCTAAAATCATAAATGATCAAACATTTAATGTGCCGTATCAAAATCAAATCGAATCACTCTTGGAAACAGAAATCTTCATTCTCAAAAAGCATGCCTGACTTAATTCGACAAGACATGTCTTTATTCTCTTGAAAACTCACAAAGTTATTAATGACCAGACATAAACGGCTAGATTTTTCAAATATCTTCATTAAATGCTCTCAACCGTTCCAAGCTATAAAAGGGGACTCAACCCTCCATTCTCAAAACACGCTTTCTGCTTTCCTTCTCTCTAGAGCTTGAAAAATTACAAAAATCTCTTCAACCTCTCTCACTCTTCCTCATAATGTCGGCTGAACTCAGAAACACTCTCATCGTCGATTTCGAAGACGTAAAAGACAGTGCATACCATGAATGCATTTTCCAACCGATCATAGAATCGGGACTCCAAGGTTTTCTCAAAGGTTCAGACACTATCCTCGTGGAGGAGGTGTGTGAGTTCTTCAATAATGGTCACATTCTAGATGATGGCAGCATCCGCACCATCATCGACGGCCAATTCCTTCGGTTTACCGAAGAAGAATTTGTCAACTTCTTTCACCTTCCAACCGAAGGTTTTTCTGACTTCCCGACGCTATTCCTGCCGGCTAAGGAAGACTTTTTCCAAATCTTCTCTTCTTCCAACGCTCCGATCAAGGACTTTGGGAAGAAAGAGAAACTTGCTCCTCACTACCAAGTCCTGCATGACTTGGTTCAAAGGTCTATCATGGGCCGAATGCCAAACCAAAACTACAACCCGGAGGCTTTTGACATCATGATAGCCATCATCCGCAACTCGTCAATCAACTGGGCAACCTACCTCTTCAACAAACTGAAGCAGCTCATGACCGCTTCAAGAGGAAGGACCAGTTTCGCCCCTCAAATCACCCGGTTTCTGATGGCTCAGCGCCGCAACCTTGGACCCGGTGTTCCGGTCGGACCGTCCAACACCATCACCATATCCATGATGGAGAGATGGATATCGAGGATTGAGGAACGGACACCTGAAAACACCGTGAAGAAGTGGTACGACAGAATGGTGGAAGGGGACTGGTTTAAAGACAATTAGGCTGTCTATTTTTCTTTCCGGTTTTTGGTCATTTTGTTGTACGACCAAAACCGCTCAATGTTCACTCTTATTATTTATAAAATATCTAATTTTAAAAGTCTCTGGTTTTCATTCATATCTTTCTTTCCGGCTTTTAAATTTAAACACAAAACCTCAATGATAACCGAAACTTCCGGTTAACAAGTCCTCAAGTAAAACCGGAACCTCCAGCAAAATGAAAAATAAAAATTTACCGCCCACGGTATTACCTCCCAAAAATTTACCGCCCGTGGGTTTTCAGCATTTACCGCCGAAAGTTACTGCAGTAACTTTTGGAGGGAAAGTTGGCGCCAAAACATCATCAAGTGACGGTTCGTCTTCCAACCGTTCGGAACCGCCATTTATATAAGTTCAAATCAGCCCATTCGACACATGCGCTTTCTCTCTCTAAAATTTCCAGATCTTCAAAGGCTTTCTAATCTCCGATCATCATCGTTCTTCATCTTCTCTTCAAACTATCATGGATCTAGGCAAAGCTCCCTTCCAATGGATGTTGAAGGTCGATTTCGCGGATATTGATGAACACGCCGATGATAAAAACAAGGCTGTTCTTCAATCTCTAAGAGATTCTGGGTTGGAGGAGTTTCTATCTGGTCCATTAATTGTTTATCCGGCGGCGGTGATAGAGTTTCTGGCGACGGCGACACTCACAAAGAGGAAGGTCTCCGCCACAGTCAACGGCAAGGACATTCTGATCACCGAAGAGCTATTTGCTGAAGCCCTCGGTTTGCCCAACACAGGTTTGGATCTCAAGACTGACCTAACCGTTGCAGAATTAAACACTGTCCGGTTGGTGATATCATTTTCAGATCAGGATCTGGTGATTCACTCCAGCCGGAAGAACAAGCTAAAACCGGAGTTCAGATGGCTGCTGAACATCATCGCCCGTTCACTTCAGGGAAGAGGAGGTAACTTCGATAACCTGACAAAACTTAAGCTTAAAATGTTGATGGCCATTGTCCGCGGTGACAAGGTGGATTGAGGATTCGTTATCTTCGAAGAATTCTGCCAAATGGTGATTCAGAAGGATGGCCGGGTTCAGGCCTTCGCAATGCAGATTGTGAAAATCCTTAAGTTTCTCAAGTTCGATCTCGGCGAAGGAGAACCGCTCCCTCTCAACAATATTCTCAACTCAGAGTCGGTGATTGAGAAGCCCAATAAAGCGGTTAAGCCAAAGACCTCTAGAACAAAGTCGTCTAAGGGGACCAGCTCTTCCGCTCCGGCTTAAGAAATATCAAAACAGAAGAAACCGAAGAGAAAGGCGGTTGAAGCCGAAACCGCACAAGAGACGAAGGGGAGGAAGAAGTCAACTGCAAGGAAGAGTTCCAACAAACCGGCGGACTCCGAGAAAACCCTTTCCTCGGATAATCCACCAGAGAGAACTGAAGACGTTTTTCAACCCATTCCTATCAACACCGTTATTCCTATTCCTGTTCTTTCTCACTCACCAAGGCAAACCGAACCCTCGGGGAGCCACAAAACCGAGTCAGCATCGAAGGAGGAAGCAGAGGTTAGTATCCACTCTGAAACCTCCAAGTCTCCAAGTAAAAGAATCGAAGAGGTAATGGCAGACGTAGGCTTAAATACCTCTGAAGCTATCGAGAACGTTGTTCAAGACATTGCAAGAGAAACCGAAGACGATGTGTCAAGTCGTCGTAAATCAGTTGATCAGGTTGAGATACCCGATCAGAGTGAAGTTCAACCGGTCGAAGAAACGGCCAAAACCGCAGACATTACACCTCCGGCTCAGGAGGGTAATTTTGAAGAACAGGAACCATCCGGTTTCGCGGGGGACAAGTCAGTTCCAGATAACACAAACCAATCGGCTCAAGATGGGCCATCCGACTCAGCATTCATACCTGAAGGGTCTGTTCAGGTTAACAAAGGGAAAGAGGTCCTTGTTGAAGATTCAGCGGAAGGTACTATGCAAACCGGCTCTCAACCAGAAGTCATAACCGGGGACGAGGTCCCTTTTACCGCAGAACAAGAAGATGAAGTATTCGAGGAACTTCTCAGAGACATGAACAAGGGTGCCAGTTATGCGATAGCACCATACCTCATGTGGGTAAAGCTCCGTTGTGAAACAAAGATATCCGATATGGCTCTAGGATTGAGCGGCAACAAGCATTGGGATAGACTCATCAAGCTGAAAGAAATGGCCCTCAAGTTAGCTCATACCAATCTTATTCAACCCGCCTTCAGCAAAACCGCGGTAATTCTTGAATATGCTCGGTTACAAGAAGTGGAGGATGCATTGAAAAGAGCTGAAGGAGCGACGCTAACTCCGATCGAAATGAGAATGACTGAACGGTTCCATGCGGTGCGAGAAAAGCTCATACAAAGCCTCGACCATCTTGATACACAATGGAGAAAAGGCTGCCGAAACCAACTCAATAATTCCGATCTACATCAAAGTAAGCCATTCTATGTGGTCGGGGAGTCATCTATAACAGCGGAGAACTTGGAACAAGACACTTCTCAAACTGCTAAGGCTCCGGAAATCGATCAAATGAAGCAGGCGGTGATTGATACCATTGATTCATTTCTTGGAAGTTATAAAACTGCAACCGATGAGAGGATTGCAACGGCTGAAGCTAATCTGTCAAACACTATACGGGGATCTGTACAAACCGAAATAGCAAACACAGTTCAAACATCTATCAAGTCCATGATAGATGAGGCTGTGCAGACCTCCGTCAAATCCTTGATCGTCGAGTCTATCCAAACCGCAACCGCTCCACTGTTAGATATGCTGCAGGCAATGGCTCTTCAAATTGGGGAGATGTCCAAACTCCAAGTCAGCAAGACTCAAGAGTAAATCGAGTCTGATGCTGAAACCGCTAAGAGACTGCAAGATGAAGAAAGGGAAAGGGAACGGGTGCAGAAGGAAATTGAGGACAAAGATTATGAGCTTGCCCAGAAATGCCACGAGGAAGAACAGGAAGGTATCCAGGAATCCCCACCGGCTCAACCGTCCCACTCTATGAACACAAGAAACAAGAAGAAACGAAGGGCGGTTGTGAAGGTAATTCAGCGGGCAGAACAAAGCAGCCGAAGAACAATGGAACCGGTCGGGCTGAATGTGCAACCTCTTGATGAAGAAGAAGAAGAGGATATCGAAGAATTCAACCGGCGCAAGAAGAGGACAATTGAAAGTTCAACCTCAACTCCAAGCTCCAGACCAATTGTTGCTCCACCGCCTCCTCCACCAAAACCAGTCTGTGCCAGTTTTGGATTCGGCAAAAAGACTCCCGCATCTCAAGTGTATGGGCCGGAATGCTGATTGACGCTGAAAGACGCGACAGGGAGTGGAAGGCAAGGGAAGAGGAAGAAAGAAGACGGCTTGAAAAAGAACTGGAGAAAGATCTTCACAAGGGGGGACCATCCAAGCCTTAGTCTTTTTCTTTCTTTCCTTCAAAACAATTTATGTTTCAGAACTTGGTTATTTTATCATATTTATCTCTGTTAATTTCCACATACCTTTTGAAAAATCAAACACACGTTTTTGAAACATTTTTCAAACAGAAAATAATCAAATTGCTAAACAAATTCTTCAAACCGGCCACATATTACAAGTTTTGAATATCTATTCTAAATAATCAAAAAGGGAGAAATTGATAGAAAAATTAAGTAAGTTAATTTTCAAAACCGGCCACATATTACAAGTTTTGAATATTTATTCTAAATAATCAAAAGGGAGAAATTGATAGAAAAATTAAGTAAGTTAATTTTTAAAACCGGCTAGACAAACTAAACAGTGGTTAACTTTCATGTGCAGATACAGATCAAAAACCGTATGAACCGGTTGGGGCATCATAAACCGGTTGCTGAAATACTTCAAAGAAACCTGCTCCAAGTGATCAAGTTAGAGATCAGAGGAACCGGTTTTCACTCTCTCAAGCGACCGGTCAGCAAAGACAAAAATTCACATACCAGCCAGATCATACTGCACAAGAGACAAAACCGGAAAATTCAAACTTCAAGAGTGATGTAACATGACGAAACAGACGTGTCTTGAAAGAATAAACGAAGATCAGATCCGATCGGAAGCATGCGAGGAAAGCAATGATGCTTTATTGATCTGAAGTTGACAACCTGAGATGCATGTCCAACACGTGTCCAAATCTGAAAACCGATTATGTCATCTTACACTCAGAGCTGCCTGCATGACTGCCAAGTGTTGATGAAGGTGAAGCGTGCAAGCAACCTCTCTACACCGGCGTGATAATGATTAACCAATCTAGAGGAGAGAGAAGAAAGTGATCGTTGGCTCTTCTCAGCTATAAAAAGAAGATGAAACGTCTTCATTTAATGCAGTTGTTGAGTTACAGATTACGAAAAACGAATCATAAAAGCAATAAGTTAGAGAGATAAACTGTTACAAATCTTCAAACCGGTGTGTCTAAAACCGGAAGTTTTCTGTATTGTATTGTGTTGAGTTATTGTATTACATCAAAGAATGAGTTGGTGTAACCGGCGAGTAGCGAAGTTGGGCTCGACCGGCAGTATTGTTGTAACTATAAAAGTTAGTGCAGATCCTTCTCATAACTTGAGAAGAAGGGGTGACGTAGGAGGGTTTGCTCCGAACATCCATAAAAAACCTTGTCTTGTGTTCTTTCTTTCGCTTTCATTACTTACTTACTTAGCCTAACCTTAAACCAAATTAATCGTACTCCTTAAACCAGTCCATTCACATCCATAAAACCGACTCCTTCTAAAACATCATCTAAAGTCGCATACGTTGCTTCAACCTGAAACAGACATTTCCGCCCTTGAACCCGGTTCAAGAGTCTGTAACAGTTTGTGTAGTGCTAAGAACGGTCATAGTCTCTAACCGGACTATCACCAAAGTGTTGTGTGTTGTGTAAGAGGCCACCCTTCCTGAAACCGGAAACACCCCGGTCCTCCAAGGACGTCCCCGATCCTAACACATGTTCAAGACGAATTTACTTCTGATTGACGTGTTCTCGGATGAAATGATGCCTTATTTGAATGTGCTTTGTCCGAGAATGCAGAACTGGGTTGTAGGAGATTGCAATAGCACTTGTGTTGTCGTAGAAAATTGGAGATTCATCAGCCTCAATCCCATAGTCTCTGAGCTGTTGTTCAATCCATAAAACATGAGAGCAACAACTACCAGTTGCAAGATACTCTGCTTCTGCTGTAGACGTGGCGACTGACGTCTGCTTCTTGTTGAACCATGTGATTAGACGATCTCCAAGGAACTGGCAAGTTCCACTTGTGCTTTTTCTATCAAATTTGCATCCTGCATCTGAGAAACTAATTAAATCGAAACTGGATTCCTTCGGATACCACAGTCCCACATTTTGAGTTCCCTTTAAGTATTTAAGAATACGTTTAGCAACAGTAAAATGAGAGAGTTTAGGATCAGCCTGAAATCTTCCACAAACACCAACAGCAAATTGAATGTCTGGCCTGCTAGTAGTTACATATAGTAAAGAACCGATGAGTCCTCTATATGTTGTTACATCGACACTTTGGCCACCTTCATCTTTATCCAATTTAACTGGAGAACTCATTGGAGTAGCTGCTGCATAACAGTTCTCCAAACCAAACTTCTTTAACAATTCTTTGGTGTATTTGGCTTGGTTGATGAGAGTTCCGTTTTCTAGCTGACGGATCTGAAGCACAAGGAAGAATGTATGTTCTCCCATCATGCTCATTTCAAACCTGTCCTGCACCAGCTTGGCAAATTTCTCACATAGTTTGGGGTTAGTTGACCCAAAAATAATGTTATCAACATATATCTGAACGAGTAGTATGTGAGAATCTTTAGTAAATCTAAATAGGGTTTTATCCACTGTTCCAACAAAAAAATCATGATCAAACAAGAAATTGGTTAAAGTGACCCTTTCTCTTGTGCCTGCATTCGCTATTCCTATTCCGCGAAAGCTTTTATGCCTAGCCCCAAAAAGGTGCTTCAGCTACGCTTTGGAATTGAGCTACCCAAGCAGACCAGCCCTTCCCGAGAAGAGCCAAAAGCGAAGGAGTTTTAGTAAGTAAGAATAAGATTAATGATTTGTGAAACATACTATTGACAACATTAATCCGCCTAGCAAGAAAGAAGACTCTAGTCTCATCTCTTAATTACTTGATCAAGACGGTGCAATCGATTGAAGACCGGGCACTTAATGTCTAGATTGAGATCGAGATTAAGCTCCAAGCCATGTAGGTTCACGAGAAGGACGTTTGTTTTCTACCATAAACAGAGGAGTTCGGTTGCATTTACTAGGAGAAAGATTTATCTCAATCGCTGGCAGTTGGACAAGGAAAGGCAAGAGCGTTCTTCCGTTCCTGGAGCCCCACGTGACTCCTATTTTTACTCAAGCTAATGTGCCTCAAAACCACTCCCAGACTTGCCCACTAACAACAGTCTCCCTCTCCTGTTTTAGACCATACAATGCTTTGTTAATCCTGTAAACATGATTTGGTAAAACATGATCTACAAAACCAGGGGGTTGTTCAACATATACTTCTTCACTTAATTTTCCATTTAGGAATGCACTTTTTACATCCATTTGAAAGACTTTAAAATTCTTAAATGATGCATGTGCTAGGAAGATTCTAATTGCCTCTAGTCTTACAACTGGTGCAAAAGACTCATCAAAATCAATACCTACCTCTTGTCTGTATCCTTGAGCAACTAAACGAGCTTTGTTTCTAATGACTAAGCCATCTTCACTAAGCTTGTTTCTAAATACCCATCTTGTTCCTATGACTAACTTGTCAGTTGGTCTAGGAGTAAGATACCACACTTTATTTCTAGCAAATTGGTTTAACTCCTCTTGCATAGCATTGATCCAATCTGGATCAACTATAGCTTCACCAATTTTCTTAGGTTCAATTTGAGAAATAAATGCAGAATTGGCCATTTCATTCATCAGTTGACGTCTTGTCCTTTGAGGAGAAAAAGGGTTTCCGATAATCAGTTCTGGTGGATGATTTTTGTTCCATCTGAATTTGGATCAAAGGGGATTGGTCATCTAAACTGGTGACACTACGACATCCAAACACTCAACTTCTTGTTGAACAGGAGTTTGCATGTCTGGTAGAATTTCAACCGAATCAGCCACATGATCAGATAAAGCCATACGCTTGTCCAAGGTTTCTTCTTCTTCACTTACAGACTCAAGACTAGCCGCTTGCAGTCTGTCAGCAAGATCAATGGATTCATTGGACTTGCTCTCAACAGGCTCATCAAACATTACATGAATGGATTCTTCAACAGTCTGTGTTCTTTTGTTGTATACTCTGTAAGCCTTGCTTACTGATGAGTATCCCAACATGAATCCCTCATCAGTTTTAGCATCAAAAGCAGTCAAATAAGCCTTTCTATTATTATGGATAAAACATTTACACCCATATATCTTAAAGTAAGAAACTGTGGGAATTCTCCCATAATACAGTTCATAGGGAGTTTTATCAAAACGTTTGTTAATTATTGACCGATTTTGTGTATAGCAAGCAGTACTAATGGCTTCCGCCCATAACCTCTAAGGAACATCTGATTCAGCAATCATAGACCTCGCTGCTTCCTTCAGAGTTCTCACTCTTCTCTCAGCAATGCCATTTTTCTGTGGAGTTTTGGTACTAGACAACTCGAGCCTAATTCCAGTCTCCTCAAGATAAGATGATAGGTATCTGTTAGTAAATTCAGTTCCCTGATCACTTCTGATGCATTTGATATTTAAAGATTTCTAATGTGAATCCCTTTAAGTATACTAATCAGGTTTTCAGCAGTTTTATCTTTTGATGGTAAAAATGCAACCAATGTAAAACGAGAAAAGTCATCGATAACAATTAAGGCAAATCCCATTCCTCCTATACTCTTTACAGGAATTGGACCAAAAAGATCCATATGTAAAAGTTCTAGGATACGGCTGGATTGTGATTTCCCTTTGCTTTTGAACGATGATCTGCTCTGTTTGCCTAACTGGAAAGCAGTGCATATCTTGTCCTTTGAAAACTGAAGTTTGGGTAAACCAATAATTAATTGTTTGAACAAATATTGTTGATGGTTTTAAAATTCAAATGGTTCAAACATTTATGCCATAACCATTTCTAGTCATTCTTGGCAATCATGCACATAGGGTCATGAGATGTCTCTTTTTGCCAATTCATTTTATATGAGTTTCCTACTTTACTTACAGTTAATAAAATATGAGTTTGAAAGTGTACTGACAAACCATTATCACATAGTTGACTAATACTGATTAAATTATAACACAGATTGTCAACCAGCAGCACGTCATTAATAGTTAGGTTACCATGGATAATCTTACCCTTACCCATGGTCTTACCCTTCTTGTTGTCACCAAATGTGATCTTAGGTCCAGAGCAGTCTGATATATCAGTGAGAAGCTGTCTTTTTCCTATCGTATGTCTGGAACATCCGTTATCAAGATACCATACAGATTCCTCCAGTCCTTCATTTATTTGTACCTACATAAATAGATATTTACAATCTTTTGGTACCCACCTTCAATTGGGTCCTCGGTCAATCAGTCCCTTAGGAATCCATATTTGAGTTATTCTGATGGACTTCCTATTTTCTGTTGTGATTAATGCGTATGTTTTTTACCTAGAAGACGACTTTCTGCTAGCCAATGATCCTTTAATTTTTGAAGAAGGTTTTCTTTTAAAACTTCTTGACTTAGAGTCAGATTTTGAATTACCAGACCTATTAGCCTATTCTTGCTTATTCTTAAGCCAGCTAACAGTTGATGGAACATAAACTATTTCATTTTTGAAAGCAACTTCTTCATAAATAGGATCAGATTCAATGTCAGTCATACTCCCTTAAACTTGTCATTTGGTTTTGACTTTTTACATGACAAATTAGGGTCATTGCTATCAAATCCCAATCCGGATCTAGATCTAGCAGGTTTCAACATGCTAATCTGATATTTGACAGCATCTCCTGATCTTGTCCATGCACTGACAATATAGTTTAGTATCTTGTTAAAGAATGAGAGAGTTTGAATCTGTTCTTTGATCATCTTATTCTCAGATGAGATCTCTGTTAAGTTTTCATCAAAAACGTTTGGTTCAGATTGTTGGTTTGAAGAAAGAACAGTTGATTCATATTTAACTTTCATTTCATAAAAAGAGTCAGCTAACTTCTTGTACTCAATGGACATTTCATTGAGTGCATTAGTTAACTCCTCGTTTGTAAATTCTGGTGCAGAGACATCATTTACCTTAGATTGGTCATCTGCCATCAGACATGTTACATCTTCATTCTTTTTTTCAGCGGGAGACTCCTCTGTATCGCTGTCAGCCCATCTGGACTTGTTCTGACTGCAAATTAATGCTTTCTGGTTCTTTTTTGCTTGAGAATTTACACCGTAGATCTGGTTGAGCTTATCCCATATCTCTTTTGCAGTGGAACAGGACTTGATCTCACAGAACATATTCATGTTGAACGACTGGTACAAAATATTCTTAGCAACATTATCAAGGTTGTTGGTCATCTTATCTTCAGTAGTCCATTCACTTCTTGGCTTTGAAATCTTTATGGGGCCATCGGTGATAACACTCTACATATCATAGTCAATAGCAGCCAAGTGAGCTTGCATCCTTATCATCCAACAATCATAGTTGTCCTTTGACAGAAGAGGAATTTCATTGATGCAAGACATGCTTTGGGTTTTTGATGCTTGAGAATAGAAACTTGGCTCTGATACCAATTGATAGGATCGGCTTTATCGATAAAGACAGGGGTCTGGCTAAGGATGAAGACTTATGAAGAACGGTTTGAAAGAAATCCTGTTAGGGATTTGATTCGCTTTCTATTCTACACAAACTTGTGTGAACACTTGAAACGGATTCAAGGCGGAATTGTTTACTTGGGTTTGAAGCACAAGATGAAATATGAAAAGATGACAGAAAAGAAGAAAACATAAGTTTGTTTATGGATGTTTGGAGAAACTCTCCTACGTCACCCCTTCTTCCAACCACCGGAAGGATTCACTATAATATGATTAGAATCAAATACAGTTTACAAACACACTTAACTCACTATTGAACAGAACACTTTCTGTTGAATTACAATATGAAGAATATCACTCAGCTAAAAGTGTTTTGATTCTAGCTCTCTCTCTCGATTCACACACAGTACAATCAGAAAGAAGCTTCACAATAATCAAAGGCTTGAATTCTCTGTAGTTTCAGTAAGCAAGATTGGCAAGTAACAGGTGCTTCGTCCGTTGTCCTTAGGATTGGTTAAATACTGAGCAGGAGCTAACAGTCGAAACTTCAAGAATGATATATGGCACTCTTCTATTGGAAAGCCTCCATTGTACACAGCAGGATCTGAGCATAAGGATCGTGACCGTACAGAACTGGTAGTGCGCCGAATATTCCATCAGGGATGTACCTGCAAAACAAGTAATTTGAGGAAAATTCTCTTACGTGGCATTCCTTGATTGGATGCGTATAGGTGCTGTACTAATCTTCACTAGAAGGTGGAGCATAAATATGGTACAGCTATAGCACATGGGTAGGTGAAATGCTACATTCAAGCGTACTGCTTAAACTAAGCATTAGACGTATTTCAGTTAGACGGATTGTGAAAATGAGTCTAATGAAATAAGTCATCTCCTTCTAATAGAAAAACGTCTATTAGACCACCTAGTCTAATAGAATTAGACTCACGTCTAATTTTTCAATAACCATTAGACTGCACGTCTAACTCCACTAAGTTAGACTGCACGTCTAATTCCGTTTCTACTTCAAACTTGTCTGAAGGAGTTAGACGCACGTCTAACTTTCATTAATTAGACCACACGTCTAATTATTCACTAACCATTAGACTGCACGTCTAATTCTGGTTCTACCTCAGACTTGTCTGAAGGAGTTAAACGCACATCTAACTTTCATTAATTAGACCACACGTCTAATTATTCACTAACCATTAGACTCCACGTCTAACTCCACTGAGTTAGACTGCACGTCTAACTCCACTGACTTAGACTGCACATCTAATTCCGGTTCTACCTCAGACTTGTCTGAAGGAGTTAGACGCACGTCTAACTTTCATTAATTAGACCACACATATAATTATTCAAATATATTAGACTATACGTCTAACTACGATGAGTTAGATTGTACGTCTAATTCTATTAGACTTACGTCTAATTCTGTGTATTCATTAGACCATCCGTCTAATTATTTACACGTCTATTAGACTACACGTCTAACTCCGATGAGTTAGACTGTACGTCTAATTCTATTAGACTTACGTCTAATTCCGTGTATTCATTAGACCATCCGTCTAATTCTTAACATCTATTAGACTACATGTCTAATTCCGATGAGTTAGACTGTACGTCTAATTCTATTAAACTTACGTCTACATCCGTGTATTCATCAGACCATCCGTCTAATTCTTTACACGTCTATTAGACTACACGTCTAACTCCGATTTGTTAAACTGTATGTCTAATTCTATTAGACTTACTTCTAATTCCGTGTATTCATTAGACCATCCGTCTAATTCTTTACACGTCTAACTCCGATGAGTTAGACTGTAAGTCTAATTTTATGCAATGAAAGCCAAAATCGGTCTAATGATACTCATTAGATCCAGGTCTTATAACACATTGTCTTAATACACCTGTATCAAAACTCATAAGATATTTCATCACCAAAATATCAGTGGTTAAATTATTTCAACACTTAGTCAAAATAATTTGACCTAACAAAATACAACGCACGCAAGCAAGAATCAATGAAGCTTTTCATATAATCAAGCCCGAAGAACATCCTAAGTTGATATAGATAATTTGTTCTCAAAGTGAAAGTGTTCTAAGAAGAAATCTGTGTATTTTACCAAGTGTAAAAGTATTACATCGCTGTGTGAGTGGTGTAACCGACGAGCAGTAAATAAGAATCGTTCGGATTGTGTATTGGGTTGTGTAATATTCCGATTAGTGAATATCCTTCTCACTGTTTGAGAAGAAGGGGTGACGTAGGAGATTAAACTCCGAACATCCATTAAAATCATGTCTCGTGTTCTTTACTCTCACATTCTGGCTTACCTACTCTAACCGAACCGAAACATCTAACATCTCAACCGAAATAACTAATAACTCTCTTAACCGAACCGACATTCTCCTTAAACCGATATCTCCTAAATACCTTCCAAACCAAATTGTGTGAGTTGCTTCAGATTGAAACTGACATTTCCGCACTTGAACTCAGTTCAAGAGTCTGACAATTTGTGCAGTGTTAAGAATGATTCTAGTCCCAAACCGGATTAGTTCCAATTTGTGTTGTGATGTAAGCGATAACCGATTAGCCGGACCCCAGTCCCTTATCGGCCATCCCGATCTTAATAGAGGCTCTGATACCACTTGTTAGGACCTGTGTTAACAATAGAGATAGGGGTCTAGCTATTGTGAACAATTTATACACTTCAATTCGATTTTAACTCTGTTAAAACTTAAGGTCTGTTTCCATTCTTCACAAATCTTCACAAACTTTTGAACAAATTCAAGTGCGGAACCGTTTGTTGGATTTGAAGCTTCAAATGAATAAATGTCAATGGAAGAAAGTAAAGAACACAAGGAGTTTTATGCATGTTCGGAGATAAAACTCCTACGTCACCCCTTCTTCCTCAACAAGAAATATATTCACTAGAAAACTTTGATCAATATAAAACACACTATACAAACCGAGTCAGAAACCCAAGACTTAATTGACCGTATATTTTGAATTTCTAGATAACTCTCTGTTGAATAGAACACCCTCTGTTCAAATTACAATACTAAGATTTCACATAGAAAGAATAGTGAATGAATTATAGAATGATCTCTGGAAAGAACAATGAATGAATTACAGAATGATCTCTAGACAATGTATACACAACGCTTTAGATAGAGAATATGACTTGATAGTAGTGATCAAGTTCAACAAGCTAGGAAGAATGATTGAGATATGGTAAGTTGGTAACCGATTCGTCAAGAATGTGCACGTTAACAAGTGATTCGTTTTGGTTAGTGGTTAGTCTATTGCCCTTGGGTTCTATTTATATTTGAAGTGCACCAACGGTCGAAACATCTTTAAAGACATGTGTCCTCCTTTTATTGTACAGTTGCCAATAGTACAAAGGTACATCAGACTGAGCATTGGGATCGTGGTCGTACCATGGAAGGTACAACACATTGTGGGCAATTTGAATATTGGAGAACGTGGAAGTAGTTCATTCGTACTACAGATGAGTTGTCAGACTATTGAAAACGATAACTGCAGATGAGTTGAGTGACGTAGTTTGACGCTCCTTCGGACGTCTGATCAAGTTAGACAATGTCTGCTTGCACTCCTTCTTTAGACCGCGTCTAAGAAGGATTTAGACGATGTACAATTGTGCTTTCTCTTTAGACCGCGTCTAAAGGAGTTAGACCGCGTCTAACTGCGCTTCCATTTAGACCATGTCTAAAGGAGTTGGACAGCCTCTAACTGCGCTTCCCTTTGTACCACATCTAAAGGAGTTAGACCACGTCTAATTATGCTTCCTCTTTAGACCGCGTCTAAGAAGGTTAGATGGAGTCTAACTGCACTTCCCTTTAGACCACGTCTAAAGGAGTTAGACCGCGTCTAACTGTGTTTCCCTTTAGACCACGTCTAACTGCGCTTCCCTTTAGACCACGTCTAAAAGAGTTAGGCCGCGTCTAACTGCACCTCCCTTTAGACCTCGTCTAAATGAGTTAGAACACGTCTAACTACACTTCCCTTTAGACCACGTCTAAAGGAGTTCGACCGCATCTAACTACGCTTCAATTTTAGACCATGTCTAAAGGAGTTAAACCGTGTCTAACTGCGCTTCCCTTCAGATTACGTATAAAAGAGTTATAAAACATCTAACAATGCACACTCTTTAGACCACATCTAAAGGAGTTAGACGACATTCAAATAGGCAGTCTTCTTTAGATCTGTACCTGCACAACGATAGTTTCACAGTTTAGTCTTATTCATTTACTTATGCATAACTAAGTTTTATTTTAATTAATCTGCACATCATCAGAATAATTCCAGCTCATGATTAGAACAATGTTGATTTAAATAAACTTATTTGCTAAGTTCATTCTAATTGACTCAACAATTCGCCGCTTTAGTTTACTTAACAAAGAAACAAAAGAAAAGAAAATCAAAGTATTTATTAATTAAGATTTATGTGTTTGGTTGCACATTAAAAAAAAGGCCATAACTATTATGCCCTATGTTCTTATCCCAAGCGATAGTCTCTACTTGAAAGTAGTTGGCCATATATTTATGAGTGTACGTTACACATTGCATTATGTGTTTAGAATTCTTTAGCTTCTGTATATTCTAACATGTGTCTAAACTAATGAATTAACCATATTCCTTGCTTAAGATGACTCTAAACTTCAATTTGATTTAGACGAATGTTGAGATAAAGCAATTTAGAATTCTCTAAGTTTTTAATATCATCTATTAAGTCTAATTGGAGAATAACCATATTCTTATTTCAAAGGTAACTTTAAATTCTCGATTGATTTTCTCTAGACAAAAGACTATATAATGAAACAATAGAATGTTTCTTGGGCACATGTCAACATACATGTGAATTCACTGATTTGTATGAATTATGAATCCTTATACCAAAAGGAGTTCAAGAATGTAGATAGATGTAGATTAAGGATTAAGAGGAGAATTAGAACCCCATTTATGTCACAATCGAAATCAAGAATTTTCCCAAAAATAATGATATTTTTTAAATCATTGTGCATGAAAACAATATTTTTAGGAACACTTTCCACTAAAACTGTTTTTTCTCAAAAGTGTTACAAAAACTTTGAAAATTTTCATGGAGGTAAAAAATGTAGATTAATGATGAAGAGGGGAATTAGAACCCCATTTATGTCACAACCAAAATCAAGAATTTTCCCAAAAATAATGATATTTTTTAAATCATTGTGCATGAAAACAATATTCTTAGGAACACTTTCCACTAAAATTATTTTTTTCCACTAAAATTTTCATGGACGTCAAAAATAAATTTGTAGACCCACTTTTGAAGTTGTAGAGATCAAGATATGAGCGTTTCAAATTACGTCATTTTCAAAACGGGCCATGAAATTATGGAAAATAATAATTCTTGAAGAAATAATATTTTGAACCATCCATGAATTTTTGGAATTTTTCTAAAATAATATAGTGGCTCCAATTAATAAAATAAGGTTGTCTGGTGTGAAAATGGAACAAAATTAACCATAAGGAATTTAATATTTTAATATTTTGAATTTTATAGCTAAAATTGGACATATATAAAATATGGAGGTCAAATAAGATATGGAAAAATAGTTCAACGGTTGAATTATTTTAGAATTATTGAAAATAATCTAAAATTGGAAGTTTGAGGTTGAAATTGCACATATGTAGAAAGTCTAAGGTCCAATTTAATTCTTAATTAATAAATTTAATTTTAATTAGAGTTTCCAGACAAATTTTAAAAAATTAGAACTTCGAGGGCCAAAATGAACATCCCTAAAGAGTTTAAGATTCTAAAAAACACAAAGATAAAGAAATGGCCTAAAACCATTCGTCGTCTTCTTCCTTGTCATCGTGCGTCTCGCCAAGTTTCGATGAAGCATAACCTTCTGCAGAGATTTCTTACTTGACCTTGCATACTTGGAAGTCACCCAAAATACTCGGAGAATAACATAAGGGATGTGGTGACGAAAAACAGAGGTGAACTCTCTTTTCTAATTTTGACTTCATGTTTCTGATGGAGGCTACATCTCACTTTATTATGTCTTTAAGTGGAGGAGTTCATCATCTTCGGAACTCATAGATGCCATAATCATCATCAATTATAGAACCGGTTCATGAGAAAGGAAGAAAAGGAAAATTAGAGGAAGAATCCACTACGGTTCGAGATTCCGGTAGGTAGTTTCCGTTTGGGTATTTCGTGTCTTTATTAAGGCATCTTCATATTGATCTTCGATGATATCTTCCTTGCGACAGTGAGTTTTACAGAAGTCTTCGCTACGATCTAGAGAGGATAGAAGTCTTCGCTACAATCTGGAGAGGATCTGGTGCTCGTCTGAAAGACTGCTCAATGGTGTCTTTTCCGACGACCAAAATTTACAAAATCCAGTGAGATTAGAACATTGGATTTGAGACTAGTCAAAACCTATCCTCTTCCTAGATAGAGTAAATCTACTTAAGGACTTCTAGCAACTAGGGTAAACCAATCCATCAAACGACATTTAAACAATTTAATAAAACTAAAAATTTACTTATTGTACTGATCATATGTTAATTTACCATCGATTTACATAATGGACGACTGATATATGTCATGGAGTCAGGGTATATAAGGAACTTACCTGAATGTGCAAAATAAAGAATAACAAATGGAGAAGAAGAGCTCACTAGAGGATATGCAATTCTCGTATGAATCACCTTCAAAGTGTTATTGATTTGGTCTAACTAGCTCTCAATTGTGGTTTTCTCTCGAACGTACTCTAGATTTTTTTTAAATGATAAACCGTACCTCAAATGAATGAGTTATATCCTTAAATACCCTTAGAAAAGGTTATCATTGGAATTCGGGATTTTAGGAGACCGGTAACTCGGTAAACGAGTTGAAGCTTGGGTGTTGCTTGTTATCAATTGAATGACAACTCAAATATATTTTCAATGGTAACTCACTTGCACTAAATGGTTAAGTATGTTAAAATATAAGAATTTTCAAAGTAACATGAAGCTTCAGTTCGCTCTAGGATTGAAGTTGTTGTGATTGCATCTTGTTGTCTGGTTGCCTAGACAACCTTAACCGTCAAATGGAGACTCGGAACCGGTACCATTTGATCATGTTGTGAATTAGCTTTCCAATCATAGATAGTAAACCTAATATAAAGAGTTTTTTTTGTCAAGTTTTGAATTTTTATTTTGATCCGATTTTGTTTGGATTGTGTTGCACCGTCGATCTCTTGGGGTTAAGAAGTTCGATTATAATTTTTATTCAAACGAGGATTTCTAGAAGACCCTTGAAACTTTCTAAAACATCCAATATCATCTAAAATCATCGAGTATAGAGATATGGGTGCATTTTTTAGTTAGGTGATCTTTGTTAAACCTCCATAATCAAACCAATGCCAAAACTAGCATTTTTGGGCCTTTTTCAAATATAGAGCGTCGAACATTACCATGAAGTCACCAGATTATTTTAAATAAGCCTAGACGGACGAAAGCTTCTTGTGTTGAGTTCTGCTGACTCGTTCATGACCCGACCAGTTTGACTATATTTTCACACTTTTTCCCTTTTGAAAGCCTCCTAAACAAAATTGTCAATAAAAATATTATACTCAAAATTCTTAATTTTTCGAACTCGTTAATCAGAATGTATCAAGCACCCGAATTCCAACATCTTATGAAAATTGTCGTTTGGATCTAAAAAAGCCTAAAAATAAGTATTAGGTACATTTTTTCCAACAATAAAATTATACTCAAAATTCATGATTTTCCAAACTAGTCAATCTGAAGGTGTTGGATCATCTCAAGCTTGAGTGCTTTTGGAAATTGGCGTTAAGAACGATATTCAATGGTTGTCATTTTGACCAAATTCTCAAAAGTGTTACTGAGGTTTGTTTTCTTGGTCCAATAATCAAGTATGATCATCATATTAGATCAGGTTGGTTCATTTTAATTTTGAGGTGTATATAAAATGTCCCTCTTGAATAAAGTTTGGAGAAAACAACATCTTTGTAAATCTAATATGTAAATATTTTTCTTGAGAAAAAAAAACAACTTGGAGTTGTGCATTTTCCGTTCTTCCTAACCTTACTTGGGGAACATATGCTTAAAGAATCATGCGTAATTGTAGTGAAGTTCGTGCAAAGTACATGTAAGAAATGTCAATACATGCAAGAATAATTTAACTGTATTTAAAGTAGGAGCGTAGCAAGCTATCCTACAATCATGTATTCTCATGTAGAGACTCCACGTACATCCAAAATTATTTTAAATTTTGGAGTCCAAAATTGTTTTCAATTGTTAACAGAAATGAATAGAATAATCTTCCAAATGAACAAACAAGAAATATAATTAGAAAATCTAATAAACACAATATCGATATTAGACTATATAAATCATGAAATTTACTATTATGCCTCCAAAATTTCTCAAACCTTAAAACACTTCAATTTCTTTGTCGCATTTTGCAAAATTATGAAATTGTTTAATTTATTTATCGTATTCTGTATATGTGTGAAACTCTTCAATTTCTTTGTCGTATTCAGTATATTTGTGAAAATCTTTTATTTTTTTATGTCTTAATTTGTATATGTGTGAAATTTATATGTTTAATTTAAATTAGTAATAAATCCATATACTTATTATTGCGTGAATGTAGGTGTAAGTTTGAGACTTCATTATTATTTAAAAAATAAGTAATTCAATTTTCTTTTATAATGATTATTTTTAATAGTATATATTTTGTGAGAGAAAGTAAAGGAAGTTGATTGTTAATAATTATAAATATTAAATATTGGGGTTAAACTTACATTAAACCAAATATTATATCTAAACTATTTAGAATAATAAACAAATTTGAAAGTAAGGCTATCTAACCAACTTAGAATATATTTTTCAAATGAATTTATTTGTTTATATACTTTAATATTTATATAATAAATTAATATTTTATTCTTGTATATTAATATAAAAAGTAAATTAGTTAGGTAACAATGTTTGAAATATTTATTAAAGATGCTTACAAAGTTTGGATAACATTAAACATTTATTTGTTTTATTTATTTCAGGAATATCTTGGAGAAATATTTGTTATGATTTTAATTCAAATGGTGAATTTAAAAATATTTATTACTAAAAAACTCGATTATATAAAAAAAAATTCAAAATATTAAATTAATAGAATAACATTATTTATTGATTATTTTTATATTGGAAAAAGAGAAATGCACAAACTCCTTACATATATTATGTGAACATATTTATGTATAAATAATGTAATATGATCTTCTTATACACAAGAAATTAATGATTTTTGGTATCTTATAAATGGGTAAAAGTATAATTAGAAAAATTTCTTGGATTATGGACTTTTATTTATTACCTCTAACAATTAAGATCACTTTAATTTTTCTTATGTTTAATTTGATATATTTTTTTATGGTAGGAATAATAATATATTAATTAGCAGAGAGATATTACACTATTTTTAATATTGTTTTAATTTTTTCCTTATTTTTAGCTTGAAATAAAAAATTATTACTTAATATTTTATAAACTTTAATTCAAACTAACATTTAAAAAGAGTTAAATTATTATTTTAAATTCAAATTAAATATTATAAAATTAGTATTATTGTATTGTAATATTTTTAGCACTTTATACACGTAATCATTTATTTTTTTAACAATCTTATATTAAAATCTAATTAGTTAATTAAATCACATATTTATTAAAAATAAGTTTTTGAATTTCAAATTCTATGTGATGGACGAATGGTTCTCTTCTTGATTTATTTTCAATTTTTTGATTAAAAAAAATTATTCCATATTTATAATAAAAGTTTCAAATTAATATATGCGCAAAGTTCAAAATTTATTTTATCTGAACTTATAAATATAATTGTTCAGCATTAATATAATCTTATTTTAGAGAGAACTACTATTAATCTAGATTGAACAACAATAAGCCATGTTTGTAAAGTTAATATAGATGATTGATAAAAAATGAATAATAGTAAAGGAAATATTTTACTTCTAAATTACCCGAAATTACTGGAGTATTTTAAATGATATAATAAAGAAGAAATAATAAACAAAATCAATGTAAATACAAATAGCTCCACGTTTTACAACATAACACGAGGAATGAGCCTGACCTGCATCATTAAGATCCTTGAAGTCCTCATTCTAAATAATTTTTGTTTATATTAAATTACAATTAATCCTCAAAATCATTTCATAAGACTTCACTCCATCCCTCCCAAGCAAATCATGATGCTGAAACAATCACTCATATTTAAGAATCTTATTAAATGTAGAGTAGAAGACAAATTCATACAATAATATTATTATTAAGAAATAAAAAGTTAGACATGAAATACAATAAAAAAAATACAAGTGAGTGAGGTTTATAAAATGATATGTATTAATATTAAGTTATATGTTTATGATGGTTTATATAGAGATATCAAAAATTAGTTTGATTAAGATATATATGAATTGGATGTTTTCAAACATCAAACACAAGTATATAAAAATCTTACTAACTTATAATAAGTCTATATAAGCCATCATAAACATGTAACTTATTATTGATACTTTTTTTACCTATCATAAACCTCGAAAACATATTTATGTTTTGTATTATTCGTCTAAAATGCAAAATATTTGCCTATTAATGTTACTAATATGCCACTCTTTAACTATTTTAATTAATAAAATCTTTTAAAAATAAGAATGTTTTTATAATAAACGGAAACAATTTAATTGACTAAAACAAGATAAAGAGTACAATATGTTTTTCTCGAGGAATAATTGTGTCCATCATATGTTGTTTCTAAGAATGAAAAAATCGTTCCATTAACAAAGTAAATTTACTTTATACTGAAAGAAGACAATGTAAATAAATTAATATACAATATTTCTGATTTTATGTAGTGAATATAATAAAATTATAAACATCAACATCAAAATAGTGATTGAAAATAAAAATAAAAATATATAATGAATGATTGATGAAGGAGTTAGAGAAGATGGGAGTATGAGGAAGAAAGTTAAAACAACTTCTATATTTATATAGTTCTTTTGATCTAGATATTCAATTTATATTAAAATAATATAATAAATAAAAATAAAAATTGTATTAATCTTGTTGTAATCCTACCGGGATTTAAGAAATAACTTTTATCTGGATTTTAGAAATAACTTTTATGTATAATATAAAATATGATTTATGTAATTAATTAATAAAAAAATAAACTCTTTATTTAGATAAATACATTTTAATATTTTAGATTTATTTCCTTAAATATCTCATACAATATATTTTCATTCAGTAAACATAAATTTTAAAATATTATTTTACAAAGTAAGAATAACATATTTAGTACTATTAAACACAATAAATTAATATAAAGATCAAATCACTTATCTATTTATTTTGAAAATGAAATATTATTAATATTTGATTATATACATCAATTTAGATAAAAAAAATTATATTAAACTTGTTATAATCATGCTTAGAGTTTAGAAATAAATTTTATGTGTTTAATAAAAAAATATATGTAAGTAACTTATTAATATGAATATTTTTTTTAGATAGAGATATATTTAATATTTTTGATTAATTTTCATCTATAGCTCCTAAAATAAATTTTTATATAGTAAACATCTAATTTAAAATATTATTATACTATATAAAAATAAAATATTTAGTACTATTAAACACCATAAATTAACATAAAGAAAAAGTGACTTATATTTTTATTTTGGAAATGAAATATTTGATAACATATTAATATTATATATATATATATATGTCTATTTAAATAGTGAATGTCAATTTTTTTAATTATACTCAAATATAAACATATTTAATCGGAAAATATTTAAATTGATATTTAAAGTATTTTAAAATTAAGTGTTTCTTTTTTAGAATTATTTTAAAATGTAAAAGTTTATTTAATGTAATAGAAATATTATATGTCAAACCTGAATAATATAAGCACTTTAGAATACAAATATTAATATATATATTATATTTAATTGAAGATTTTTTAAAATTATTAGTAGGAAAAAAACTTAGGTGTACTTATTGGTTATCATTATAAATCATTGAGAAAAATATTTAAGTTAAATTAATAATCTAATAAATAAATAAAACAAATAATATAGAATCATTTTTGTCTTGAAGTCCAAAATTTAAATTGTTAACATAAATGAATAGAATAATCTCCCACTTGAACAAACATAAAATTTAATTATAAAATTTAATTAATTAAAATTTTAAGGTATATGTCTATAATAAGTTATACAAAATAATTACAAGTAGTTAGAATAAAGTATATATGGTTTAGAATTAAAGCTTGTTAAAATTGAGAAAATATGTATAAAACATTAAAATCACAAACATAGGAAAATCTAATAAACACAATATCGATATTAAACTATATAAATTATGAAATTTACTATGCTACCAAAATATCTCAAACCTTGAAACATTTCAATTTCTTTGTTGTATAATGCAAAAATGTGAAATTCTTAAATTTATTTGTCGTATTCTGTATGAGTGTGAAACTCTTTAATTTCATTGTCGTATTCGGTATATTTGTGAAAATCTTTAATTTTTTTTATGTTTTAATTTGTATAGGATATTAATATATTTTATTTAAATTAGTAATAGATCCGTATACTTACTATGTGAATGTAGAATAAGTTTGAGACTTCGTTATTATTTAAAAAATAATTAATTTAATTTTTTTTGTAATGATTAGTTTTGATAATATATATTTTGTGAGAGTAAGTAAATGGATTTTTTTATTTTTTTTTTGTTAATAGGTGATCATCTATTAAAACATGAAATGGTTAATTACAAAATTATAAGATTATAAATATTAAATATTGTTGTTAAACTTACATTAAACCAGATATTAAATATATTTTTCAAATAAATTTATTTGTTTATAAACATTTATATTTAAATAATAAATCAATGTTTTATTTTTTATAGTAATATAAAAAATTAATTAGTTTGGTAACTACTTCTCTTTAGACCACGTCTAAAGGAGTTAGACCGCGTCTAACTACGCTTCCCTTTAGACCACGTCTAAAGGATTTAGACCGTGTTTAATTACGTTTCCCATTAAATTACGTCTAAAAGAGTTAGACAACGTCTATCATGCACACTCCTTAGACCACGTCTAAAGGAGTTAGACGACGTCCGAATAGGCAGTCTTCTTTAGATATGTACCTGCACAATGACAGTTTCGCAGTTTAGTCTTATTCATTTACTTGTGCATAACTAACTTTTATTTTATATAATCCGCACATCATCAAAATAATGCCAACTCATGAGTCATGATTATAACAATATTGATTTAAATAAACTTATTTCCTAATTTCATTTTAATTGACTCAACAAGTCGCCGCTTTAGTTTACTTAACAAAGAAACAAAAGAAAAGAAAATCAGAGTATTCATTGATTAAGGGTTATGTGTTTGGTTGCGCATCAAAAAAAAGGTTATAACTATTATGCCCTATGTTCTTATCCCGAGCGATAGTCTCTACTAGAAAGTAGTTGGCCATATATTTATGAGTGTACGTTACACATTGCATTATGTGTTTAGAATTCTTTAGCTTGTGTATATCCTAACTTGTGTCTAAACTAAAGAATTAACCATATTCCTTGCTTAAGATGACTCTAAGCTTCAATTTGATTTAGACGAATGTTGAGATAAGCAATTTAAAATTCTCTTAAGTTTTTAATATCATCTTTTAAGTCTAATTAGAGAATAACCATATTCTTAGTTCAAAGGTAACTTTAAATTCTCGATAGATTTTCTCTAGACAAAAGACTATATAATGAAACATTAGAATGTTTCTTGGAACACGTCAACATCAATGTGAATTCACTGATTTGTATGTTGCTTTGAGTTTTTTTTTCGAGTTCGAATTATGAATCCTTATACCAAAAGGAGTTCAAGATTGTAGATAGATGTAGATTAAGGATTAAGAGGAGAATTAGAACCCCATTTATGTCACAATCGAAATCAGGAATTTTCCCAAAAATAATGATATTTTTTAAATCATTGTGCATGAAAACAATATTTTTAGGAACACTTTCCACTAAAACTGTTTTTTCTCAAAAGTGTTACAAAAACTTTGAAAATTTTCACGGAGGTCAAAAATAAATTTGTAGACCCACTTTTGAAGTTGTAGAGATCTAGATATAAGCGTTTCAAATTACGTCATTTTCAAAACGGGCCCTGAAATTATGGAAAATAATAATTTTTGAAGAAATAATATTTTGAACCATCCATGAATTTTTGGAATTTTTCTAAAATGATATAGTGGCTCCAATTAATAAAATAAGTTGTTTGGTGTGAAAATGGAAGAACATTAACCATAAGGAATTTAAAATTTTAAAAATTTGAATTTTATAGCTAAAATTGGACATATATAAAATATGGAGGTCAAATTAGATATGGAAAAATAATTCAAGGGTTGAATTATTTTAGAGTTATTGAAAATAATCAAAAATTAAAAGTTTAAGGTTGAAATTGCACATATGTAGAAAGTCTAAGGTCCAATTTAATTCTTAATTAATAAATTTAATTTTAATTGGAGTTTCCAGACAAATTTTAAAAAATTAGAACTTCGAGTGCCAAAATGAACATCCCTAAAGAGTTTAAGATTCTGAAAAAGACAAAGATAAAGAAATGACCTAAAACCATTCGTCGTCTTCTTCCTTGTCATTGTGCGTCTCGCCAAGTTTCGATGCAGCATAACCTTCTGTAGAGATTTCTTACTTGACCTTGCATACTTGGAAGTCACACGAAACACTCGGAGAATAACATAAGGGATGTGGTGACGAAAAACAAAGGTGAACTCTCTTTTCTAATTTTGACTTCATGTTTCTGATGGAGGCTACATCTCACTTTGCTATGTCTTTAAGTAGAGGAGCTCATCATCTTCGGAACTCATAGATGCCATTATCATCGTCAATTAGAGAACCGGTTCATGAGAAAGGAAGAAAAGGAAAATTAGAGGAAGAATCCACTACGGTTTGAGATTCCGGTAGGCAGTTTCCGTTTGGGTATTTCGTGTCTTTATTAAGGCATCTTCATATTAATCTTCGATGATATCTTCTTTGCGACAGTGAGTTTTACAGAAGTCTTCGCTACGATCTGGAGAGGATAGAAGTCTTCGCTACAATCTGGAGAGGATCTGGTGGTCGTCTGAAAGACTACTCAACATGTCTTTTTGACGACCAAAATTTACAAAATCCAGTGAGATTAGAACATTGGATTTGAGACTAGTCAAAACATATCCTCTTCCTAGATAGACTAAATCTACTTAAGGACTTCTAGCAACTAGGGTAAACTAATCCATCAAACGACATTTAAACAATTTAATAAAACTAAAAATTTACTTATTCTACTGATCATTTCTTAATTTACCATCGATTTACATAATGGACGGCTGATATATGTCATGGAGTCAGGGTATATAAGGAACTTACCTGAATGTTCAAAATAAAGAATAATAAATGGAGAAGAAGAGTTCACTGGAGGATATACAATTCTCATATGAATCACCTTCAAAGTGTTCTTGATTTGGTCTAACTAGCTCTCAATTGTAGTTTTCTCTCGAACATACTCTAGATTTTTTTTAAAATGATAAACCGTACCTCAAATGAATGAGTTATATCCTTAAACACCCTTAGAAAAGGTTATCATTAGAATTCGGGATTTTAGGAGACCGGTAACTCGGTAAACGAGTTGAAGCTTGGGTGTTGCTTGTTATCAATTGAATGAAAACTCAAATATCTTTCCAATGGTAACTCACTTGCACTAAATGGTCAAGTATGTTAAAATATAAGAATGTTCAAAGTAACATGAAGCTTCAGTTCGCTCTAGGAATAAAGTTGTTGTGATTGCATCTTGTTGTCGGGTTTCCTAGACAACCTTAACCGTCAAATGGAGACTCGGAACCGGTACCATTTGATCATGTTGTGTATTAGATTTCCAATCATAGATAGTAAACCTAATACAAAGAGTTTTTTTGTCAAGTTTTGAATTTTTATTTTGATCCTATTTTGTTTGGATTGTGTTGCACCGCCGATCTCTTGGGGTTAAGAAGTTCGATTATAATTTTTATTCAAACGAGGCCTTCTAGAAGACCCTTGAAACTTTCCAAAATATCCAATATCATCTAAAATCATCGAGTATAGAGATATGGGTGCATTTTTTAGTTAGGTTATCTTTGTTAAACCTCCATAATCAAACGAATGCCAAAACTAGCATTTTTGGGCCTTTTTCAAATATAGAGCGTCGAACATTAGCATGAAGTCACCAGATTATTTTAAATAAGCCTAAACGGACGAAAGCTTCTTGTGTTGAGTTCTGCTGACTCGTTCTTGACCCGACCAGTTTGACTATATTTTCACACTTTTTCCCTTTTGAAAGTCTCCTAAACAAAATTGTCAATAAAAATATTATACTCAAAATTCTTAATTTTTCGAACTCGTTAATCAGAATGTATCAAGCACCCGAATTCCAACATCTTATGAAAATTATTGTTTGGATCTAAAAAAGCCTAAAAATAAGTGTTAGGTACATTTTTTCCAACAATAAAATTATACTCAAAATTCATGATTTTCCAAACTAGTCAATCTGAAGGTGTTGGATCATGTCAAGCTTGAGTGGTTTTGGAAATTGGCGTTAAGAACGATATTCAATGGTTGTCATTTTGCGCAAATTCTCAAAAGTGTTACTGAGGTTTTGTTTCTTGGTCCAATAATCAAGTATGATCATCATATTAGATCAGGATGGTTCATTTTAATTTTGAGGTGTATACAAAATGTCCTTCTTGAACAAAGTTTGGAGAAAACAACATCTTTGTAAATCTAATATGTAAATATTTTTCTTGAGAAAAAAAAAAGACAACTTGGAGTTGTGCATTTTCCGTTCTGCCTAACCTTACTTGGGGAACATATGCTTAAAGAATCATGCGTAATTGTAGTGAAGTTCGTGCAAAGTACCTGTAAGAAGTATCAATACATGCAAGAATAATTTAACTGTATTTAAAGTAGGATCGTAGCAAGCTATCCTACAATCATGTATTCTCATGTAGAGACTCCACGTACATCCAAAATTGTTTTAAATTTTGGAGTCCAAAATCGTTTTAAATTGTTAACAGAAATGAATAGAATAATCTTCCACATGAACAAACAAGAAATATAATTAGAAAATCTAATAAACACAATATCGATATTAGACTATATAAATCATTAAGTTTACTATTATGCCTCCAAAATTTCTCAAACCTTGAAACACTTCAATTTCTTTGTCGCATTTTGCAAAATTATTAAATTCTTGAATTTATTTTTCGTATTCTGTATAAGTGTGAAACCCTTCAATTTCTTTGTCGTATTCAGTATATTTGTGAAAATCTTTTATTTTTTTATGTCTTAATTTGTATATGTGTGAAATTTATATATTTAATTTAAATTAGTAATAAATCCATATACTTATTATTGCGTGAATGTAGGTGTAAGTTTGAGACTTCATTATAATTTAAAAAATAAGTAATTCAATTTTATTTTGTAATGATTAATTTTGATAGTATATATTTTGTGAGAGCAAGTAAATGGAGGTTGATTGTTAATAATTATAAATATTAAATATGGGGTTAAACTTACATTAAACCAAATATTATATCTAAACTATTTAGAATAATAAACAAATTTGGGCTATCTAACCAACTTAGAATATATTTTTCAAATGAATTTATTTGTTTATATACTTTAATATTTATATAATAAATTAATATTTATATAATAAATTAATATTTTATTCTTGTATATTAATATAAAAAATTAATTAGTTAGGTAACAATGTTTGAAATATTTATTAAAGATGCTTACAAAGTTTGGATAACATTAAACATTTATTTGTTTTATTTATTTCAGGAATATCTTCGAGAAATATTTGTTATGATTTATTTGATAAATATTTGTTATGATTTTAATTCAAATGGTGAATTTAAAAATATTTATTACTAAAAAAAAATAGATTATATAAAAAAAATTCAAAATTTTAAATTAATAGAATTACATTATTTATTGATTATTTTTATATTTGAAAGAGAGAAATGCACAAACTCCTTACATATATTATGTGAACATATTTATGTAAAAATAATGTAATATGATCTTCTTATACACAAGAAATTAATGATTTTTGGTATCTTATAAATGGGTAAAAGTATAATTAGAAAAATTTCTTGGATTATGGATTTTAATTTATTACCTCTAACAATTAAGATCACTTTAATTTTTCTTATGTTTAATTTGATATATTTTTTTTATAGTAGGAATAATAATATATTAATTAGTAGAGAGATATTACCAAGGTTTTAAAATACGCGGTCGGACCGCCGGTCCAACCGGTCCGACCGTGAAACGGGAGATTAACCGTACCGGTTGCTGGCTTTAATACGTGAACCTTATGAACCGGTCAAAATCCGGTTGAACCGGACGGTTTGGACGGAAAAGAGATACCGAAATTTCCGGTTGGAAAGGTTTTCTCTCTCCAAACACCAAAATTTCCTCTTATCAGATCTGTTCAAGATTGATCTCCTTCCTCCGTGTCCTCCTTCCCTTCGTCTTTGATTAGATCTGTTCAGCTAAGAAGTAAAATAAAAAACATGAATATTGAGCCTTCCTTTTACCTTCGACTGGAAGAAGATCAGAAGAAGAAGATCAGAAGAAGATAAGATAATACTTGAAGAAGATGATACTTGCTTCGAGGAGAGATAAGACAATACTTTTGGAGAAATGATAGTTGGAGAGAGAAAATAAATTTAAGGTTAAAAATTAATCATAGTTAGGTTAATTTTTTTTAACCATAGTTAGGTTAAAAATTAATCATAGTTAAATTAAAAATAAAGTATATGATTTTGTTTATTTATTACTTTTAAATAATCTTTTTTATTTATTTATTGGTTTCACCCTACAAAAATTAAACCGGTCCAACCAGTGGTTCAACCGGTTGAACCGGTCAGACCGAAGTTCGCCCAAAAAACCGGGTTGATGAACGGAACGGTTTTCAAAACCTTGGATATTACACTATTATTAATATTTTTTCAAATTTTTTCCTTATTTTTAGCTTGAAATAAAAAATTATTACTTAATATTTTATAAACTATAATTCAAACTAACATTTAAAAAGAGTTAAATTATTATTTTAAATTCAAATTAAATATTATAAAATTAGTAATATTGTATTGTAATATTTTTAGCACTTTATACACGTAATTATTTATTTTTTTAACAATCATATATTAAAATCTAATTAGTTAATTAAATCGCATATTTATTAAAAGTAAGTTTTTGAATTTCAAATTCTATGTAATGGACGAATGGTTCTCTTCTTGATTTGTTTTCAATTTTTTGATTAAAAAAATTATTCCATATTTATAATAAAAGTTTCAAATTAATATAATAAGAGTTTCAAATTAAAAAAATTATTCCATATTTATAATAAAAGTTCAAAATTTATTTTATCTGAACTTATAAATATAATTGTTCAGCATTAATATAATCTTATTTAGAGAGAATTACTATTAATCTAGATTGAACAACAATAAGCCATGTTTGTAAAGTTAATATAGATGATTGATAAAAAATGAATAATAGTAAAGGAAATATTTTACTTCTAAATTACCTAGAATTACTGGAGTATTTTAAATGATATAAAGAAGAAATAATAAACAAAATCAATGTAAATACAAATAGCTCCACGTTTTACAACATAACACGAGGAATGAGCCTGACCTGCATCATTAACAAAAATTCTAAATAATTTTTGTTTATATTAAATTACAATTATTCTTCAAAATCATCTCATAAGACTCCACTCCATCCCTCCCAAGCAAATCATGATGCTGACACACTCACTCATATTTAAGAATCATATTAAATGTAGAGTTGAAGACAAATACATACAATAATGTTATTATTAAGAAATAAAAAGTTAGACATAAAATACAATAAAAATTGGGTGAGGTTTATAAAATGATACAATAATGTTATTATTAAGAAATAAAAAAGTTAGACATGAAATACAATAAAAAAAAAATACAAGTGGGTGAAGTTTATAAAATGATATGTATTAATATTAAGTTATATGTTTATGATGGTTTATATAGAGATATCACAAATTAGTTTGATTAAGATATATATGAATTGGATGTTTTCAAACATCAAACACAAGTATATAAAAATCTTACTAAATTATAATAAGTCTATATAAGTCATCATAAACATGTAACTTATTATTGATACTTTTTTTACCTATCATAAACCTCGAAAACATATTTATGTTTTGTATTATTCTTCTAAAATGCAAAATATTTTCCTATTAATGTTACTAATATACCACTCTTTAACTATTTTAATTAATAAAATCTTTTAAAAATAAGAATGTTTTTATAATAAACGGAAACAATTTAATTGACTAAAATAAGATAAAGAGTACGAATATGTTTTTCTCGAGGAATAATTGTGTCCATCAGATGTTGATTCTAAGAATGAAAAAATCGTTCCATTAACAAAGTAAATTTACTTTATACTGAAAGAAGACAATGTAAATAAATTAATATACAATATTTCTGATTTTATATAGTGAATATAATAAAATTATAAACATCAACATCAAAATAGTGATTGAAAATAAAAATATATAATGAATGGAGTTAGAGAAGATGGGAGTATGAGGAAGAAAGTTAAAACAACTTCTATATTTATATAGTTCTATTGATCTAGATATTCAATTTATATTAAAATAATATAATAAATAAAAATAAAAATTGTATTAATCTTGTTGTAATCCTACCGGATTTAAGAAATAACTTTAGCCAGGATTTTAGAAATAACTTTTATCTGGATTTTAGAAATAGCTTTTATGTATAATATAAAATATGATTTATGTAATTAATTAATAAAAAAAATAAACTCTTTATTTAGATAAATACATATTTAATATTTTAGATTTATTTCCTTAAATATCTCATACAATATATTTTCATTTAGTAAACATAAATTTTAAAATATTATTTTACAATGTAAGAATAATATATTTAGTACTATTAAACACAATAAATTAATATAAAGATCAAATCACTTATCTATTTATTTTGAAAATAAATATTATTAATATTTGATTATATATATCAATTTAGATAAAAAAAAATTATATTAAACTTGTTATAATCATGCTTAGAGTTTAGAAATAAATTTTATGTGTTTAATACAAAAATATATGTAAGTAACTTATTAATATGAATATTTTTTTTAGATAGAGATATATTCAATATTTTTGATTAATTTCCATCTATAGCTCCTAAAATAAATTTTTATATAGTAAACATCCATCTTAAAATATCATTATACTATATAAAAATAAAATATTTAGTACTATCAAAACACCATAAATTAACATAAAGAAAGAGTGACTTATATTTTTATTTTGGAAATGAAATATTTGATAGCATATTAATATTATATATATATATATATATATATATATATATATATATATATATATATATATATATATATATGTCTATTTAAATAGTGAATGTCATTTTTTTTGATTATACTCAAATATAAACATATTTAATCGGAAAATTTTGAAATTGAGATTTAAAGTATTTTAAAATTAAGTGTTTATTTTTTAGAATTATTTTAAAATTCAAAAGTTTATTTAATGTAATAGAAATATTATATGTACACCCTGAATAATATAAGCACTTTAGAATACAAATATTAATATTATATATTAAATTTAATTGAAGATTTTTTAAAATTATTATTAGGAAAAAAAACATTATTGAGAAATATTTAAATTAAATTAATAATCTAATAAAAAAAAACTAATAATATAGAATCATTTTTTTCTTGAAGTCCAAAATTTAAATTGTTAACATAAATGAATAGAATAATCTCCCACTTGAACAAACATGAAATATAATTATAAAATTTAATTAATTAAAATTTTAAGGTATATGTCTATAATAAGTTATACAAAATAATTACAAGTAGTTAGAATAAGGTATATGTGGTTTAGAATTAAAGCTGGTTAAAATTGAGAAAATATGTATAAAACATTAAAATCACAAACATAGGAAAATCTAATAAACACAATATGGATATTAGACTATATAAATTATGAAGTTTACTATTATGCTACCAAAATATCTCAAACCTTGAAACATTTCAATTTTTTTGTCGTATAATGCAAAAATGTGAAATTCTTAAATTTATTTGTCGTATTCTGTATGAGTGTGAAACTCTTTAATTTCTTTGTCGTATTCAGTATATTTGTGAAAATCTTTAATTTTTTTATGTTTTAATTTGTATAGGATATTAATATATTTTATTTAAATTAGTAATAGATACGTATACTTACTGTGTGAATGTAGGATAAGTTTGAGACTTCATTATTATTTAAAAAATAATTAATTTAATTTTTTTTTGTAATGATTAGTTTTGATAATATATATTTTGTGAGAGTAAGTAAATGGAGGATTTTTGTTAATAGGTGATCCTCTATTTTACTGGATCGCCACGGTTGGTGCAATGTTTTCTAATGTTTGCAGATGTCCGGCTAGGTTCGCATCTGCCTCCGCCGTTTCCTTTTGAAGCCTAGTTTGCTCGTCCAAGGCATCTTGAATCTTTTGAGCCGCGAGCTCATTTGCTTCCTCAAGTGCCTTATTGGCAGCCAGCTTTGCCGCTATCAACTCCGCCACCTGTTCGGTGACCGCCTTTAGTTCGGTCTCGGTCTTGGCATGCTTCTCCTCAAGCATCGCCACCATCCCAAGTGTAGAACCGGCCTGCACACCGGATTGAGCCAAATCCTCATCAATCTTATTCAACCTTTGATCGGTTGTTAATTGGGTTTGTTCCGTCATACCGACCTTTTGGCGGGTAAGAGCGAGGTTGGTCTCCAGCTTCTTAGTTTCCTCCTCCAATGCCTTAGTTCTGTCAGCATAGCCACTGTACAACTGATCGGTCATGTCGTAATTGTCTTCAACGAACGTGATCCGTCTGACCGCAGTTTGTAGCTCTTTATTTGTAGACTCAATGATTTCGATGGATCTAGTCGAGGTTCCTTTTATCTTCTTTTACCACAGCAGAATCGCGGCATTGACGAATTCCTCGATAAGGTCCTTTACCCTATCTTCTGTTATAGCCGCTACCGAATCCCCGGTTTGAAGAGAAACTCATTGGTCGGTGGGCGGTGTACTTGTCCTGAGTTCGGTGTTGTTGATTTCCTGTTCTGGTGGAGGAGAGAAATATTCGTCTTCGGTCGGATTTGGACCGCCATCATCCTTAGGTGGAGATCTAGAGAAATGCGACGCCTCCTAATGTTCGGGTTCAGATTCCAATCGTGCCATCTCCTCGGTCAGTTCCCGTTCTTTGACCGCTAACATGTCCAACACCATCAGCTCAAACTGAGAGTCCGCTGTCCCTGGGATATGCTTTCCTTGAAGACGTTGGATGTGTTCGGTGAGCCCCAGTAACCGGGCATGCGGTTCAACCATCCTACTTCGTCGGAGGGCGGTCAGGACGCTCTGAGCCTTTGTGAGGTTGATGACTTCCTCCTCCATCTCAACCAGCTTCTCGAATTTCCGGTCAGCAGGGAGGTCCGGTAGCATGTTGGAGTAGAAAATGTCTTGTCGGTTTAGGGCCACCGAAAGTAGACGTCGCTTGCTTCATGAGCCTATCATAGTTGCCTCCTCATGACCGTTTGGATGTCGGATCCACCATCTCACATAAGTTTGCGAAGACCACTTTCGCCTAGTTGATTTTGATGTCGTTGACCAAACCGGCAATCATCTCAATCTTTATCCGGGTGAGGCTATCATAGTTGCCTCCTCGCGCCTCAACCGATTTGGTGAAAATCTCGCACAGCGATCTATATTCCGGTTTAAGTGAGGTTTTCTTACCGGATACCGTGATAGGGACCTCCGTATCCGAGAGATCCCGGCAAGCCGCCTGGAAAGTTTCCTCGTCTGTGACCACCGAGAAGTCGCTCCCCTCGGTTGGTAGATGTAGTACTTCAGCAACCGACTCCTTCGTCAGTTTGAGTGGTTGTCCGCCTATAGTTGTGATTATCGTCCCTTCGGTGAGGACAGCGGTTTGAAAGAATTCGTTGACCACATCCTGATATAAGACGAACGGTTCGTTCAAGAAATGTTCGAGACCGGACTTAGAGATCTGGGTTAACACCCGCTTTGCTTCCGCCGATCCATTTGCTCGAACTTCATCGAAGTCGACCTGGACGATGTGGGTGAAGAGCACAGAGTCGCGACCCATTGTAGGTAGAATAGAACGAAAGATCGAAGGATTGAGGGTTTTGGAAGGTTTGAGAGCTAGAGAGAGAAAGCCGATTCGCGTGAGAATGAAAGAAAATGGCTAAGGACCCTATTTATAGTCGCAGGTTGGAATTTCAACCGCCGCGAACCGTCACATCAGGATTGGGCGAGAATTTTCCTCCAAAATTCTTTGGGCGGCAAGTGATGGGCGAGAAACTTTGAGCGGGCTTTTGATGCGGTTATTTAACCGGCGATGAAGCGGTTTTTCTTGTAACCGATTATTAAGTGAAGCGGTCCTGTAACCGATGATCAAGCGGTTTTACGATTTTGACCGGTTTTTCAATGAGGTATTTAGCGTTTTTAGTCGGTTAGTCATTTAGATGGATATTTGAATAATGTGATTTTGACTCTAGCTTAAAAACTCAAATAATCATTCAATGAAAAGGAACATGATAGAGAGCTTAATATAGACCAATATATAGATCGGTTTAAGATACACAAGATACAAGATTATAACTTATGTAATAATTATTCTAGAGAGCTTGTCCTCCTCCCCTTCCTCATTGAGAACGTTTGATAGGTACGCCGGTGTACCCGGTCCAAAATCTGGACAATGTGCAAGAAGGAGTCAGCTTATGTGAGGGGCATAGCCGAGACCTTTCTTAGTCTCGACCATAGTCCTCAGGTTATTGAAGATGACCGATGACCAATTTATGGGGGTGTTGCTGATGATGTAAGTCATCATGTCGAAGACTCTCTTAGAGTAATGTTGGTTCGGAGATTGGCAGATGATGGAACAGTTGACAATCTCGTGAAAGAGTAGGATGTGATGGGCAAGGCGGGTCTTCAGACCGTGGTTCTCCACCGGTACTTCGGTTCTGGAGAAAAATTGCGCATAGTCAGCCGCTGCACTGCCCACCCGGGATGGGAAATCAGAAAACCCTTCAGTTGGCGGATTAAACATTTGTGCGAATGCGCTTTCGTTCAGAAAAACGGTGCGCCTTTTCACCATGGAAACAATGATATCGCCACTCATGGATGCATTGTTGAAGAATTCCAGCACTTCTGGAATGAGCATAGGTCCGGATTCTTCGAGAAAATCACGAAGATCGGTGTCGATTAGGGATTCAAAGAGAAGTTCCTTCGTTTCCAGATCATCAAATTGAAGGACTGAGTCGAAATCAATGATCAGATAGTTTCTTAGTGTGCGGTTCGACATTTTTTCAGATTTTGCCAAGAGAGAGAGAGTTTAAGAAATTTTGATTTGTTTGAAGGTATGGTGAATTGATAAGATGGGGTTCCTTATATAGATTCGAGATTGGAGGGAAAATAGGGCATTTAATGCTGAAATTCAGTTTTGTCTTATTTATGAATGGAATATTTATGTTTCCAAAACGCCTTGGGAAGGAGTTACTTTTAATGAGCTTGAAGTACATGAAACCGAAAGAGACATAGTTGAAACCAAAAACGACATAGACTAAACCGAAATGATCATAATGGAGTGGGATAATAATACAACCGGTGCGTACAGCAAAATGACCGGTTGTAGGAAGGAGTGACTTAATTGCCGGAGGAGTTGAGGTGTCGGTTCTTACTTTTCCAGGCCTTCTCGAACCGCTCATAGAATGAGTCGGCAACTTCATTGGTTATGACCTGGGCCTGATTCAGTCCTTCACCCGGATAGAGTGGAACCCCGAGTTCCATGAGTAGGCAGCTGATTTGAGGAATAAGGCCGGTTTGGCGGATGCTGATCATCCAGATTAGGACATCGAATAACAGCCTGGACCAGTTGACCGACATATCTGTTGTGATAGTGGTCATCATGTTGAAAGATGTAGCACAGTAGGTGTTGGTCACATCCTTACCTAGGATGCCACGACCGATGATATCATTAAGAAGCTGATATTCAACTCTCAATGATGACCTAGCACCATGGTCACTGACCGAATGGTTTGACCGAGAGAAGCTCAAGGAAATTCCGGCTTTCAGTCCGCCGGGACGTTCAGATCAGTGATCCCTTGCTTTGGAAGATCGAAACATCTTGCGAAGTCACTCTCCGAAAAATCAAACACGGTCCCCCCGACCCTAGATTGAATGAGGGTGTCGAAATGAGGGGTACCACTGAAAACCCTAGCTTTATAAAAGAACTCTAGGACGGTTTCGGGGAAGATGACATATTTGTCATCTAGGAAGGATTTTAGACCGGTATCTTCAAGTGACTTAATCATTTTGAAGATTTCATAGTGCTCTGTACTTTGAGCTGAATCGAAATCAACTTGAAGAATGTTTGGAAACTGAGACATTTTTGTCTTAGTGAGAGGATAAGTTGATACTTGTGAATATTTTGTCTGATGCTTGCCTAAGTTATATATTAGTAGAGGGATGATAGTATTATCCAGTGTGTGACAGTTGATGTATTCTATTGACCATAGGATAAAACATATTGCATGAAATAAGCATGTCTACAACCTAGGATGTGAGTCATATGCCTGGACGGGGAAAGATATCATATCTTCACGTCTTTTGAGGTATGACCATTTTGCTTTGAAAAGGTATTTTTTCAGAACAGATAACTCTAAACACAGATAATTATTCAACTTTTGTTCGAAGACAAATAATCCGGAGTACATTATTTCCAAACCGGTCGGTTTTCAGTTATTTGTTATGATGCGGTTAATTGGTGCATGCACTAAGTAACCGGTCGGTTTACTGTAACTGATAGACAAAACGGTTCTTCAATAGGTACCATGGTGAATTCGGAATCCGACAATTTAGGAGGAACTACCGGTTTTGTCTGTCCGAACCGTTTTTCCCTTTTTAGACATTTCTAAGATATAAGTTGATTAATATCGGTTAAACCGAGTATGTTTCTGAAGTGAGAAAACTTAGCTTCATGTAGGGGCTTTGTGAAGATATCGGCTACTTGTGGTTCTGTTGATACGTATTCCAACCGGATATGCTTCAACATGACATGTTCCCGGATGAAGTGATGCCTTATGTCGATGTGCTTGGTTCTAGAGTGTAGCACCGGATTGTATGTAATTGCTATGGCACTTGTGTTATCACAGAATATCGGAGATTCTTCGGCTGTGATACCAAAATCCTTCAGTTATTGTTGGATCCATAGAAGTTGTGAACAGCAACTTCCAGCTGCCAGATATTCAGCTTCTACGGTTGATGTCGCAACCGATGTCTGTTTCTTGCTGTGCCATGAAACAAGCCGATCACCTAGGAATTGGCAGGTTCCGCTGGTACTTTTTCTGTCAACTTTGCAACCTGCATAGTCTGCATTTGAGTAACTTGTGAGGTTAAAAGATGAATCCTTTGGATACCACAGACCGACTTCAGGGTTCCCTTTAGGTATTTCAAGATTCTCTTTGCGGCTGTGTAGTGAGACTATTTTGGATTAGCCTGGAATCTTCCACACACACCGACCGCAAATAGTATATCCGGTCTACTAGCTGTCAGGTATAGGAGAGAACCGATGATTCCTCGGTAAGCTGTCAGGTCTACTGCCTGACCGTCATCATCCTTGTCCAATTTAACCGATGAGCTCATTGGGGTAGCGGCTGACGAGCATGTATCCATCCCAAATTTCTTTATAAGTTCCTTTGTGTATTTGGGTTGACTGATGAAAGTTCCTCCTTCGAGTTGTTTAACCTGAAGGTCTAGGAAGAAGCTTAATTCTCCCATCATACTCATTTCAAATTTGTTAGTCATCAAGGTTGAGAATTTATCACATAGCTTAGGATCGGTTGAGCCGAAGATGATATCATCTACATATATTTGAACAAGTAGGATGTGTTCCTTTTTCTCAAATTTGAATAGGTTTTTGTCCACCGAACCGATGGTGAAATCATGTTTTAAGAAAAATGTGGTTAGCGTATCATACCAAGCTCTAGGAGCTTGTTTTAAACCGTACAATGCTTTGTTTAAGCGGTATACATGATTAGGCAGGTCGGCATTCTTAAAACCGGGTGGTTGTTCAACATATACTTCCTCACGTAGTTCACCATTCAAAAATGCACTTTTGACATCCATTTGAAAAACCTTAAAATTTTTTAATGCAACAAAGGCCAGAAAAATCATAATGGCTTCAATCCTAGCTACAGGGGCAAATGATTCTTCAAAATCAATGCCTTCTTCCTGTTTGTATCCTTGTGCCACTAATTTGGCTTTGTTCCTCGTGACCAAACCGTCTTTATTGAGTTTATTTCTAAATACCCATCTTGTTCCTATGACCGGTTGATCTTTCGGTCTAGGGACTAGGTACTAGACTTTATTAATCTCAAACTGGTTTAACTCTTCATGCATTCCCAAGATCCAATCCGGATCTGACAATGCTTCATCCACTCTTTTTGGCTCAATTTGGGATATGAAAGCTGAATTAAAGTATTCCTCCAAGATTTGTCGCCTAGTTCGAACAGGTTTTGAAGGGTCACCTATAATTAGCTCAGGAGGATGATTTGTGTTCCTTTTGAGATTCGGTTCAGGAGTGTCTACCAAATCACCGTTTATTTGATCAAGGCTAGACATATCGGTAGGTTGAACAGGAATGTCAGACCGATCGATTTCCTCAGTTTGAACCGAGGTGTCAGCTTCCTGCCGTGTGACAGCTTGATCCGACTGAGTTTCATTATCACCCATTTGGTCATGGACAAACCGTCTAAAAACCGGAATCTCATCTTCACTATCAGAATGGATATTGTTGTTTTCCAATCTGTTGTGTAGATCAAAGGATGATGCAGTGTTACTTTCAACCGATTCATCGAAAACGACATGAAGTGATTCCTCCACGGTTAAAGTTCTAGTATTGTACACTCTATAAGCTTTACTTACTGCTGAGTAACCTACCATGATCCCAATATCGGATTTTGCATCAAAAGCAGATAGGTAAGTTTTGTCATTTATGTGAATGTAACATTTACAACCGAAAATTTTAAGATACTTAAGGTTAGGTATCCTATCAAAGTATACTTCATACGGTGTTTTGTTGTGGAACTTGTTAATTAGAGACCGGTTTTGTGTGTGGAATGCAGTATTGATAGCCTCAGCCCAGAATTTCTGGGCAACACCCGAATCGGCTATCATGGACCTTGCAGCTTCCTTGAGAGTTCGATTTCTTCTCTCGGCCAGGCCGTTCTGTTGAGGAGTCCTAACACTAGACAACTCGTGTCTAATACCGGATTCATCAAGAAATGCATTTAGAGTACTATTTGTAAATTCGGTTCCTCTATCAATCCTAATGCTATTGATGCGTGTTGATTTTTCGTTTTGTAACCGTTTAAGCAATGTAATTAAATTTGAGGCGGTTTCACGTTTGGATGCCAAGAATATTACCCATGTATACCTAGAATAATCATCAACAACTACCATAGTATAAAGCATACATCCTAGGCTGACGACCCTAATCGGTCCAAACAGGTCCATGTGAAGGAGATCTAAACATCGGTTAGATTGAATGTGTCCTTTACTTTTAAAGGTTGACTTAGTTTGTTTACCCATTTGACATGATGAATAAACCTTATCCTTATTAAATACTATATATGGAATTCCTTCAACTAGCTTTTTACCGCGGATATAGTTTAAGGTTTTCAGGTTTAAGTGGTTTAACCTTTTATGCCACAGCCAGGTTTGATCGGTTTTAGCCACCATGCAAACAGGGTATTCTACTTTATTTTTCCAATCTAATTTGTATATATTTCCTAACCTATTTCCGGTTAGCAGTATGATACTTTGAGAATTTTTAACTAAGCATGCATGTTTAATGAATTCTACAGTGTATCCAGCATCACACATTTGGCTAATGCTTAACAGGTTAAAATGCAGGTTTTCAACTAAAAGTACATTGTCGATTGTTAAGTTACCATGGACAAACTTACCCTTGCCCACAATTCTACCTTTTGAGTTATCACCGAAGGTGATCATTGCACCGATTTCTATTTTGATGTCGGTTAGAAGATTGTTGTTTCTAGTCATGTGTCTGGAGCAACCGCTAACCAGGTACCACTCGGAGTATCCTAGCCATTTCTTCATATCCTGCAAAATGTACATATTTACAACTATTTGGTACCCACATTTACTTGGGTCCACAAGCGATTAGTCCCTTAGGTATCTAGACTTTAATAAGTCAGACAACTTTCCCGGTTATAGTTCTAACTAGTTTTCCTGCACTTGGTTTGGAGTCTTTCTGCTTTCCTAAAGGTGCCTTATTCAGAGGTGACCTTTGGTTTAACCTATGTGGTTCGGCTTTCTTACCTTTGGGCCGGTTGGCTATCCTTTTCTCAGGGTGAAACCATTTTTCATAGCTAGTTAGACTTACATAGATTAGTTCGTCTTCCGGATATGAGGCACTTTGTTCCTCATCGTCGGTTAAGGAGCTCTTGACAAACTTTACAAAGGGAAGGTTGCTTTTTGTAAGCTTTATTTTGTCTGAATGGTTCCGGTTGGCGGAGTCGTTTCATTGTATCCAAGACCAAATTTGCATTTGGGATGTCTTTTGTACTTAGACATCTGGTTCACCATGTCACTGGATCTTTTCCATGCAGCTATTCGATACTGGATTCGGGCATCATTCTCTTCGGTCGACTCTTGGACTTATTCCTTGAACTGTTTGGTTTTAGAGGATAGTTCCGGTGCTATCTCGGTTTCTAGGGTTTTATCAAGTTTGATGATTTTTGGTTCGGTCAAGGTAGGTGCTGGGTAGGTATTAATGTTAATAGGTTCTTATATTCTGCTACCATATCATTCAGTGCATTAAATAACTCATCTTTAGTAAATTCTTCACAGGGAGAGTCAAATACCTGTTCCTCATTTGCCATGAGGCATGTGAGTTCATCATCACTATCACTGTGTGCCCATAAGCTTCCTCCGTCATCGGCTATCAGTGCTTTCTGAACTTCACTTCCTTCACCAGTTTGTTGATAGTTATTTCGGTGATTCTGATCGTCCGGTTTCCGGTCATCCCGTCTTGGTTTTCTGCATTCCCACCTGAAATGTCCCAAACAATTGCAGTTATAACATCTAATATTAGATTTATAACCGTAGTTATAGTTGTTGTTTGTCGGTTGACTTCTCTTCATGAATCTGCCAAATTTCTGTGCAAGCATTGCCATGGCATCCTCGGTAAACTGTTCAATGGTTTTGATCGGTGCAAGAGCAACCGGTTCTATGGATGTGACCAATGCTCTAGTTGAGGTTGAGGCTGAGACTTCATCTTCAGTCATAGATCTCATTTCAAACTCATATGCCTTAAGATCTTCGAATACATCGTGTAGCTTCATCTTACTTAGACAGTTTGATTCCCTCATCACCATTGTCTTTATGTCCCATGCACTTGGAAGAGATCTTAGCGCTTTCATGATGACTTCCTTGTTGTCATACTTCTTTCCAAGCGTTGAGAGCTCGTCTATCACATCTGTGAACCGGTCACTGTACTCCCTCATTGATTCTCCTGGTTTCATCTTGATGTTTTCAAACTTCTGGGTAGCTGATAAGAAAAATTAAGTAAAGTTAATTTTTGGAACAGGCTAGAAAAACTAAACAATTGTTAACTTCTATGTGCAGGAACAGATCAAATCGTATAAACCGACTGGAGCCTCATGAACCGGCTGGAGCCTCATGAACCGGTTGTTGAAACACTTCAAAGAAATCTAGTACCAAGTGATCAAGTCAAGATCAGAGGAACCGGTTTTAACTCTCTCAAGAGACCGGCTAGCAAAAACAAAATTCACATTCCAGCCAGACTATATTATGTAAGAAACAAACCGGAAACTTCAATCTGCAGGAGTGACGCAATATGACGAAATAGACGTGTCTCGAAGGGATAAAAGAAGATAAAATCCAATCAGAAGCATGCGAGGAAAGCAATGATGATTTACTGATCCGATGTTGACAACCGGAAGGTGCATGCCTGACACGTGTCCGAATCTGTAAACCGGCAACGTCATATTTACCTGAGGAATCCCTAAATGCTTGCCAAGTGTTGAGGAAGGTGAAACGTGCAAGTAACCTTCCTGCACCGGCGTGATGCTGGATCAACGTATCCCACAGTGAGAGAAGGAAGTGACCGTTGGGATCTCATTTACTATAAAAGGAAGATGAAGCGACCTCATTAATGACACAAACATATACGAAAGCAAGCGATAAGTTACAAAAATCTTAGAGAGATAAAATCTTATGATCCAAAACCGGTGTGTCATTAACCGGAAGCTTTGTCTGTGTGTGTTTGTACTGTGTTGTGTATAATATCAAAGAGTGAATTGGTGTAACCGGCGAGTAGCGAGTTGGGCTCGACCGACATTGTAATTATTGTAACGTTGAAAGTTAGTGGAGATCCTTCTCATAACCTGAGAAGAAGGGGTGACGTAGGAGGGTTTGCTCCGAACATCCATAAAAAATCTTGTCTCGTGTTATTTCCTTCATTTACTGCTTGCTCAACTAACCTATCCTGGGAAACGATCATTCAGATCCATGAAGGAAACGAAAGAACAAAGGAGAACAAAATCTTGGTGGCTACACAGAAATATGAAAACATTAGGATGAAACGGGGGAAAACTTGAAGGAATTTAGTAACCGGTTCACCAGTGTGGTCAACGAGCTTCAAACACTCGGAAAGAAGTATGACAACCGAGAAGTAATCATCAAAGCATTAAGATCACTGCCGAGCACATGGGATATCAAGACCATGGTGATGAGGGAATCAAGCACCCTCGGGCAAATGAAATTGCATGATGTGTTTGAGGATCTAAAAGCCTACGAGTTCGAGATTAAGTCTCGGATCGAAGATGAAGCATCCACGTCAACCGCAACCAGAGCTTTTGTTACATCGGTGGAACCGGTGGTCCAAGTATCAACAGTTCCGGCTCCAGTCAAAAACGCTGATCAGATCAGTGAAGATGTGATGGTGATGTTAGCTCAGAAATTTGGGAGATTCATGAAGAAGAGCCAGCCACCATCTAACAACAACTTTAATTATAATTATGTAGATCAATCAAATAAAAGATGTTATAACTGTGATGGTTTTGGACATTTCAGGTTAGAATGTAGAAAACCAAGAAGAGACGATAGAAAACCGAAAGGTAATTATCAAGGCAACAACTATCAAAGCAACCGGTACTAGGGTAACAACTACCAAGGGAACTACTACCGAAGAAATGATAACCAACGAAACGACTATCAGAGAAACAATGACCAGCATGCCGACGAAGGGAAGGAGATTCAGAAAGCACTCATCGCATCTGACGGTGGAAGCGAGTGGGCGTACTCCGACAACGAAGACAATGAAGAAAGGGTAACATGTTTCATGGAAAACGACGAAGAGGTATTTGATTTCTATTCTAATGAGTTTACTAAAGAAGATTTGATTTCTGCACTCAACGAAATGTTCGCTGAGTTCAGAAACATATCTGCATACATACCGACTCTGGTAGAACCTAAAACCGTAGAGTCAAATAGTACCACTGTTAAAACATGTGTAACCGCAGTGTATGAACCGGATGAACTATCCTTAGACAATAAGGAGACAGTTCAACCGATAACTGAAACCGATGAACGAGCACTGTATGTTACGGCTGCGTAGGAGAGATCTCGTCAAGCCGTAAAACAAATGTGTAATTATAAAAGACATCCTAAATGTAGATTTGGTTTCGGTTACGAATCCAAACAACCTAACGGGATGAAACTCACGAAAGACAATCTTCCATTCATAAGATTTGTCAAGAGTTCAACAACCGAAAATGACTTAAAACCGGAAGAAGAACTTAAATATGTAAGTCCGACTGAATCGGAAAACTGGCTTCATCCTGAGAGAAGGAAAGCCAACCGGAAATCAAACAAAACAAACAGATCTCGGTCTCAAAGAAACTCACCACAACATAAGGCATTCTTGAGCAACGGTCAAGAAGTCAAGTCAAACTTTATAAAAACAGATACCGGGAAAGTGATCCGACTTATTCAAGTCTGGATCCCAAAAGGACTAATCAACCATGGACCCAACTGAATGTGGGTACCAAAAAGGTGTAAAAAAATTTCTTTTGCAAGTTAGGAGAAGCAACCTGCTAAAGAACTCGGAATGGTATCTGGACAGCGGATGTTCAAGACATATGACCGGCAACAATGAGCTACTAACCGACATCAAGTATGAAACCGGAGCAATCATAACTTTCGGTGACAACTCGAAAGGTAAAACCGTGGGCAAGGGTAAGATTGTCCATGATAACATATCCATAAATAATGTATTATTGGTAGAAGAACTGCGTTTTAATCTATTGAGTATAAGTCAAATGTGTGATGTGGGTTATAAAGTTGAATTTCATAAAAATGCATGTTTAGTTAAGAATCAGGAAAATGATATCCTTTTAACCGGTAACCGAATGGGAAATATTTACAAAGTTAATTGGAAAACTGATTTTGAAAAACCCGTGTGCATGATAGCCGGAAATGATCAAAACTGGCTTGGGCATAAACGACTAAACTATTTGAATTTCAAAACAATTAACTTCATATGTTCCAAAGAACTAGTTCACGGTTTTCCAAGTATTAAGTTCTCAAAAGACAAAGTATGTGTTGCATGTCAAATGGGCAAACAAATAAAGTCATCTTTCAAAAGTAAAGAAAACTATCAATCTGAACGGTGTTTAGAACTTTTGCATATGGATTTGTTTGGTCAGGTTAAAGTAACCAGTTTAGGAGGCATGCATTATACTATGGTAGTTATTGATGACTATTCTAAATTTACTTGGGTAACATTTCTAGCTTCTAAAAATCAAGCAACTCCAAACCTGATCAAATTGATTTTGAGAATACAGAATGAAAAATCTATTCGAGTAAACAAAATCAGAAGTGATAGAGGAACTGAGTTTATAAACAGCAATTTAACAACTTTTCTTGATGATTCCGATATTAGACACGAGTTGTCTAGTGCAAGAACTCCTCAACAAAACAGCCTGGCTGAGAGAAGAAACCGAACTCTCAAGGAAGCCGCAAGGTCAATGATAGCTGATTCGGGTATTGCTCAAAAGTTTTGGACTGAAGCTATCAACACCGCATGGTACACACAAAACCGATCTTTAGTAACTAAACGCTTTTCCAAAACTTCTTTTGAAATATACTATGATCGAATTCCAAGCATACGGTATTTTCGAATCTTTGGTAGCAAATGTTTTGTTCACAATAACGGCAAGAATTACTTGACCGCTTTTGATGCTAAATCCGATGAGGGAATAATGTTGGGATATTCATCTGTAAGTAAAGTCTACAGGATATACAATACTAGGACTTTAACAGTTGAAGAAACAGACCACGTTGTTTTTGATGAATCGGTTGAACGAAACACTGCATTACCCTTCGACCTTCACAACAGAATGGAAAACTTCAATATCTATTCTGATGATGAAGACGAGGTTCCGGTTTTTAGATGATTTGTCAATGACCAAGCGGTTGATGCTGAACCTCAGCCTACTCAAGATGCTTTACCGCAGAAAGTTGACTCTTCAGTTTCGACTAAAGAAATCGGTCGGTCTGACTCTGTTCAACCTACCGATTAGTCTAACCTTGATCAACCAACCGAAAGCTTGATAGACACATTTCGGATAAACCTTAGAAAGGAACAAAAATCATCCTCTTGAACTAGTAATAGGTAACATATCCTCACTCGTCCGAACTAGGCAACAAAATTTGGAACACTATGAAAACTCAGCTTTCATATCCCAAATTGAGCCGAAAAAGGTGGATGAAGCATTGTCTGATCCCGATTGGATACTAGCAATGCAGGAGGAATTAAACGAGTTTGAGAGAAATAAAGTCTGGTACCTAGTCCCTAGACCGAAAAATAAACCGGTTATAGGAACACAATGGGTATTCAGTAATAAACTCAATGAAGACGGTTTAGTTACGAGGAACAAAGCCCGGTTAGTGGCTCAAGGCTATAAACAGGAAGAAGGCGTTGATTTTGAAGAATCATTTGCCCCTGTAGCTAGACTCGAGGCCATCAGAATATTTTTAGCATATGCAGCTTTCAAAAACTTCAAAGTCTTTCAAATGGATGTTAAAAGCGATTTTCTAAACGGTAAAGTAATGAAGAGGTATATGTTAATCAACCTCCAGGTTTCAAAAACCCAGAACACGAAAACCATGTTTACCGGCTGAACAAAGCCCTTTACGGTTTGAAACAGGCTCCAAGAGCTTGGTACGATACATTAACACAATTCTTATTTGATCACAAATTCACAATAGGTTCAGTAGACAAAACACTTTTTAAATTTGAGAGAAAGGAACAGATATTACTCGTTCAAATTTATGTCGATGATATTATTTTCGGATCAACCGATCCAAAATTATGTGATAAATTTTCAAAGATGATGACTGACAAATTTCAAATGAGTATGATGGGAGAACTGAGTTTCTTTCTAGGACTTCAGGATAAGCATATTGAAGTCGGAACCTTCATAAGCCAACCGAAGTATACAGCCGAACTATTGAAGAAATTTGGAATGGATACATGCGCTGAAGCGGCTACGCCAATGAGTCCTTCCGTAAAACTAGATAAAGATGAGGATGGTCAAGCCGTTGACATCACAGCATATCGAGTAATGATTGGATCATTGCTTTATCTAACAGCCAGCCGACCTGACATTTTGTTTGCGGTCGGGGTATGCGGAAGATTCCAAGCCAATCCAAAGCAATTACATTATACTGCGGCCAAAAGAATTTTAAAATATCTGAAGGGAACTAAAGAAGTGGGACTTTGGTATCCAAAAGACTCAATTTTCAACCTCATAAGCTACTCAAACGCTGATTACGCAGGATGCAAGATTGATAGAAAGAGTACAAGTGGAACCTGCCAGTTCCTAGGTGACCGGTTACTCACCTGGAGCAGCAAGAAACAGACCTCAGTTGCAACATCAACCGCAGAGGCAGAGTATATAGCAGCCGGAAGCTGTTGTGCACAACTCCTCTGGATCCAACAACAACTAAGGGACTTCGGTGTAGAAGCCAAGGAATATCCAATATTCTGTGACAACACCAGCGCTATAGCGATTACATACAATCCCGTGTTGCACTCAAGAACAAAGCACATTGATATAAGACACCATTTCATACGGGAGCATGTTCAGGAAACACATCCGGTTGGATTACGTCTCGACCGAGCAACAAGTAGCGGACATCTTCACAAAACCGCTACATGAAGCTAAGTTTTCTCACTTTAGAAATATTCTGGGAATTACTGATGTTAAGCAACTTATATCATGATCATGCATGCATATTGCTTAAACACATAATGAAAAACCGGGATATGTGTTCAGGGAGAAGCTCTCGCTTCTCAAACTATATTCAAATAGGCCAATGAAAATTCAAGAATGCTAACCGGGAGGAAGTCTCCGGTTATGCCTGATTACTTCATAACGTCAAATCACGTGTATACTTACTACATGGTTGAAATGACCTGGTAGAAGTGGATATATTCAATCCAAAGTTGAACAAATGTTGACGTGACTCAACATTTCTTCACAATCGGAACAAAATATCCAACTAAAATCGGTCATGGAAAACCGCTTAGTCGTTGAAAGAAGCGGGCTAAGAGGATTTCTCGAAAACAAATTCATTCTCGACTACCTAGTAGTCGAAGAATTCATCCAGACCGCAAAGGAGGTGCATCGAGACATAATCGTTGCACAAGTTTACGGTCAGTCATTTCTATTCAGCGATACAGATTTGGCTGAATACTACGGTTTGCCCACTGATGGGGTAACCGATTTAACTTACTCTTCAGTGACCATGGAAGAAATGTGTCATCGGTTCTCCAATTTTAACATCCCGGTTAGACCCTGGGGTGCTAAAAGCCAACTCTCTCACAAGTACCAGCTTCTTTGTGAGATTTTGGGAAAATCCATCTTGGGCAGAGAGAAAAGCTATTACTACACCCAAAGGCTTTTCGAGATGATGATCGCTGTTACGGTTGGGACACCAATTAATTGGTCCTGGATCATCTTCAGTAACCTGAAGAAGATGTTCCTTTCAAACAAAAACGGCTACGCTCCTCAGCTAAGCGGTTTCTGTGCCAGTCTGGACATCCACTCCGGACCCTTCGTAACCCTCCATCCAAAGCTCACTAAGGAGAGAGTTCAAGAGCTGATCGACCGATGGGAAGCAGCCAAAGCAAAGAGGAATCAAGCGGCTGGGTCATCCAATATTTAAATTATCTCTAGTCCTTTGTCTCCTCTCCAAACCGGTAATTTTGGTGTACTACCGGTTAGGTACCATGAATTAATGAAGATCATTTCCTTCCATTTTAGTCTAAAATCTAAAATCATAAATGATCAACATTTAATGTGCCGTATCAAATCAAATCAAATCACTCTTGGAAACAGAAATCTCAATTTTTCTAGAAGCATGCCTGATCCGATTTGACCAGACGTGCATTTATTCTCTTGAAAAGTTACAAAACATTTATGACCAGACATAAACGGTCTGATTTTTCAAAATATCCTCATTTAATGCATCCAACCGCTCATGCTATAAAAAAAGGGACTCAATCCTGCATCTTCAAACACACGCCTCCTTCACTTTTCTCTCTAAAGCTTGAAAATTCAAAAAGAACTCCTTTCGATTTCTCATTCTCATCCTTCCTCAAAAAATGTCTGCTGAGCTAAGAAACACACTCATCGTCAACTTCGAAGAAATAAAAGATAGTCGGTATCAGGACTACATCTTCCAACCGATCATAGAATCGGGGCTTCAAGGATTCCTTGAAGGCTCAAATACCATCCTCGTAGAGGAAGTGTGCGAGTTTTTCAACAATGGGCATATTCTAGACGATGGTAGCATCCGGACCATCATTGAAGGACAATTTCTTCGGCTTACCGAAGATCAATTTGCCGCCTTCTTTCACCTTCCAACCGAAGGTTTCTCTAACTTTCCAACGCCATTCTTTCCGGCTAAGGAAGACTTCACTCATATCTTCTCCTCTTCCATCGTATCGGTCAAAGACCACGGGAAGAAAGAAAGATTTGCTCCTCACTACCAAGTCTTTCACGACTTGGTTCAGCGGTCTATCATGGGTCGAATGCCAAACCAGAACTACAACCGGGAGGCTTTCGACATCATGATAGCCATCGTCCGCAACTCATCAATCAATTGGGCTACCTACCTCTTCAACAACTTGAAGCAGCTCATACCCGCTTCAAGGGGAAGGACCGGTTTCGCTCCTCAAGTCACTCGACTTATGAAGGCTCAGCGCCGTAACCTTGGACCCGGTGTTCCTGTCGGACCGGCCAACACTATGACTCTATACATGCTAGATAGATGGATATCGAGGATTGAGGAACGGACACCCGACAACACCGTGGACAAGTGGCTTGATAGAATGGTGGAAGGGGATTGGGTCGATCTAAACTAAGTTGTTTGTCTTTCTTTCCTGTTTTTGATCATTTTGTTGTACAACCAAAAAACCGCTTAACGACATCTTTCAGACTTATTTATAAAACTTTCTAATTTTAAAGTCTCCGGTTTTTCTTTCCATATCCTTCTTTCCGGTTTTAAAGTTTAAAAAAAAAAACATAAGACTTCATGTTAAACGCTTCCAGTAAATTGGAATCTCAAGAAAAAATAAAAAGTTTGAAAAATTTACCGTCACGGTTTTACCGCACAAAATTTACCGCCCATTATTTTCTCCGCATATACCGCCGAAAGTTACTACAGTAACTTTTGGAGGGAAAAATTGGCGCCAAAACACTATCAAGTGACGGTTCGCCTTCCAACCGTTCGAAACCGCCTCCTAAATAAGTTCAGATCAGTTCACTTTCAACATACGCTTTCTCTCTCTAAAAACTCTCAAATCTTCAAAAGGCTCTCCAACTTCCTTTTATCGCTGTTCTTCATCTTTCCTTCACAAATTTATCATGGCTCTAGGTAAAGCACCCTTTCAATGGATGTTGCAGGTCGATTTCAACGACATCGACGAACACGCTGGGGATAAAAACAAGGTTGTGCTTCAATCTCTAAGAGATTCGGGATTGGAGGCGTTCTGGTCTGGACCGTTCGTCGTGTATCCGACAGCAGTTATGGAGTTTCTGGCGACGACGACTCTGACGAAGAGGAAAGTCTCCGCCACCGTAACCGGCAAAGAGGTGAACATCACGAAGGAGTTTTTCTCTGAAGTCCTCGGTTTGCCTAGCACCGGCTTGGACTTCAAAACTGACCTAACCGCTACAGAATCTAATGCGGTCCGGTTGGTGATATCAGCTAACGATCAGGATCTGGTGATTCACTCAAGCCGGAAGAACAAACTGAAACCGGAGTTCAAGTGGTTGCTGAACATCATCTCTCGTTCAATTCAGGGTAGGGGTGGTAACTTCGATAACCTGACCAAACTTAAGCTTAAGATGATGATGGCTATTGTCCGCGGTGACAAGATAGATTGGGGAGCCGTCATTTTCGAAGAGTTCTGTGAAATGGTAATACAGAAGGATGGCCGGGTTCAGGCATTCGCAATGCAGATCGTCAAAATTCTCAAGTTCCTTAAGATGGAACTTGGTGAAGGTGAACAGCTCCCACCCAACAACATTCTCAACTCCGAGTCAATGAGTGAGAAGACTGACAAAGCGGTTAAGCCGAAGTCGTCCAAAACGAATTCTTCAAAAGGGACTAGTTCTTCCGTTCCGGCTGAAGAAAGTTCAAAACAAGAAAAACCAAAGAGGAAGGCGGTTCAAGCCGAAGCCTCACAGAAGAAGAAGGGAAGGAAGAAGTCTTCCGCAAAGAAGAGCTCCAACAAACCGGCTGACTCCGAGAAAACCCTTTCCTCGGACAATTCACTTGAGAGAATCGGAAACGTTTTCCAGCCCATTCCCATCAACATCGTTCGTCCCATCAATGTTGACTCTCCACCATCAAGGCAAACCGAACCCTCGGGGAGCCACGAAACCGAGTCAGCATTAAAGGAGGCAGCAGAGGTAAGTATTCACTCTGAAAACATCAAATCCCCAAGCAAGAAGATCGACGAGGTAATAGCCGACGTAGTTTTAAATACCTCGGAAGTCATTGTGGACGTAGTCCAAAATATTGCTAGGGAAACCGAAGACGATGTGTCAAGTCGTCTTAAGTCAGCTGATCAGGGTGAGATACCCGATCAAAGTGAAATTCAACCGGTCGAAAAACGGCCAAAACCGTGAACATCACCCCTCCGGCTCAGGAGGGTAATACTAAAGAACAGGAACCATCCGGTTCAGCAGGGAACAAGTCTGCTCCAAATGATACAACGATCCAATCGGCCCAAGATGGGCCAACTACTTCAACAATCATACCTGAAGGGCCAGTTCAGGTTAATAAGGGCTAAGAGGTTTTATTTGAAGATTCGACGGTAAAGGGAAAAGGTGTTCTGCAAACCGGCTCCCAACCCGAGATTATAACCGAGGCCAAGGTCACTTTTTCCGCAGAAGAAGAGGAGGAGATGTTTGAGGGGCTCATTTGTGACATGAACAGAGATGCCAGTGAGCTGATATCACCATACCTCTTATGGGTACAACTTCGTTTTGAAACAAAGTTGTCATATATGATCCTGGAGATGAGCGGTAACAAACACTGGGAGAAACTCTTAGAATTAGAAGAATCGGCCCTCAAGCTGGCAAACACCAACCTTATCTAACCCGCATTCAGCAAAACCGCGGTAATTCTCGAATACGCTCGGTTACAAGCAGTAGAAGACGCATTAAAGGAAGCAGAAGGAGCAGCGTTAACTCCGATTGAATTAAGAATGACTGAACGGTTTCACCCAGTATGGGAAAAGCTCCTTAAAAATCTTGACCGGATCGATGCACAATGGAGAAACAACTGCAGACATCAATTAATCAATGCTGACTTATATCAAAGCAAACCCTTCTTTGCTGCCGGGGAGATATCCATGACAGCAGAAAACCGGGGACGAAATCCTCCTCAAACTGATAAGGTTCCGGAACTTGAGCAGGTAAAGCAGGTGGTGATCGATACACTTGATTCGTGCCTTGGCAACTACAGCATCGCAACCAATGAGAAGATTGCAACGGCTGAAGCCAATCTGTCGAATACCATCCGGGGATCCGTTCAAACCGAAATGACCAACACCGTTCAAACCTCGATCAGATCCATGATAGATGAAGCTGTGCAAACTTCCGTCAAATCATTGATCGCAGAATCCATTCAAACCGCAACCGCTCCCTTAGTCAATATGTTGCAGGCTATGACTGTTCAAATTGGGGAGTTGTCCAAACTCCAAGTGAGAAAAACTCAAGAGCAAATCAATTCTGACGCCGAAACCGCAAAGAAACTACAAGACGAAGAAAGGGAAAGGGAACGGTCAAGGAAGGAACTTGAAGACAAAGACCATGCGCTTGCCCAGCAGTGTAATGAGGAAGAACATGCAGCTATCCAGGAACAATATCGGCTCAACCCTCACACGCTATGAAGACAATGAATAAAAACAAGAGGAAAGCGGTTGCAGAGGTGATGAAGCGGGCAGAACAAAACAGTCAAAGAGTGATCGAACTAGTCGGGCTGAACGTACAACCTTTTGATGAAGATGAAGAAGAGGACCTCAAAGAACTTAACCGGCGTAAAATGAGGGCAATCGAAAGTTTAACCGCAACTCCAAGCTCCAGACCAACTGTTGCTCAACCGCCTCGACCACCAAAACCTGTCTGTGCCGGTTTTGGATTCGGCAAAAGAACCCCCGGCATATCAAGTATAGTTCACGGATGGAAAATTGACGCTGCAAGAAGAGCCCGGGAATGGAAGGCAAGGGAGGAAGAAGAAAGGAGGCGATTAGAAAAAGAACTGGAAAAAGAACTTGGAAAGGGGGGACCATCTAAGCCTTAGTTTCCTTTTCTTTCCTTAAGAATAATTTATGTTTGAATTGGTTTAAGAACTCAGTCGCTCTATCATGTTTTGAATTTATCAGTCTTTACATATCCTTTGAAAACTCAACACATGTCTTTGGAAATTGCTAAACAGATTTTTCAAACCGGCCATACATTACAAGTTTTGAATATTTATTCTAAATAATCAAAAAGGGAGAAATTGATAAGAAAAATTAAGTAAAGTTAATTTTTGGAACCGGCTAGAAAAACTAAACAATTGTTAACTTCTATGTGCAGGAACAGATCAAATGGTATAAACCGCTGGAGCCTCATGAACCGGCTGTTGAAACACTTCAAAGAAATTCAGTTCCAAGTGATCAAGTCAAGATCAGAGGAACCAGTTTTAACTCTCTCAAGAGACCGGCTAGCAAAGACAAAATTCACATTCCAGCCGTACTATATTATGTAAGAAACAAACCGGAAACTTCAATCTGCAGGAGTGACGCAATATGACGAAATAGACGTGTCTCGAAGGGATAAAAGAAGATAAGATCCGATCAGAAGCATGCGAGGAAAGCAATGATGATTTACTGATCCGATGTTGACAATCGGAAGGTGCATGCCTGACACGTGTCCGAATCTGCAAACCGGCAACGTCATATTTACTTGAGGAACCCCTACATGCTTGCCAAGTGTTGAGGAAGGTGAAACGTGCAAGTAACCTTCCTACACCGGCGTGATGCTGGATCAACTAATCCCACAGTGAGAGAAGGAAGTGACCGTTGGGATCTCATTTACTATAAAAGGAAGATGAAGCGACCTCATTAATGACACGAACATATACGAAAGCAAGCGATAAATTACAAAAATCTTAGAGAGATAAAATCTTACGATCCAAAACTGGTGTGTCATTAACCGGAAGCTTTGTCTGTGTGTGTTTGTACTGTGTTGTGTATTACATCAAAGAGTGAATTGGTATAACCGGCAAGTAGCGAGTTGGGCTCGACCGGCATTGTAATTATTGTAACGTTGAAAGTTAGTGGAGATCCTTCTCATAACCTGAGAAGAATGGGTGACGTAGGAGGTTTGCTCCGAACATCCATAAAAAATCTTGTCTCGTGTTATTTCCTTCATTTACTGCTTGCTCAACTAACCTAACCAAAATCAATCTTACTTCGTAAACCGGTCCGCTCATATCTCTAAAACCTACTCCTTCTAAAACATCATCTAAGTCGCATACGTTGCTTCAGACTGAAACAGACATTTCCGCCCTTGAACCCGGTTCAAGAGTCAATGACAGTTTGCTAAGTGCTGAGAACGGTTATAGTCTCTAACCGGACTATCACCAAAGTGTTGTGTGTGTTGTAAGAGGCCACCCTTTCTAAAACCGGAAACACCCCGGTCCTCCAAGGGCGTCCCCGATCCTAACAGTAGCCACCATTATCTTGTTTTCCTTGGTTCTTTCATTTCCCTCATGAATTTGAATCACTGCTTCCCATATTTCATTTGCAGTTTTGCAGTCTCTGACCTTACAAAACGTATTCCTGTCCAAACCGTTAGTGATGCGGTTTCTAGCATGATTGTCCAGATTGTTTCTTCTCATGTCTTCAGCTGTCCAGTTCTTTCTGTCTTTATCAATCTTTACCGGTCCTTCGGTCAGGATGAACTACATCTCGTCATCCATGGTGATTAAATGCAGGTGCATGCGTGCCTTCCAGTTGGCAAAGTCGTCACCTTCTAGCATTGGGGGCCGATCAAAAGACATGCTTGCTTGAGTATTGAAACTAACTACTCTAATACCAATTGTTAGGATCTAGGTCACGGCTGGGGGACTGGGGTCTTACCGGTTAGCGCCTTCACTCAACGGTTGGTGTTTAATCCGGTTAGAGATTAACACAGGGGTTTCAATACTACACAAACTGTCACAAACCCTTGAACCGAGTTCAAGCGCGGAAGTGGTTTGTTTCAGGTTGAAGCAGCACACACACTAGATGGACAGAACCGAATTTAGATAAGGTCGGTTTGGAGTATAGTGGGTCGGTTTTGGGACTCGGTAATTCAGTTTGATTAGAATAGGTTAGAGTACAAGGCCGACGGAAAGTAAATAACAAGGAAGAATTTTATTGATGTTCGGAGATATTCACTAAGGAATACACAAACACAATCCGATCGAGACTTATTTTTTGCTCGATAAACACTCGTACAATTCTCACCGAAATTGTAATCACACTCTAAATAGACACTTAAGCTCTAAATCTTGTAGAGAGATAAACTTGCAATAAATCTTAGAGCTTGTAGTTGGTAGAACTGGTAACCGTTTGTAACTTGTTTCTAGAGCTACATTTATTCCTCTTGAGCTCCTTCTTTTATAGGTGAAATGTGCCAACGGTCACATTTCATTTCCTTGAATTTGATTGGTTGAGCAGAGGTTCAGTGATTCAGACCTGGCGGTCTAGGCTTCCAGTGTATAGGTCAAACCGGCTAGGTTTGTCTTTTACTCAATATGGCAACTGTCGGTTGGACAATTGCCTGCACCTAGAGGATTGCGCCTCTGATTTATCCTGGAGTGGAAAGATCTTGTCGGACGATCTTATGCAGCCTGCAGATTGTCTTCAGACTTGTATGAATACGACAATACTAAAATTTGTCCCTTCGGTATCATCCTCAACAGATACTCGAAGTATCTATTTGTACTGGTTGGTTGTTTATGTTAACCGGATGACTTCCGGTTTTTCCATAATTTCAGATTGACTGAATGTTCAACGATTTTGGCCTTCTGATTTGACCGGTCTTGTCTTTCTGATCGGTCAGGTTTTTGGTCGGTTGGGTTGCTTGACCGGTTGAGTTTCTTAACCGGTTGAGTAACTTGACCGGTTGAATTCTTTAACTGTTCCTGCACAAGAAATTTGTTTTTGTTAAATTCTATTTAACCGATCTAATTTTATCTAACAAAAACATGAATGGGTTAATTACAAAATTATAAGATTATAAATATTAAATATTGTTGTTAAACTACATTAAACCAGATATTAAATATATTTTTCAAATAAATTTATTTGTTTAAAAACTTCAATATTTAAATAATAAATCAATATTTTATTTTTTATAGTAATATAAAAAATTAATTAGTTTGGTAACTACTTCCCTTTAGACCACGTCTAAAGGAGTTAGACCGCGTCTAACTACGCTTCCCTTTAGACCACGTCTAAAGGATTTAGACCGTGTTTAACTATGTTTCCCATTAAATTACGTCTAAAAGAGTTACACAACGTCTATCAATGCACACTCCTTAGACCACGTCTAAAGGAGTTAGACGACGTACGAATAGGCAGTCTTCTTTAGATTTGTACCCGCACAATGACAGTTTCACAGTTTAGTCTTATTCGTTTACTTGTACATAACTAACTTTTATTTTAATTAATCCGCACATCATCAAAATAATGCCAGCTCATGGGTCATGATTATAACAATATTGATTTAAATAAACTTATTTCCTAATTTCATTTTAATTGACTCAACAAGTCGCCGCTTTAGTTTACTTAACAAAGAAACAAAAGAAAAGAAAATAAGAGTATTCATTGATTAAGGGTTATGTGTTTGGTTGCGCATCAAAAAAATGGTCATAACTATTATGCCCTATGTTCTTATCCCGAGCGATAGTCTCTACTAGAAAGTAGTTGGCCATATATTTATGAGTGTACGTTACACATTGCATTATGTGTTTAGAATTCTTTAGCTTGTGTATATCCTAACTTGTGTCTAAACTAAAGAATTAACCATATTCCATGCTTAAGATGACTCTAATCTTCAATTTGATTTAGACGAATGTTGAGATAAAGTAATTTAAAATTCTCTAAGTTTTTAATATCATCTTTTAAGTCTAATTAGAGAATAACCATATTCTTAGTTCAAAGGTAACTTTAAATTCTCGATAGATTTTCTCTAAACAAAAGACTATATAATGAAACATTAGAATATTTCTTGGGAACACGTCAACATCAATATGAATTCACTGATTTGTATATTGCTTGGAGTTTTTTAATAAAAATATAAGGATAAGAGGAGAATTACCAAAAGGATTTCAAGAATGTAGATAGATGTAGATTAAGGATTAAGAGGAGAATTAGAACCCCATTTATGTCACAATCGAAATCAAGAATTTTCCCAAAAATAATGATATTTTTTAAATCATTGTGCATGAAAACAATATTTTTAGGAACACTTTCCACTAAAACTGTTTTTTATTAAAAGTGTTACAAAAATTTTGAAAATTTTCATGGAGGTCAAAAATAAATTTGTAGACCCACTTTTGAAGTTGTAGAGATCTAGATATGAGCGTTTCAAATTACGTCATTTTCAAAATGGGCCCTGAAATTATGAAAAATAATAATTCTTGAAGAAATAATATTTTGAACCATCCATGAATTTTTGGAATTTTTCTAAAAAGATATAGTGACTCCAATTAATAAAATAAGGTTGTTTGGTGTGAAAATGGAACAAAATTAACCATAAGGAATTTAAAATTTTAAAAATTTGAATTTTATAGCTAAAATTGGACATATATAAAATATGGAGGTCAAATTAGATATGGAAAAATAGTTCAAGGGTTGAATTATTTTAGAGTTATTGAAAATAATCTAAAATTGGAAGTTTAAGGTTGAAATTGCACATATGTAGAAAGTCTAAGGTCCAATTTAATTATTAATTAATAAATTTAATTTTAATTAGAGTTTCCAAACAAATTTTAAAAAATTAGAACTTCGAGGGCCAAAATGAACATCCCTAAAGAGTTTAAGATTCTGAAAAAGACAAAGATAAAGAAATGACCTAAAACCATTCGTCGTCTTCTTCCTTGTCATCGTGCGTCTCGCCAAGTTTCGATGCAGCATAACCTTCTGCAGAGATTTTTACTTGACCTTGCATACTTGGAAATCACCCGAAACACTCGGAGAATAACATAAGAGATGTGAAAGGATCGGTGGTACCAATAGAGACATAGGTCTAACTATTGATGACAACTTCGTGTAAAAACGGTTTGATAGAAATCCTGTTAGAGATTTATATCACTTTCTATTATTCACAAACCCTTGCAAACTCTTGAAGCGATTTAAGTGCGGAAACGTTTACTCATGTTTGAAGTTAAGAACAGATGGAGGAAAAGATGATAGAATGTAAAAGACACATAAAGGTATTTTTGGATGTTCGGAGCAAAACTGTCCTACGTCACCCCTTCTTCCAACCACCGAAAGGATTCACTATACTCTTCTTTGAATCAAATACAGTTTATTAATCTAACTAACTCTTTGTTGAACAAAACAATCTTTGTTCTACTTACAACACACTATTAATGATTATTAAATAGTCCAGTAACTTATCTTTCAACTTTACGTAGTGATTTACAAAATACACTTGAGAATAAAATATCTAGAGAGAGAGTAAGTTGATTAAAAAAATCGAGCTTCTGGAAATCTGTTTATTCAATGAGAGAGAGAGCTTCAGCTTCTGTCTTGTAATTTCTGCTACTGGTCATCCGTTGTCTTTAGGTAGCAATTTATTCTTGAAAAGCTTCAATAGTTGAATCCTTCTTTTGAACACGTGGCAAGCGTCCATTTGAAGGTCGCCCATAGTACACAAGTACAGCAGGCACTGTGCACATGGAACGTGGCCATACCAATCTGGTAGTGGACAAATATTCTTCTGTAATTATCCAACACATAATAAGTAGTGGGAAGAATATTTACTTACGTGGCATTCATTCTTTGGATACAATTAGCTGGCTGTCAGACTACACAGGAGAGAGTGGAGCAGAGTAGCAGACAACTAGTTGATCATGGTTAGACGTATGCTAACTTCAAACAACGGGTGAAGCGAGGCAAGATAACAAAGGTAAAAACCCTAAAATTCTAAGAAATAATTCTTTCTATCAAATCTGAATGGGCTCGTAGAAAGAGAGAATTCAAAATGACAATGAACAACACTCATCATCATCTTCAATATAATATCCTCTTATCGTTAGAGGAAGAGGAAGAGGAAGAGGAAGAGGAAGAGGAAGAGGAAGAGGAAGAGGAAGAGGAAGAGGAAGAGGAAGAGGAAGAGGAAGAGGAAGAGGAAGAGGAAGAGGAAGAGGAAGAGGAAGAGGAAGAGGAAGAGGAAGAGGAAGAGGAAGAGGAAGAGGAAGAGGAAGAGGAAGAGGAAGAGGAAGAGGAAGAGGAAGAGGAAGAGGAAGAGGAAGGGGAAGGGGAAGGGGAAGGAGAAGGAGAAGAATGCATCTCAATGAAAATAGATGGCATGCGAAAATCTCAGGCTGGGATGGTTAGGTTTGAATGTAGTATTTTCTGTTTATAATCTCTATTTTTTAGAATGTATGAAAGCTACTAATAATTTTTTGTAGGGTCTTTTGATTATCATTCTTAATCATAACTAGGGTTTGTCTAGCTTTGATTTCTGACCCTCCCACTTTTAGGATTTAAATGAAATAGTTTTAATCGTTTTCCCCAAAAAAATAAAATCATTACTAATATGCCCCCTCTTTAACTATTTTAAATAATAAAGTATTTTAAAAATACGAGAGTAGTGTTAATAAAAGAAATCAATTTAATTGACTAAAACAAGATAAAGAGTACAAATATGTTTTTCTCGAGAAATAATTGTTGCCATCCGATGTTGATTCTAGGAATGAAAAAATTGTTCCATTAACATTTATTTCATGCTGAAAGAAGAAAATTTTAAAAAATTAATATACAATATTTCTTATTTTATGTAGTAAATATAATAAAATTAAAAGCATCAAAATATTAATTGAAAAAAAATTAAAATTCATAATGAATGACTGATGAAGGAGTTAGAGAAGATGACAGTATGAGGACTTTATATTTATATAGTTCTATAAATGCTTCTAGACACTTGAATTTAAATTAAAATATTATAATAAATAAAAATAATTTTTTTATTAATTTTGTTGTAATCCTACATGCATTCTAGAAATAACTTTTATGTATAATGTAAAATATGATTTAATTAATTAATTAATAAAAAAAACCTAACCGGTGTGAAGATAAGTGTTACAGATTGTTGTGGTAGTTGTGACGAGGATGACTGATCCTGAACAAATTTGTTAATACTGTCAACTGTTCAATTATTTGTTGAAAAGTAGCATTCATTTCAGCAAACTCAGTCGGATATACTGTATCAACCCTTGGAGTTCCTTCGGCCATTTTTTGGATCACAAAACATCCAGTTTTAGGGTGTCTTCTTTGCGGGGCCGTACTATTCAAAGAGGCTGGCGGACTGCGATCACGTAGAGATTGCAATTGTAAAAACAAAATAAAATGTATATGCAAATAATATGACTTAGCATGAACATCTAAGTATTTTATATATTTTCTTTATGGACCTCTGATTTTATATAGTTCAAAATTTCGGAGTCCATATTACATTGTTTTTTGAATTCCATCAACTATATCTACTAGTTTGTAAATCCTTTGGCTTATAATAGTGGTTAAGCTTAAATTTTCCGCCTTTTTTTACTTTTAGGGAGAATGAGTCCTACTATAGCAAGTAGAGGTGATGGAACCTTGGTTTTCTTATTCTTGTTGGTGGAGGTACTCTTCCATGATTTGGTCTAAATAATCTTTTCGGTCTTTCGGGATACCCATATTGACAACAACATTCTAATTTTTGAGGTAGCTTTCTTAAGTATTATGGTCAATAGGCCTCTCTATTTCAACGACACAATCACGATAAGGAAGCATAAAATCTCGTCCAAATAGTTTTAACAGCCTACTAGTATAGTAGGAGGTGACCCACTCAAGACCAAAAGTACAATTATGGGTTCATCATCCATTAGATAAGCCATATTTTTAATGCCATACCACGGTAGGAGTTCACGGATAGAATCATTGTCATGGATCGGCGCTTCTAATGTGGAACTCCTAATGCGTTGGCATTGGATGGTGGCACACATCTCACTATCGGGAACCAGGGGAGGTATGCACTCCATCTTCTTCAAATGACACACATAGATAATGATGGATGCCCTCTCTTGCTTAAGTAGTAGGTAAAATAAGATTTATTTAGTCCTAACAATGTTTCAGCTAGGATAATTCTAGTGGGATCCTTTTTTCCTTCCCTAAAGTGGTAAGTCATTTCTAGTATCTTAGTGGCTCGTATGCGGTTTCTTGATGGGGCGAGGAGAAACTGGGCCATCATGATCGTCATGTTGAGCAGGGAGATACTGAAATTATGCGGAATATCTACGCCCTAAGTATCCATCTTTATCCATCATGAAAGATCCGTGTATATTCTTGCCAGGATCTCGTTCTCCGTGGTCTTTGTATACCCAAACTCATCATGAATGAGGAACATGAGAGACATGGATTCGGTAAAAGGCTTAAACCTTAGGATGTTCTTGTTATTGATCATCATAATAACTTTAGACTCTTCGATAGACGGGAAGATCGGGAAATCTCCTATGATAAAGTCTATGTGTATTGGATCCCACTTTCACTGCATCTCTATCATAAAATTATGATGGATTCGAAAGTGAGTATTCTTGAGGGAGGCGTTTAGGCTATAACCTCGATAGTCCCATTACGTTTTATAGAAGTGGTGGTTCCAAAGGAACATATCTTCATTCTCTATTAGGGACATTTTATGATCATATAATCACTTGACAAACATGTTGTTTGATTTTATAAAGAAAACATTCTTAAAGATGTTCATTATGTCTATTATAGATGTATGCATGTATAATAAATAAGCACGGAGAAGTTGACTTGTGACAATTCTGTTGTTTGGGGATGTCAAACAATGGTTGGATAAAGTATCTAGGTTTTGTGTGGTAAGGTTTGGTTGAGGTTTAGTTTGGACTTTCCCCCCACCGTCGCTAAGGTTGCATCTTAATGGATGTATCAAAGACAAAGGAGGGAATAATTACGGGTTCCTAGGTTTTACTCACGCAATATCTCTCGGTCACAGACCGATATGATCAATCTTCACGTAATTCGTAGAAGTGCAGAGTTCCGATTATGTACTTCTTCATATACTACTGGGTGATGTACCCGTTTGGTTACTAGCAACTATTAAGATAAAGCCTAGGTACCCTTTGAGTGATGAATCCTTCAAGGTGGACGATTATGAGAGCTTGAAAATTTATAATTAAAAATTTATATAGCTACAGTTTTATTTATAAATCAAATGTTCCACAGCAGAGTCGCCAAAAATTTGTACGCGCCCTTTCCATCCGGACCGGCCTTAATGCGGTTCTTCCGATTTTTTTAGGTTCTGATTTAAAAGTCAGATCGGACTGAGTTGATCAAAGGTACCAAAATATAGCTTCGATTTACATGCCAAAAATGTTTTTAAGTAAAATATTTTTAAGAAAATGATTTGTACAAAAATGTAGCTTTGGCGCTTTAGAAATTTAAAAACAAATCTTTTTGATGTACGTATAAAAACATAATATAACTAGAGTTTCCATAAGGGGTCCGTTGTTTATTTACGCTCGGGAAAGGCTTCGCGCAATGTCCTCTACACCGGTTGAAAATTATTTAATTTTTTAAAAATCTTAGATAGCTAAAAATTTATTTATAACGTTTATTTTCTCAAATTATAAGTTTGGGGGTCTTAAAAAGGGTAGATTTGGGTTACATAAATAATTGTACAAAATTATTTAAAGGTGCGTACATATGATTGTGTGTTGTACAAGATTGAGTAAAACCCTGAAAAATATCAGAAAAAGATGTTAGTGTTTAAAAATAAACTCTAAATGACACTTTAGTCAAAATATTTTTGATTGGGGTCCAAAAATAATTTAGGAATTGAAAAGTGGAACCAAACAGGCCTTAGGATCGGAGTCCTAAGGCTTGGGTCCATTTTCATCGGTTAAGGATCGGAGAGGCTCGGCGTAAATTGAGGGAGCTCTCGGTCGAGGCTCAGGACCATCGGTCGAAGGATCGGAGAGGCTCGGTTTATGTACAAAAACCTACTGGTCATGGACTATCTTGGGGCTAAGTTTCTCGTCCTACATTTAGGATATTCGGTCCTAGAGTTGGATCTCTTGGTCCTAGCATTTGGGAGTCTCGGTTCTAGGTCACATATATCAGTCCTAGTCAAAAATCCTCAATCGAATTTTCCGGTCCTAGCTCAAGAACATCGGTCTTTAGACTAGGTCCTAACTCAAGAACATCGGTTCTTGGGCTCGATCCTAGGTCAATTTTCACGGTCGTTGGTCCTATAGGACTCGGTCTCAAGTCTTCATTTGGTTGAATTTTGCAAGTTTATATCTTTTGATACAGATCATGAAAATATTATTTGTGAGTTGCTTATAACTTTGTAGGATGTAGGGATCATAATCCCTAATCCTAGAACCAATCAATCAAGCCCTAGAATAATCAATTTTACAAAATGATTTTTAGGGCATGATTTGGGAACTTTCGAATTAGGTCATCTTAGAGCCTAATTTTTATCTAATAGCTTATAAATGATGTTTATAATCATTTAATCAAAATAAGAACATTAATCAAGCTTTATAACAATTTTTAAAACTAAAATTTAATATTTTATTTTAAATATTTTAGTTCGATCAAACATGATCCTGATGTATGTAATATGATTTGAAATTTATCCTAAAATATTTACAAACATGTTAGACAACTATTTGAATCAAAATTCAAGCTCGAACACAAAATTCTAATTTTTCAAATTTTCAAATCAAATTGAGTTTTTTATTGGGGTTGAATTGAAAAAGTTTCTTTCAACAGAAAGCTTGGAAATCAATTAAGGATCGATCTCGGTTATAGAAAGCATATAATTGAACAATAAATAAGATCAACCCGATCGAACTTGAATATTTAAATTTTGAATCACAACTTGAAATACAGATGGTGTGTAAGCTTTCTAGGGATTGGAAAATATTCCAATGATCTTTATGAAGCTTTACAAAGCTCTAAATTGTAGCTTAGAACGTCGGAACGGTTTCTTCAAAAAATAGTCGACTAAGATTTGAGGAAGATCTTTAAATATGTAGTAATGGTTGGATTTTTTTCAATGGATTGGAAAAATAAGACCTATGGAGTATTTATACTCGAGCTAGGCCGGTTTCGAAGTAGAATTCGTGCTCAATTTGGCTTCTTTAACCTTATCCTTTGATTTTTAATTTATCCTCATCAACCTAGTTCTAGGCTAGGGTTTGAATTCCTATCCTACATGAATTGAATGTGAAGGAGAGACATGTACGTAGTCAAAATCTAGAGGGATAATGATGGAAGATGGCGAAGATAGAGCTTCTAGAAGGTCGTCGGCGTCAGGGGCTGATCTCTGGATGTCATAGTTGCATTATGTTAGTTCTATCGATCGATCGGGCGTTCCGTTAACATCCTAGATAACAAACGTCTCATGATCTACTACATCATGGGTGTGCTTCGGCTTGGCTACATCCAGATGCATGGAATGTCTTCGCGCGTTGGATGAAGTCCAGACATAATTTTTACTACACAGGATCACTAGTTTATATTTTTAATAATGAATTTTTAACCCTTTCTTATGTTTTTCTTCACAAAATTAATACACACATATTAAAAATGATATCCATATGTTTTATTTTTGGGTTTTTTTAGTATTTTGGGGTATTTATTTATTTATTTTTAAGACATAAACTATACTTAATATATGTTAAAAATCACAATAAAATTATTTCAACCCTTTTGGGGATTAATTTGGGTCAATAAATACAATATTTTAACCCCAAGTTATTTTTGGATTTTCACCTAATTTTCTAATTAAGGTTTAATTATAACAATAATTACCGTAATTTAGTTTTAACTTCTCCTTTGAGTTATTTTGAATTAAAAAATTTAAAATATTATTTTAAATTTATAAATATTATTATAAATTGGGATATGTCAAATTTTCATGCTTACAATTACCCTTGTTTGAATATTTACCAATGAAAGATCACTAAAAGCAACGCTTAGAAGCACTTTTACAACTGCTACACATAGCATGAATAGGTCACTCCAACTAAAGCACATTACAAGTTCTATCTTTCCTAACTCGACATGGAATCTGCTGAAAAAACAAGAATATGTTCAATAGTCAGTTACTATAATGAAGGAGCTGATGAATTCTCCCAAATCTAAGTCATATACTATCAGGAGCAACTCGACATGGAAAATTAATGAAGTCTGGAAGAATAACAATGCAAAAAAGTTAGAAGATAATGTCTATAAAAGGAAAATCTATTTGGGCAATACACAAACAAAAGTGGAGGTATTGAATTATCAATTTGAATTTAAATTGCCTACTAAAGTAGAGGAAAACTGTATAATGGAATGGGAAATGTACTTGTGGGAAATTATATAGGGAAAATAGAGTATCCTTTCCAATTACTAAAGATGCACTGTTGAAGTAATGGGAAGGAAAAGGGCTGGAGAAGATTTCATCAAATGTCCATGATTTATATTTTCTTAAATTCAAGAGGGATCTAATTTGGAGGAAATTCAAGAAAATGTGCATACATATATAAAATCTAACTGTATGAAATTAAAAAATTGTCTGAAGACTTGAACCTATTGATTAAGCCAAAAGAAACTGCACAGATATGGTTCAAGCTCTGGAATATACTTATACATATATACAATTCTGAAGCACTTAGTCATTTTACAAGTTTATTGGGTAGATCATTATACATAGATCCAATTACTGAAGGAGGAGAGCACCTATAATTTGCTAGAATTAGCATTGAGGTGCATCCTAGAAGCACGCTGCCGAAAAATATGACCGTAGTAGATAGAAAAGGAAAATCTGCTGTCATGGACATCACTTATGAGTGGAGGCCAGATAGATGCTCTTTATGCAATACCTTCCAAAATACAAGCCGGAAATGTGATTTTCTAAGGAAGAAGATAAGAAAATCCATAAAGGCCAGAAAGTAAAGATGCAGGAAAATGAAACAGAGGTGACTATTTTCAAAGAGCAAAATGTGGTTAAAGAGTATGAAACAGAAGATAAAGAAAATTATGTACAAGAAGAAAGCAGTATAAAGAAGGAGGTGGAACCTCAACCTAATCATTTTGAAGAGATAATTGAGGATTCTTAATCAAATTAAGTTGAAGTGGTTGTTGATGAAAATAGAGTGGAAGATACTCAAGTTAATCAATAGGAAGAAGAGAATTACAAGATTGATACAGAGGAATCCAAAGTTGCTGAAAATTCCAAAGCTGAAGTTGAAGGAAATAAAGACAATGATCTCGAAATTCAAGTTGAGAACAACAAGGTGAAAAGCCTGGAAATCCTGAATAATAATTATTATATCAAATCAGAACGGGTTCATATAAATAAAGAAATCAAAATGAAAATAGGAAATATTCATCAACCTCTTCAGTTCATCCCCCTTAAATTGTTAGAGGAAGGGAAGGGGAAGAGGAAGAGGAAGACAACATGTTCAAATATCAGGTTGGTATGGAAATAAAAATCCTAATTTGGATAATTAGGATTTAATACAATTTGTAATCATTGTTTGTAATATCTGTTATTTGTATGTTTGATTACTAATAATTAGGTTATTTAAGGTCGTTTGAATGTCATCATTTAATCATAGCTAAAATTTGTCTAGATATTATTCTTGACCCTCCCACTTTTGGAATTTTAATGAAATGGTTTTGATAGGATCGGCGTAATCGATAGAGACGAGGGTCTGACTATTGATGACGGCTTTAGAAAAATAGTTTGATAGAAATCATGTTAAGGATTTAAATCACTTTCTATTCCACACAAACCCTTGCAAACTCTTGAACGATTCAAGTGCGGAAACGTTTGTTCGGGTTTGAAGCTAAGAACCAAAGAATGAGAAGATGGCAGAATGTAAATGACATAGCAGTTTGTTTATGGATGTTCAGAGCAAACTCTCCTACGTCACCCCTTTTTCCAACCACCGGAAGGATTCACAATAAGTTTCTTATAATCAAATACATTTGCACGATTAGCTCACTGTTGAACAGAACAGACTCTGTTCAACTTACAATATAATGAAGTATATAACTCAGCTAAAACAATGCTTTGATTCTAACCCTCTCTTCATAAACACACAGTAAAACAAGAAAGAAACTCTTTCGTATATCAGTTTGTATGTTTTCGTATGATTCTCTAAGTATCGATAGATCGATGATTCATCCGTGGTCCTTGAAGATCTTTAAATAGAGAGTAAGAACCAACAGTCGAATCTTCCATAATGACACGTGGCGAGCTTCCATTGGAACGCCTCCATATTATACAACAGACTCTAAGTACCAGGATCGTGGCCGTACCAATCTAGTAGTGCGTCAAATATTCTTCTAGGATATTCCTGCAAGAAACAATTAGTGGGAAGATTATTTTGCTTACATGGAATTATTCAATTGGTTGTAATTGGCTGTTGTACTGATCTTCAATGGAAAGTGGAGTAGGAGTAGCGTACAACTAATTGATCGTGGGTAGACAGGTGCTAGCTTCAAGCAACTACCTAAGCATGGTATTAGACGTTTTTTCACTTGGATGACCTCGTCTAATGAAATTAGACGCCCACGTCTAATAGCAGGATCCATTAGACCACCTAGTCTAATGGGATTAGACGACACGTCTAATTACGGTTCCTTTCAGACTAATCTAAAGGAGTTAGAATGCACGTCTAACTTTCATTTGTTAGACTGCACGTCTAACTACGTATCCCTTCAGACTAATCTGAAGGAGTTAGACTGCATGTTTAACTTTAATCTGTTAGACTGCACGTCTAACTACGTATCCGTTAGACTGCACATCTAACTATGTATCCGTTAGACTGCACGTCTAACTACGTCTGTTAGACTACACGTCTAACTACGTTTGTTAGACTGCACGTCTAACTATGTATCCGTTAGACTGCACGTCTAACTACGTATCCGTTAGACTGCACGTCTAACTACGTATCCGTTAGACTGCATGTCTAACTACGTCTGTTAGACTGCACGTCTAACTACGTATCTGTTAGACTGTACGTCTAACTACGTATCCGTTAGACTGCACGTCTAAATACATCTATTAGACTACTCGTCTAACTACATCTGTTAGACTGCACGTCTAACTACGTATCTGTTAGACTGCACATCTAACTACGTATCCGTTAGACTGCACGTCTAACTACGTCTGTTAGACTACACGTCTAACTACGTTTGTTAGACTGCACGTCTAACTATGTATCCGTTAGACTGCACGTCTAACTACATATCCGTTAGACTGCATGTCTAACTACGTTTGTTAGACTGCACGTCTACTTACGTATCTGTTAGACTGCACGTCTAACTACGTATCCGTTAGACTGCACGTATAACTACGTCTATTAGACTGCATGTCTAATTATATCTGTTAGACTGCACGTCTAACTATGTATCCGTTAGACTGCACGTCTAACTACGTCTGTTAGACTGCACGTCTAACTACGTCTGTTAGACTGCACGTCTAACTACGTGTTAGGATCGGGATGGCCGATAGGGGACCGGAGTTCAGTTAATCGGTAATCACTTACAACACAACACACCAAATGAAAATAATCCGGTTAGAGATTAGAACCGCTCTTAACACTACACAGATTATCACAGACTCCTTAACCGGGTTCAGGGGCGGAAATGCATGTTTCAATCTGAAGCAACGTATGCGACTCAGTTTGGAAGACATTTAGGAGAAATCGTTTTAAGGAGAGTTGAAAGTTGGTTCAGTTGAAGTTAATGATATTTAGGTTCGGTTGGGATACTTAGATGTTTTGGTTCGGTATGAGTGAGTAAGTCGGAATGTAAAATTAAAGAACACGAGACAGGATTTTTATGGATGTTCAGAGTTTAATCTCCTACGTCACCCTTCTTCTCAAACAGTGAGAAGGATATTCACTAACTGGAATATTACACAACCCAATACACAATCCGAACGAGTCTTATTTACTGCTCGTCGGTTACACCACTCACACAGCGATGTAATAATTTTATACTTGGTAAAATACACAAATTTCTTCTTAGAACACTTTCGATTTGAGAACAGATTATCTATATCAACTCAGGATGTTCTTCGGGCTTGATTATATGAAAAGGTTCGTTGATTCTTGCTTGCGCTCGTTGTATATATGCGTTTCGTGTATATAAACTTTTCTTGGAGATTTAACGCGTATATGTCTTCAGCACCATGAGCTTCTATTAATATGGAAAATATGACAACGGTCATAATTTTCTCTTTCCACTGGATTGGTCATCTGAAGCCGTGCCAGTCAGGTTCAAGTTGCGTGCATGCTTTGCCATTTTGGACACATGGTAGGCATGCATTAGCCGGTCGCCTGTTTCAGAGATTTGCTTGAGATTTTGGAACATTTAATCATCATTGCTTTTGTTACATTCTTATGACTTAGATCACGGGCCCTTCTTAGGTTCATTATTCAAGAAATCCATTACGTCATCTTTCACAAATTTCATCGATTTGAATATTTTCCCGTTGGCCTTAAGATCTTCGATTTTTGAGCCAGTCAGAAAGAAAGCTTCATCCGATTTTTCAATTTAGCCGATCCGGTTTGGAGAGTAAGACTGTTCTTCTTTGATTGTCCGGATTTCTTTGAGATAGGAAGTCTCGGCTGGTCCGGTGCGGTTACCTGTAAAAGAAATATTTAGACCGGTTAAGTTCTTTTGTCCGGTTAAAATTAACTTACTTAATTTTTCTAACAATTTCTCCCTTTTTTATTATTTAGAATAAATATTCAAAACTTGTAAGTGCTGGCCGTTTTTTTTAAATTAACTTGCTTAATTTTTCTAACAATTTCTCCCTTTTTGATTATTTAGAATAAATATTCAAAACTTGCAAGTGTTTGCCAGTTTTTGAAAGAGTTTATCAATTTCTCCTTTTTTGATGCTTTTATCCGAGAAGCATCAAAATTAGTTTAATAAAACAATATAATATTATATATATATATATATTGAAAATAAAGTTATGACCGAAACAAAAAAAATAGTTTAGTGCATTGTAAATAAATTAGGGAGAGCCGGAGTTCAAGGGTTCGGAGGTCCCCCTGTTCTTTTTCCTTGTGCTTTGCCTCCTCTTCCGCTCGTGATTCCCTTTCCCTCCTATCCGCATCTATGCACCATCCAGTGAAGAGATTTGTTCTTTGGGAAGGGAATCGGTTGAAGTTGAAAAAGTCGCCTGCCGGTCTAGGTGGTCGAGTTAGAGGAACGGTTGATGTACCATAACTTGTTGAAAGAGAGGATAAACTCGGTGCAGCTTTCCTTTTCCTTGGTTGTAGAGGATTATCATCCTCTTCTTCTTCATCGGCTAGTGGGTTGTTAAGGTGGTTTTCCGGTTGAGGTCCTTGAAGACCACTCTACTCCACCCTAGATAGTAGTTCGACAATTCTCTTTCTTTTATTTTTCCGACCCCTTGTCACCATTCCGGTTGTTTGCTCAGCTTGAACCGGTTCGGTCTCCTTCTGTTGGGCCTCTTCTTCCTCATGCTTTTTCTCTACTACCCGAAAGTCCTTTTCTTCAAGTTGTTTTATTAGTAGCTCTTTTTTGTTCTTCTTCGGCTTGGATTTGAAGGGTTGTTTCCGCATCGGCTCAGATCTGCTCTTGAGTAGTGACCGCTTTTGCTTTTTTTCAGTTCATCAATCTGAGCCGCCATGACTTACATCATCTCTAGCAGCGGAGCGGTTAACGACTCAACTATCGCCTTAACCGATTCAAGAAGCTTAGAGTTTAGAGAGGTGCCACTTGCTCATGGAGATGTCGACAACATTATCGATGAGGCCTTTAATATTTCCGGAGAGGTGATCAACCTCTTGACTCTGTTCAAGGAGTTGGGAATAAACCGACATAGCCATTTTCGGTTCCTCTTGACCGGCTGTGTCTTTATCTTTAGAGTTAGAATAAGGAATGGACTTACTTGATGATTTTCTGGATGGAGAGGTAGGATGACCAATCCTCTTGGATGATTCACCGACTTCATAAATCGGTTGACTCTGGTAATCTCCGGGTTTCAGGAAGCAGTCATTGAAGTGTTTGTTCATTTCCTCCTCCAGACGTGAGATGTCGGTTATCAGATCCTCCTTCATCTTTTCAAATCTTTCTACTACCTTTTTTTCAACCGCGGTCGGTTCCCCTGAGTTTCATTTAGAGCCTTGGTCAACGCTATATGTCTTGCATTATCGTCGACAATTCTTCCCCTTGTCAATCCTATTGGAACACAATCGGTCTTGACCAGATCAAATATTCCATCCTCCATTGCCACCAGGTTCGTTAGGTGATTATTTTTGGCATAGCGGGGAAGTAGGTTCCGGAAAGTGACTTCACTTCTCCTTCTACACCAATCATAATACGAACGGGTTATTACTTCGGCCGCTTCTTCCAGCATATTGAGAAAGTGTTTAAACATGTTGTCCACCTCTTGTTGAGAGACCTGAGTTTCAGAATCCGGTATTGTTTCTTGTTGTTCTGGCACCTCGTTGATAACCGGACCGGTTGAATTTTCAACATGGCAGCTGCCCTCTTGTACCAGAGAGTCTATCATCTCTCCCTCTTTTTCTGTGTCGGCCTTCTCTTTGGCCTTGTCTTCTTCATTCATACGGTTGACATCATTAGTCTGACAGGTTTGATTAAGCTTGCTTGTCACCTCGGTCTCAGTGACCCGATTGACATCATCGATAATCTTATTTATTAAGTCCGAAGTCCTTTCATGGACTTCCTCAGTCTACTTGACCGGAGATTTTTTAGAATCAGGATTAGTAGATGGATTGGGGTACTAACCGTGTGATCAGATGCTCCTTTGATAGAGGATTTCCCGGCTTTACTTGTAGATGACTCTACCGGTTTTGAGGACACGGCTTTTTCTGCTTCGTTCTTTTCTTTGTCCAGAGAATCATGAACCATTATTAGAATTAATACGTTGATTGAAATTGCTCCCATGCACGAACCGGATGGCGAGGGTTGAGCCGAATCGGATGGACGAGGAGATGGGCGAGGAGATGGAGTTCTTTCGGACTCAGGAGACTTACTCTTGAGTCTCGCCTTTTTCTCTTGTGCTGCGGTTTGTTTGGCCTTACCCTTCGGTTCGACTTCTTTAGGACCTTCGTCCTCAGGAACAACCGGTCCGACCTCCTTAGAAGCCTTGGCCCTTGGAGCTCTTTCCTTGGCCGATTTTTCGATCCGGGTCCTTGCATTCTCAGCATTCATAATCTTGGAGTTAGATAGGGGTGTACCTTCACCGATTTGGATCTGTAAGTATTGAAGAATTTTCCCGATCGGCATAGCGTAGGCTTGAACCCAATCCTTTGTTCCAGCAACCACTTCGCATAGTTTCTCAAAGAGCACACCGTCCCAATCGATTTTGTCACCTCGGACTATATTGATCATCATTTTAAGTTTCAGCTGGGTCATTTTGTCGAAATTTCCTCTTTTTTTTCTTGTAGGGATTTGGAGATTATATCCATTATCCATTGGAACTCCGGCTTCAATTTACTCTTCTTGCTGGTGTGGTCCATCAAGTCAGCCGCATCTTTCGAAATTGCCACCAGAACCGCCTCATAGTCGGCTTCTGATAGACTAGTTTGAAAATCTCTTCCCTCATTGAGTAGACCAAGAGCTTTAGCAAATAACTCTTCGTTGATCGCAAATGTTGTGCCGCATACGGTGGCACTGATGACTCGTTTTCTCAGGCTTGACTGGCTGAAGAACTCCACAACTTCATCTTGATCAAGGCTTTAGAGATCTGATCAAGGCTTTGTATTCATTGGTTCCATTTTCCTCGATGTCATTGAAGTCGACCTGCAAAATATAGGTGAAGAGTGCATTATCTCGTCCCATGGTGGTTTGAAAGAGAGAATAAAGATGATCTTCAGAGATGAGATGTAAGAGTGCTTTGAAGATTTTTATAGAGAGAGAGAGCGTGGAATAATGGATCAACTTTTAGTTTATATAAGGAGCGGTTACTTGACGGTTAAGAAACTGAACCGTCACGTCGTTTCGAGTTTTGGCGCCAAAACTTCCCTCCAAAAGTTACTGCGGTAACTGTTGGCGGTAAATTAGGGTGGTAAATTTGAGCGGTAAACTAGGGGCAGTAAACTATTGGCGGTTGATTTTTGAAGTTTAGCCGAATTTTAATGTTAAGTCGAAATGTGATGGTAAGCCAGAATTTTATTTTAAGCCGGAAAATGTGATGTTGAGCCGGAATAGTTAGAGAGAGTGAAATATATATTTTTTTAGTGAATTAAGCCGATAATAATAATAAATGAAATGGTAACCCGGTCGTACAACAAAATGACCGTGATGACCGGAAACGAAACGGTGCAATGAAAAATTTATCAGTAGCGAAGGTTCATTTCGTCCATCTTCAATGCCCAATTCTCCACGGTGTAGCCGGTCCGGCTTTCGATTCTTGCAATCCAGTTTTCCAGCATGTCGCTGGTTAACGTGTCTTCATGTTATTAAGAGATGACTGTTTGATATTTTGAGCGGGAAAAGCAGATAACTCTCAACGTGGGACAGTTGTCCTTGATCAGTCTAATAGGCACGTAGTTAGACGTTTTTCTTACTCCACAAATCCATTTTACACAACGTCTATTAGATGGATGAATCTATTAGACGCATACGTCTAATTCCGTGTTTATAAAAATCAGTCTAATGTTTATTAGCCGTGTACGTCTAATTCCGCATAAACACCACGTGTTAGATGTGTGTTTATCAGACGTGAGCATCCTTTTGCTCATGACTTAAAAATGTCTAACGTCTATTAGACGTGTCCGTCTAATTACGTAGGTATAACACCTCAACATATAGACTTAGATGTATGGATTATGAGCAAAAATACGTCTAAGTACATATTGTTTCTTTTAGACACCCTTGTCTAATTAGACCGATTAAGGATATTCGTCTAGAGAGTATCTTTACTTCCAAAATAATTTTTCCTTCTCATTATGAATATGGACATTTAAGGTTTAATAAACAATTTTTGTGGTCTAAAGACCAAAAACATTTTTAACAAATAAAAACATTTATTTTTCTAGAATGGAAAGTGTCATTGTTGATCTTCCAAGCTGTGTACTCAGAGGAGTACTCTTCTAGCTTCCTTCCTGCTATCCTCCTGCATCACCTACAAAATAAACTATTTACAAACATTGGTACCCATACTTAATTGGGTCCTCGATCAATTAGTCCCTTAGGAATCCATATTTGAGTTATTCTAATGGATTTCCCATTTTGTGTTGTGATTAATGCATAAGATTTTGACTTAGCAGATGACTTCCTGCTAGCCACTGATCCTTTGACATTTGAAGAAGATTTTCTTTTAAAACTCCTTGATTAAAGTCAAGTTTTAAATTACTAGACTTATTAGCCTTTTCTAGCTTAATCTTAAGGCAACTAACAGTCGGTGGAACATAAACTATTTCATTTTTTAAAGCAACTTCTTCATGAATAGGATCAGATTCAATGTCAGTCATACTTCCTTTGACAAAACTTATTGGCTTAAGTTTGTCATTTGGTTTTGACTTTTTGCATAACAGATTAGGATCATTGTTATCAAATACCAATCTCGATCTAGATCTAGCAGGTTTCAACATGCTGAACTGATATTTGACAGTATCTCCTGATCTTGTCCATGCACTGACAATATAGTTTAGTCTCTTGTTTTCGGATGAAAGAGTTTGAATCTATTCTTTGAGCATCTCATTCTCAGATGAGATCTCTGTTAAGTTTTCATCAAAAGCGTTTGGTTTAGATTCTTGGTTTGGAGAAAGAATAGTTGATTCATATTTAACTTTCATTTGGTTTGCATAAGTTAACTCCTCGTTTGTAAATTCTGGTGCAGAGATGACAGAAAAGAAGAACACAGCAGTTTGTTTATGGATGTTCGGAGAAACTCTCCTACGTCATCTCTTCTTCCAACCACCGGAAGGATTCACTATAATATGATTAGAATCAAATACAGTTTACACACACACTTAGCTCACTATTGAACAGAACACTTTCTGTTCAATTACAAGATGAAGAATATCACTCAGCTAAAGGTGTTTTGATTCTAGCTCTCTCTCTCGATTCACACATAGTACAATCAGAAAGAAGATTCACAATATTCAAAGGCTTAAATTCTCTGTAGTTTCAGTAAGCAAGATTGACAAGTAACAGGTGCTTCATCTGTTGTCCTTAGGATTGGTTAAATACTGAGAAGGAGCTAACGGTCGAAACTTCAAGAATGATACATGGCACTCTTCCATTGGAAAGCCTCCATTGTACACAACAGGATATGAGCACAAGGATCGTGGCCGTACAGAACTGGTAGTACGCCGAATATTCCATCAGGGATGTACCTGCAAAACAAGTAATTTGAGGAAAATTCTATTACGTGGCATTCCTTGATTGGATGCGTATAGCTGCTGTTCTAATCTTCAATAGAAGGTGGAGTAGAAGTAGGCTACAGCTATAGCACATGGGTAGGTGAAATGCTAGATTCAAGCGTACTGCTTAAACTGAGCATTAAATGTATTTCAGTTAGACGGATTGTGAAAATCAGTCTAATGAAATAAGTCATCTCCTTCTAATAGAAAAACCTCTATTAAACCGCCTGATCTAATAGAATTAGACTCGCGTCTAATTATTCAACAACCATTAGACTGCACGTCTAACTCCACTGAGTTAGACTGCGCGTCTAATTCTGGTTCTACCTTAGACTTGTCTGAAGGAGTTAGACGCACATCTAACTTTCATTAATTAGACCACACGTCTAATTATTCACTAACCATTAGATTGCACGTCTAACTCCACTGAGTTAGACTGCACGTCTAATTCCGGTTCTACCTTAGACTTGTCTGAAGGAGTTAGACGCACGTCTAACTTTCATTAATTAGACCACACGTCTAATTATTCACTAACCCTTAGACTGCATGTCTAACTACACTGAGTTAGACTGCACGTCTAATTCCGGTTCTACCTCAGACTTGTCTGAAGGAGTTAGACGCACGTCTAACTTTCATTAATTAGACCACACATCTAATTATTCAAATATATTAGATTACACGTCTAACTCCGATGAGTTAGACTGTACGTCTAATTCTATTAGACTTACGTCTAATTTCGTGTATTCATTAGACCATCCATCTAATTCTTTACACGTCTATTAGACTACACGTCTAACTCCGATTAGTTAGACTATACGTCTAATTCTTTTAGACTTACGTCTAATTCCGTGTATTCATTAGACCATCCGTCTAATTCTTTACATCTATTAGACTACACATCTAACTCCGATGAGTTAGACTGTACATCTAATTCTCTTAGACTTACGTCTAATTCCGTGTATTCATTAGACCATCCGTCTAATTCTTTACACGTCTATTAGACTACACGTCTAACTCCGATGAGTAAACTGTACGTCTAATTCTATTAGACTTACATCTAATTCCGTGTATTCATTAGACCATCCGTCTAATTCTTTACACGTCTATTAGACTATACGTCTAACTCCGATGAGTTAGACTGTAAGTCTAATTTTATGCAATGAAAGCCAAAATCGGTCTAATGATACTCATTAGATCCAGGTCTTATAACACATTGTCTTAATACACCTATATCAAAACTCATAAGTTATTTCATCATGAAAATATCAGTGGTTAAATTATTTCAACACTTAGTCAAAATAATTTGACCCAAAAATTTCTCCCTTTTTGATGAAGAAATTGCAGACCTGCATACATATATCTAAGCATGCATTCATCATATAAACAAAATCAATAGCATGCAAGTAAACCATTCAAAAACATCCAAGTTAATTCACATATGAGTGTTTTCAGAAGAAACACTCAAAACATTGTTTAATGTAACCAAAATAAGTTTACCAAAAACATCGTGAAAACATTCAAAATAACTTCAAAAAGACACTAAATCACTATTCTTCTTCTTCTTCCTGGCCATGACTTCTGTAAAGGATAGACTTCAACCTAAGAGATCTCTAAGACTGCAGTTAGAGGGGAGTTATAATCTTCTCTTTTCCTTTTCTTAGACTTGAGCATTTCCACCCTTTGAATGTAATCTACCACTTTCTGGTAGTTCAGGATCTTAAAAGGAAGGGGAAAGCTCTTACCGGGATCGTTCAGGAGAAAACAAAGAAGAGAGCTGAGAGGACCATCAAATCCGAAAATCTTCTTCCGAGTAACAACCATTCTGACAAGATTCCCAAAGAGAAAGCTTGTCCAGTTCATAGGAACACCCCTAGTGATAGCCACCATTATCTGAAAGACTTTCGTACAATACTTGTAAGAAGTTTCTTTAGATAGAAGGGATTTTGATATGATATTGCTTAAGAGAGCATATTCAACCTTCAGGAGGTTTTTCTTTCCATGAATATCTACTTCAGGGGAATCGGAAATACTTTCATCATCGTAATAATTAGGTTAGGAGGAGTGGTCGAGAAATCATCAATACCTTCTTTTGGGAGATAGAAAAATGCACCGAAAGATTCTTCTGAAATACAGACCATCTGGCCCATTATTGCACCAGCAATAACACTATCTTGATAGAAGCTAGCGGTTTCGAAGAATTCGTTAACTAGCTGTTCGTGATAGGTTTCATGAGGGGTGTGGAATCTTTTCAGCCTAGAAGCTTTTAACGATTCGAACATCCTATGCATACCCGGAGATTGTAGAGTGGATACGGATTGAAAATCCACTTGAATCGATTTTGGTCGGAAAGGCAACATTATGATTTGATGAACAAGGGTTTGAACGATTCGACTTCTAAAAAGAGAGAGAGAGATTGATTTCAAGGATCTTCTATCTTTTAAAGTGAATGATCCTATCAATATCAAAGTTTTAATCATGTAGAAGAAAACTAATGATTGTTCTTACCGTCAAGAACTTCAAAAGACAGTTCCAATAAACACAGCATTTAATGTTAGCATGAAACAGAACGTTTAATACTAAGTGTACAAGCAAAAGTTGTCAGAAATATTAGTCATTCCTTGCATATTGAGAGACACGTGTCTTCAATTCTTTTGAGGAATGATTGATTTATTTTTCGGCGGGAAAGAAGGCTTAAAAAAAATCATTAAAAGACAACTGTCAGAACAGCCAGAAGATGAAGAGTATAATTACACCAGTAGTTAGACATTTTATTTTCCTTTTCACATTTTACACTTCTTTTTGAAAATTAGTCTATTGGACGTGTACGTCTAATTATGCTATAACATCACGTGAGACACGCGTGTCTTATTAGACGTGAGCATCCTCTTGCTCAAGACGTAAAAACGTCTAATCGTCTATTAGACGTGTCCGTCTAATAGACGCATCCGTCTAACCAAGTAGGTTAAAATAACCAAGACAGTGATTTCATATAGAGATGAAACTGCTAAGGTAGATGAGAGTCTAAGTAGCTATGTTTCTTAAAACTCTGAATCCTTAGGACAAATTAAGACCTCTGTCTTTTATATCTGTTCAGTTGCGTTTTGAACAATAAGTTCCCCCTTAATTTATGCACGCAATTACGTCAATCAAGATCAATAAGACCTAGCATGTTTCTAAAATGAGAAAACTTAGCTTCCGGTAGATGTTTCGTGAAAATGTCTGCAGTTTGTTGATCTATAGGAACATGTTCAAGACGAATTTGCTTCTGATTGACGTGTTCTCGGATGAAATGATGCCTGATTTCAATGTGCTTTGTTCGAGAATGCAGAACTGGGTTGTAGGAGATTGCAATAGCACTTGTGTTGTCGCGGAAAATTGGAGATTCATCAGCCTCAATCCCATAGTCTCTGAGCTGTTGTTGAATCCACAAAACTTGAGAGAAACAACTACCAGCTACAAGATACTCTACTTCTGCTGTAGACGTGGCGACCGATGTCTACTTCTTGCTGAACCATGTGATTAGACGATCTCCAAGGAACTGGCAAATTTCACTTGTGCTTTTTCTATCAAATTTGCATCCTGCATAATCTGCATGTGAGAAACTAATTAAATCGAAACTGGAATCCTTCGGATACCACAGTCCCACATTTTGAGTTCCCTTTAAGTATTTAAGAATACGTTTAGCAACAGTAAAATGAGAGAGTTTAGGATCAGCCTGAAATCTGCCACAAACACCAACAGCAAATTGAATGTCTGGCCTGCTAGCAGTTACATATAGTAAAGAACCGATGAGTCCTCTATATGTTGTTACATAGACACTTTGGCCACCTTCATCTTTATCCAATTTAACTGAAGAACTCATTGGAGTAGCTGCTGCAGAACAGTTCTCCAAACCAAACTTCTTTAACAATTCTTTGGTGTATTTGGCTTGGTTGATGAGAGTTCCGTTTTCTAGCTGACGGATCTGAAGCACAAGGAAGAATGTAAGTTCTCCCATCATGCTCATTTCAAACCTGTCCTGCATCAGCTTGGCAAATTTCTCACATAGTTTGGGGTTAGTTGACCCAAAAATAATGTCATCAACATATATCTGAACGAGTAGTATGTGAGAATCTTTAGTAAATCTAAACAGGGTTTTATCCACTGTTTCAACAAAATAATCATGATCAAACAAGAAATTGGTTAAAGTGACATACCAAGCTCTAAGAGCTTGTTTTAGACCATACAATGCTTTGTTAATCCTGTAAACATGATTTGGTAAAACATTATCTACAAAACCAGGGGGTTGTTCAACATATACTTCTTCACTTAATTTTCCATTTAGGAATGCACTTTTTACATCCATTTGAAAGACTTTAAAATTCTTAAATGATGCATATGCTAGGAAGATTCTGATTGCCTCTAGTCTTACAACCGGTGCAAAAGACTCATCAAAATCAATACCTACCTCTTGTCTGTATCCTTGAGCAACTAAACGAGCTTTGTTTCTAATGACTAAGCCATCTTCACTAAGCTTGTTTCTAAATACCCATCTTGTTCTTATGACTAACTTGTCAGTTGGTCTAGGAGTAAGATACCACACTTTATTTCTTGCAAATTGGTTTAACTCCTCTTGCATAGCATTGATCCAATCTGGATCAACTATAGCTTCACCAATTTTCTTAGGTTCAATTTGAGAAATAAATGCAGAATTGGCCATTTCATCCATCAGTTGACGTCTTGTCCTTTGAGGAGAAAAAGGGTTTCCGATAATCAGTTATGGTGGATGATTTTTGTTCCATCTGAATTTGGATCCAAGGGGATTGTTCATCTGAACTGGTGACACCGCGACATCCAAACTCTCAACTTCTTGTTGAACATGAGTTTGCATGTCTGGTAGAATTTAAACCGAATCAGCCACATGATCAGATAAAGCCATCCGCTTGTCCAAGGTTTCCTTTTCTTCACTTACAGACTCAAGACTAGCCGCTTGCAGTCTGTCAGCAAGATCAATGGATTCATTGGACTTGCTCTCAACAGGCTCATCAAACACTACATGAAGGGATTCTTCAATAGTCTGTGTTCTTTTGTTGTATACTCTGTAAGCCTTGCTTACTGATGAGTATCCCAACATGAATCCCTCATCAGCTTTAGCATCAAAAGCAGTCAAATAAGCCTTTCCATTATTATGGATAAAACATTTACACCCAAATATCTTAAAGTAAGAAACTGTGGGAATTCTCCCATAATACAGTTCATAGGGAGTTTTATCAAAACGTTTGTTAATTATTGACCGATTTTGTGTATAGCAAGCAGTACTAATGGCTTCCGCCCATAACCTCTGAGGAACATCTGATTCAGCAATCATAGACCTCGCTGCTTCCTTTTGAGTTCTCACTCTTCTCTCAGCAATGCCATTTTGTTGTGGAGTTTTGGCACTAGACAACTCGTGCCTAATTCCAGTCTCCTCAAGATAAGATGATAGGTATCTGTTAGTAAATTCAATTCCCTGATCACTTCTGATGCATTTGATATTTAAAGATTTCTGATTCTGAATCCCTTTAAATATACTAATCAGGTTTTCAGCAGTTTATCTTTTGATAGTAAAAATGCAACCCATGTAAAACGAGAAAAGTCATCGATAACAATTAAGGCAAATCTCATTCCTCCTATACTCTTTACAGGAATTGGACCAAAAAGATCCATATGTAAAAGTTCTAGGATACGGCTGGATTGTGATTTCCCTTTGCTTTTGAACGATGATCTGCCCTGTTTGCCTAACTGGCAAGCAGTGCATATCTTGTCCTTTGAAAACTGAAGTTTGGGTAAACCAATAATTAATTGTTTGAACAAATATTGTTGATGGTTTTAAAATTCAAATGGTTCAAACATTTATGCCATAACCATTTCTAGTCATTCTTGGCAATCATGCACATAGGGTCATCAGATGTCTCTTTTTGCCAATTCATTTTATATGAGTTTCCTACTTTACTTCCAATTAATAAAATGTTTTCATCTTGGTCTTTAACTAAACATGCATGAGTTTGAAAGTCTACTGACAAACCATTATCACATAGTTTACTAATGCTGATTAAATTATAACACAGATTGTCAACCAGCAACACGTCATTAATAGTTAGTTACCATGGATAATCTTACCCTTACCCATGGTCTTACCCTTCTTGTTGTCACCAAATGTGATCTTAGGTCTAGAGCAGTCTGATATATCAGTGAGAAGCTGTCTTTTTCCTATCATATGCCTGGAACATCCGCTATCAAGATACCATACAGATTCCTCCAGTCCTTCATTTATTTGTACCTACATAAATTGATATTTACAATCTTTTGGTACCCACCTTCAATTGGGTCCTCGGTCAATCAGTCCCTTAGGAATCCATATTTGAGTTATTCTGATGGACTTCCTATTTTATGTTGTGATTAATGCGTATGTTTTTTACTTAGCAGACGACTTTCTGCTATCCATTGATCCTTTAATTTTTGAAGAAGGTTTTCTTTTAAAACTTCTTGACTCAGAGTCAGAATTTGAATTACCAGACCTATTAGCCTATTCTTGCTTATTCTTAAGTCAGCTAACAGTTGGTGGAACATAAAATATTTCATTTTTGAAAGCAACTTCTTCATAAATAGGATCAGATTCAATGTCAGTCATACTCCCTTAAACTTGTCATTTGGTTTTAACTTTTTGTAGGACAGATTAGGGTCATTGCTATCAAATCCCAATCCGGATCTAGATCTAGCAGGTTTCAACATGCTAATCTGATATTTGACAGCATCTCCTGATCTTGTCCATGCACTGACAATATAGTTTAGTCTCTTGTTTAAGAATGAGAGAGTTTGAATCTGTTCTTTGAGCATCTCATTCTCAGATGAGATCTCTGTTAAGTTTTCATCAAAAACGTTTGGTTCAGATTCTTGGTTTGAAGAAAGAACAGTTGATTCATATTTAACTTTCATTTCATAAAAAGAGTCAGCTAACTTCTTGTACTCAATGGACATTTCATTGAGTGCATTAGTTAACTCCTCGTTTGTAAATTCTGGTGCAGAGACATCATTTACCTTAGATTGGTCATCTGCCATCAGACATGTTACAACTTCATTCTTTTTTTCAGCGGGAGACTCCTTTGTATCGCTGTCAGCTCATCTGGACTTGTTCTGACTGCAAATTAATGCTTTCTGGTTCTTCTTTGCTTGAGAATTTACACCGTAGATCTGGTTGAGCTTATCCCATATCTCTTTTGCAGTGGAACATGACTTGATCTCACAGAACATATTTATGTTGAACGATTGGTACAAAATATTCTTAGAAACATTATCAAGGTTGTTGGTCATCTTATCTTCAGTAGTCCATTCACTTCTTGGCTTTGAAATCTTTATGGGGCCATCGGTGATAACACTCTACATATCATAGTCAATAGCAACCAAGTGAGCTTGCATCCTTATCATCCAACAATCATAGTTGTCCTTTGATAGAAGAGGAATTTCATTGATGCAAGACATGCTTTGGGTTTTTGATGCTTGAGAATAGAAACTTGGCTCTGATACCAATTGATAGGATCGACTTTATCGATAGAGACAGGGGTCTGGCTAAGGATGAAGGCTTATGAAGAACGGTTTGAAAGAAATCCTGTTAGGGATTTGATTCGCTTTCTATTCTACGCAAACTTGTGTGAACACTTGAAACAGATTCAAGGCGGAATTATTTACTTGGGTTTGAAGCACAAGATGAAATATGAAAAGATGACAGAAAAGAAGAAAACATCAGTTTGTTTATGGATGTTCTGAGAAACTCTCATACGTCACCCCTTCTTCCAACCACCAGAAGGATTCACTATAATATGATTAGAATCAAATACAGTTTACACACACACTTAACTCACTATTGAACAGAACACTTTCTGTTCAATTACAAGATGAAGAATATCACTCAGCTAAAGGTGTTTTGATTCTAGCTCTCTCTCTCGATTCACACACAGTACAATCAGAAAGAAGCTTCACAATATTCAAAGGCTTGAATTCTCTGTAGTTTCAGTAAGCAAGATTGGAAAGTAACAGGTGCTTCGTCCGTTTTCCTTAAGATTGGTTAAATACTGAGCAGGATCTAACAGTCGAAACTTCAAGAATGATATGTGGCACTCTACTATTGGAAAGCCTCCATTGTACACAGTAGGATCTGAGTATAAGGATCGTGACCGTATAGAATTGGTAGTGCGCCGAATATTCCATCAAGGATGTACCTGCAAAACAAGTAATTTGAGGAAAATTCTCTTACGTGGAATTCCTTAATTTGATGCGTATAGCTGCTGTACTAATCTTCACTAGAAGGTGGAGCAGAAGTATGGTACAGCTATAGCACATGGGTAGGTGAAATGCTAGATTCAAGCGTACTGCTTATAATGAGCATTAGACGTATTTCAGTTAGACGGATTGTGAAAATCAGTCTAATGAAATAAGTCATCTCCTTCTAATAGAAAAACGTCTATTAGACCACCTAGTCTAATAGAATTAGACTCGCGTCTAATTATTCAATAACCATTAGACTGCACGTCTAACTCCACTTAGTTAGACTGCACGTCTAATTCCGTTTCTACTTCAAACTTGTCTGAAGGAGTTAGACGCACGTCTAACTTTCATTAATTAGACCACACGTCTAATTATTCACTAACCATTAGACTGCACGTCTAACTCTACTGAGTTAGACTGCACGTCTAACTCCACTGAGTTAGACTGCACGTCTAATTCTGGTTCTACCTCAGACTTGTCTGAAGGAGTTAGACGCACGTCTAACTTTCATTAATTAGACCACACGTCTAATTATTCACTAACCATTAGACTGCACGTCTAACTCCACTGACTTAGACTGCACGTCTAATTCCGGTTCTACCTCAGACTTGTCTGAAGGAGTTAGACGAATGTCTAACTTTCATTAATTAGACCACACATCTAATTATTCAAATATATTAGACTACACGTCTAACTACGATGAGTTAGACTGTACGTCTAATTCTGTGTATTCATTAGACCATCCGTCTAATTCTTTACACGTCTAACTCCGATGAGTTAGACTATATGTCTAATTCTATTAGACTTACGTCTAATTTCGTGTATTCATTAGACCATCCGTCTAATTCTTTACATCTATTAGACTACATGTCTAATTCCGTTGAGTTAGACTGTACATCTAATTCTATTAAACTTACGTCTACATCCGTGTATTCATTAGACCATCCGTCTAATTCTTTACACGTCTATTAGACTACACGTCTAACTCCAATTTGTTAGACTGTATGTCTAATTCTATTAGACTTACGTCTAATTCCGTGTATTCATTAGACCATCCGTCTAATTCTTTACACGTCTATTAGACTACACGTTTAACTCCGATGAGTTAGACTGTAAGTCTAATTTTATGCAATGAAAGCCAAAATCGGTCTAATGATACTCATTAGATCCAGGTCTTATAACACATTGTCTTAATACACCTGTATCAAAACTCATAAGTTATTTCATCACCAAAATATCAGTGGTTAAATTATTTCAACACTTAGTTAAAATAATTTGACCCAACAAAATACAACGCACGCAAGCAAGAATCAATGAAGCTTTTCATATAATCAAGCCCGAAGAACATCCTGAGTTGATATAGATAATTTGTTCTCAAAGTGAAAGTGTTCTAAGAAGAAATCTGTGTATTTTACCAAGTGTAAAAGTATTACATCGTTGTGTGAGTGGTGTAACCGACGAGTAGTAAATAAGAATCGTTTGGATTGTGTATTGGGTTGTGTAATATTCCGATTAGTGAATATCCTTCTCACTGTTTAAGAAGAAGGGGTGACCTAGGAGATTAGACTCCGAACATCCATAAAAATCCTGTCTCGTGTTCTTTACTTTCACATTCTGGCTTACCTACTCTAACCGAACCGAAACATCTAACATCTCAACCGAAATAACTAATAACTCTCTTAACCGAACCGACTTTCTCCTTAAACCGATATCTCCTAAATACCTTCCAAACCAAATTGTGTGAGTTGCTTCAGATTGAAACTGACATTTCCGCACTTGAACTTAGTTCAAGAGTCTGTGACAATTTGTGCAGTGTTAAGAATGATTCTAGTCCCTAACCGGATTAGTTCCAATTTGTGTTGTGATGTAAGCGATAACCGATTAGCCGGACCCCAGTCCCTTATCGGCCATCCCGATCTTAACAGAGGCTCTGATACCACTTGTTAGGACCTGTGTTAACAATAGAGATAGGGGTCTAGCTATTGTGAACAACTTATACACTTCAATTCGATTTTAACTCTGTTAAAACTTAAGGTCTGTTTCCATTCTTCACAAATCTTCACAAACTTTTGAACAAATTCAAGTGCGGAATCGTTTGTTGGATTTGAAGCTTCAAATGAATAAATGTCAATGGAAGAAAGTAAAGAACACAAGGAGTTTTATGCATGTTCGGAGATAAAACTCCTACGTCACCTCTTCTTCCTCAGCAAGAAATATATTCACTAGAAAACTTTGATCAATATAAAACACACTATACAAACCGAGTCAAAAACCCAAGACTTAATTGACCGTATATTTTGAACTTCTAGATAACTCTCTGTTGAATAGAACACCCTCTGTTCAACTTACAATACTAAGATTTCACATAGAAAGAACAGTGAATGAATTATAGAATGATCTCTAGAATGAACAATGAATGAATTACAGAATGATCTCTTGACAATGTATACACAACGCTTTAGATAGAGAATATGACTTGATAGTAGTGATCAAGTTCAACAATCTAGGAAGAATGATTGAGATATGGTAAGTTGGTAACCGATTCGTCAAGAATGTGCACGTTAACAAGTGATTCGTTTTGGTTAGTGGTTAGTCTATTGTCCTTGGGTTCTATTTATATTTGAAGTGCACCAATGGTCGAAACATCTTTAAAGACACGTGTCCTCCTTTTGTTGTACAGTTGCCAATAGTACAAAGGTACATCAGACTGAGCATTGGGATCGTAATCATACCATGGAAGGTACAACACATTGTGGGCAATTTGAATATTGGAGAACGTGGCAGTAGTTCATTCGTACTACAGATGAGTTGTCAGACTATTGAAAACGATAACTGCAGATGAGTTGAGTGACGTAGTTTGACGCTCCTTCGGACGTCTGATCAAGTTAGACAATGTCTGCTTGCACTCCTTCTTTAGACCGCGTCTAACTGCGCTTCCCTTTAGACCATGTCTAAAGGAGTTGGACAGCCTCTAACTGCGCTTCCCTTTGTACCACATCTAAAGGAGTTAGACCATGTCTAATTGTGCTTCCTCTTTAGACCGCGTCTAAGAAGGTTAGATGGAGTCTAACTGCACTTCCCTTTAGACCACGTCTAAAGGAGTTAGACCGCGTCTAACTGTGTTTCCCTTTAGACCACGTCTAACTGCGCTTCCCTTTAGACCACGTCTAAAAGAGTTAGACCGCGTCTAACTGCACCTCCTTTTAGACATCTTCTAAAGGAGTTAGAACGCGTCTAACTACACTTCCCTTTAGACCACGTCTAAAGGAGTTCGACCGCATCTAACTACGCTTCAATTTTAGACCACGTCTAAAGGAGTTAGACCATGTCTAACTACGGTTCCCTTCAGATTAAGTATAAAAGAGTTAGAAAACATCTAACAATACACACTCCTTCGACCACGTCTAAAGGAGTTAGACGACATTCAAATAGGCAGTCTTCTTTAGATCTGTACCTGCACAACGATAGTTTCACAGTTTAGTCTTATTCATTTACTTATGCATAACTAAGTTTTATTTTAATTAATCCGCACATCATCAGAATAATTCCAGCTCATGATTAGAACGATGTTGATTTACATAAACTTATTTCCTAAGTTCATTCTAATTGACTCAACAATTCGCCGCTTTAGTTTACTTAACAAAGAAACAAAAGAAAAGAAAATCAAAGTATTTATTAATTAAGAGTTATGTGTTCGGTTGCACATTAAAAAAAGACCATAACTATTATGCCCTATGTTCTTATCCCAAGCGATAGTCTCTACTTGAAAGTAGTTGGCCATATATTTATGAGTGTACGTTACACATTGAATTATGTGTTTAGAATTCTTTAGCTTCTGTATATTCTAACATGTGTCTAAACTAATGAATTAACCATATTCCTTGCTTAAGATGACTCTAAACTTCAATTTGATTTAGACGAATGTTGAGATAAAGCAATTTAGAATTCTCTAAGTTTTTAATATCATCAATTAAGTCTAATTGGAGAATAACCATATTCTTATTTCAAAGGTAACTTTAAATTCTCGATTGATTTTCTCTAGACAAAAGACTATATAATGAAACAATTGAATGTTTCTTGGGCACATGTCAACATACATGTGAATTCACTGATTTGTATGTTGCTTGAAGTTAGCTTTCCGAGTTCGAATTATGAATCCTTATACCAAAAGGAGTTCAAGAATGTAAAAAATGTAGATTAATGATGAAGAGGGGAATTAGAACCCCATTTATGTCACAACCGAAATCAAGAATTTTCCCAAAAATAATGATATTTTTTAAATCATTGTGCATGAAAACAATATTTTTAGGAACACTTTCCACTAAAATTATTTTTTTCCACTAAAATTTTCATGGACGTCAAAAATAAATTTGTAGACCCACTTTTGAAGTTGTAGAGATCAAGATATGAGCGTTTCAAATTACGTCATTTTCAAAACGGGCCATGAAATTATGGAAAATAATAATTCTTGAAGAAATAATATTTTGAACCATCCATGAATTTTTGGAATTTTTCTAAAATGATATAGTGGCTCCAATTAATAAAATAAGGTTGTCTGGTGTGAAAATGGAACAAAATTAACCATAAGGAATTTAATATTTTAAAATTTTGAATTTTATAGCTAAAATTGGACATATATAAAATATGGAGGTCAAATTAGATATGGAAAAATAGTTCAACGGTTGAATTATTTTAGAGTTATTGAAAATAATCTAAAATTGGAAGTTTAAGGTTGAAATTGCACATATGTAGAAAGTCTAAGGTCCAATTTAATTCTTAATTAATAAATTTAATTTTAATTAGAGTTTCCAGACAAATTTTAAAAAATTAGAACATCGGGGGCCAAAATGAACATCCTAATGAGTTTAAGATTCTAAAAAAGACAAAGATAAAGAAATGACCTAAAACCATTCGTCGTCTTCTTCCTTGTCATCGTGCGTCTCGCCAAGTTTCGATGAAGCATAACCTTCTGCAGAGATTTCTTACTTGACCTTGCATACTTGGAAGTCACCCGAAATACTTGGAGAATAACATAAGGGATGTGGTGACGAAAATCAGAGGTGAACTCTCTTTTTTAATTTTGACTTCATGTTTCTGATGGAGGATACAACTCACTTTATTATGTCTTTAAGTAGAGGAGCTCATCATCTTCGGAACTCATAGATGCCATAATCATCGTCAATTATTGAACCGGTTCATGAGAAAGGAAGAAAAGGAAAATTAGAGGAAGAATCCACTACGGTTCGAGATTCCGGTAGGCAGTTTCCGTTTGGGTATTTCGTGTCTTTATTAAGGCATCTTCATATTGATCTTCGATGATATCTTCCTCGCGACAGTGAGTTTTACAGAAGTCTTCGCTACGATCTAGAGAGGATAGAAGTCTTCGCTACAATCTGGAGAGGATCTGGTGCTTGTCTGAAAGACTGCTCAACGGTGTCTTTTCCGACGACCAAAATTTACAAAATCCAGTGAGATTAGAACATTGGATTTGAGACTAGTCAAAACCTATCCTCTTCCTAGATAGACTAAATCTACTTAAGGACTTCTAGCAACTAGGGTAAACCAATCCATCAAACGACATTTAAACAATTTAATAAAACTAAAAATTTACTTATTGTACTGATCATATGTTAATTTACCATCGATTTACATAATGGACGACTGATATATGTCATGGAGTTAGGGTATATAAGGAACTTACCTGAATGTGCAAAATAAATAATAACAAATGGAGAAGAAGAGCTCACTAGAGGATATGCAATTCTCGTATGAATCACCTTCAAAGTGTTATTGATTTGGTCTAACTAGCTCTCAATTGTGGTTTTCTCTCGAACGTACTCTAGATTTTTTTTAAATGATAAACCGTACCTCAAATGAATGAGTTATATCCTTAAATACCCTTAGAAAAGGTTATCATTGGAATTCGGGATTTTAGGAGACCGGTAACTCGGTAAACGAGTTGAAGCTTGGGTGTTGCTTGTTATCAATTGAATGACAACTCAAATATCTTTTCAATGGTAACTCACTTGCACTAAATGGTCAAGTATGTTAAAATATAAGAATTTTCAAAGTAACATGAAGCTTCAGTTCGCTCTAGGATTGAAGTTGTTGTGATTGCATCTTGTTGTCGGGTTGCCTAGACAACCTTAACCGTCAAATGGAGACTCGGAACCGGTACCATTTGATCATGTTGTGTATTAGCTTTCCAATCATAGATAGTAAACCTAATATAAAGAGTTTTTTTTTGTCAAGTTTTGAATTTTTATTTTGATCCGATTTTGTTTGGATTGTGTTGCATCGTCGATCTCTTGGGGTTAAGAAGTTCGATTATAATTTTTATTCAAACGAGGCCTTCTAGAAGACCCTTGAAACTTTCCAAAACATCCAATATCATCTAAAATCATCGAATATAGAGATATGGGTGCATTTTTTAGTTAGGTGATCTTTGTTAAACCTCCATAATCAAACCAATGCCAAAACTAGCATTTTTGGTCCTTTTTCAAATATAGAGCGTCGAACATTAGCATTAAGTCATCAGATTATTTTAAATAAGCCTAGACGGACGAAAGCTTCTTGTGTTGAGTTCTGCTGACTCGTTCATGACCCGACCAGTTTGACTATATTTTCACACTTTTTCCCTTTTGAAAGCCTCCTAAACAAAATTGTCAATAAAAATATTATACTCAAAATTCTTAATTTTTCGAACTCGTTAATCAGAATGTATCAAGCACCCGAATTCCAACATCTTATGAAAATTGTCGTTTGGATCTAAAAAAGCCTAAAAATAAGTGTTAGGTACATTTTTTCCAACAATAAAATTATACTCAAAATTCATGATTTTCCAAACTAGTCAATTTGAAGGTGTTGGATCATCTCAAGCTTGAGTGGTTTTAGAAATTGGCGTTAAGAACGATATTCAATGGTTGTCATTTTGCGCAAATTCTCAAAAGTGTTACTGAGGTTTGTTTTCTTGGTCCAATAATCAAGTATGATCATCATATTAGATCAGGCTGGTTCATTTTAATTTTGAGGTGTATACAAAATGTCCTTCTTGAACAAAGTTTGGAGAAAACAACATCTTTGTAAATCTAATATGTAAATATTTTTCTTGAGAAAAAAAAAAGACAACTTGGAGTTGTGCATTTTCCGTTCTGCCTAACCTTACTTGGGGAATATATGCTTAAAGAATCATGCGTAATTGTAGTGAAGTTCGTGCAAAGTACCTGTAAGAAGTGTCAATACATGCAAGAATAATTTAACTGTATTTAAAGTAGGATCGTAGCAAGCTATCCTACAATCATGTATTCTCATGTAGAGACTCCACGTACATCCAAAATTGTTTTAAATTTTGGAGTCCAAAATCGTTTTAAATTGTTAACAGAAATGAATAGAATAATCTTTCACATGAACAAACAAGAAATATAATTAGAAAATCTAATAAACACAATATTGGATGGTGGCACACATCTCACTATCGAGAACTAGGGGAGGTATGCACTCCATCTTCTTCAAATGACACACATAGATAATGATGGATGCCCTCTCTTGCTTAAGTAGTAGGTAAAATAAGATTTATTTAGTCCTAACAATATTTCAGCTAGGATAATTCTAGTGGGATCCTTATTTCCTTCCCTAAAGTGGTAAGTCACTTCTAGTATCTTGGTGGATGGTATGCGGTTTCTTGATGGGGCGAGGAGAAACTGGGCCATCATGATCGTCATGGTGAGTAGGGAGATACTGAAATTATGCGAAATAGCTACGCCCTAAGTATCCATCTTTATCCATCATGAAAGATCCGTGTATGTTCTTGCCAGGATCTTGTTCTCCGTGGTCTTTGTATACCCAAACTCATCATGAATGAGGCACATGAGAGACATGGATTCGGTAAAAGGCTTGAACCTTAGGATGTTCTTGTTATTGATCATCATAATAACTTTAGACTCTTCGATAGACGGGAAGATCGGGCAATCTCCTATGATAAAGTCTATGTGTATTGGATCCCACTTTCATTGCATCTCTATCATAAAATTATGATGGATTCGAAAGTGAGTATTCTTGAGGGAGGCGTTTAGGCTATAACCTCGATAGTCCCATTACGTTTTATAGAAGTGGTGGTTCCAAAGGAACATATCTTCATTCTCTATTAGGAACATTTTATGATCATATAATCACTTGACAAACATGTTGTTTGATTTTATAAAGAAAACATTCTTAAAGATGTTCATTATGTCTATTATAGATGTATGCATGTATAATAAATAAGCACGGACAAGTTGACTTGTCACAATTCTGTTGTTTGGGGATGTCAAACAATGGTTGGATAAAGTATCTAGGTTTTGTGTGGTAAGGTTTGGTTGAGGTTTAGTTTGGACTTTCCCCCCACCGTCGCTAAGGTTGCATCTTAATGGATGTATCAAAGACAAAGGAGGGAATCAATTACAGGTTCCTAGGTTTTACTCACGCAATATCTTTCGGTCACAAACCCGTATGATCAATCTTCACGTAATTCGTAGAAGTGCAGAGTTCTGATTATGTACTTCTTCATATACTACTGGGTGATGTACCCGTTTGGTTACTAGCAACTATTAAGATAAAGCCTAGGTACCCTTTGAGTGATGAATCCTTCAAGGTGGACGATTATGAGAGCTTGAAAATTTATAAATAAAAATTTATATAGCTACAGTTTTATTTATAAATCAAATGTTCCACAGCAGAGTCGCCAAAAATTTGTACGCGCCCTTTCCATCGGGACCGGCCCTAATGCGGTTCTTCCGATTTTTTTAGGTTCTGATTTAAAAGTCAGATCGGACTGAGTTGATCAAAGGTACCCAAATATAGCTTCGATTTACATGCCAAAAATGTTTTTTAAGTAAAATATTTTTAAGAAAATGATTTGTACAAAAATGTAGCTTTGGCGCTTTAGAAATTTAAAAACAAATCCTTTTGATGTACGTATAAAAACGTAATATAACTAGAGTTTCCATAAGGGGTCCGTTGTTTATTTACGCTCGGGAAAGGCTTCGCGCAATGTCCTCTACACCGGTTGAAAATTATTTAATTTTTTAAAAATCTTAGATAGCTAAAAATTTATTTATAACGTTTATTTTCTCAAATTATAAGTTTGGGGGTCTTAAAAAGGGTAGATTTGGGTTACATAAATAATTGTACAAAATTATTTAAAGGTGCGTACATATGATTGTGTGTTGTACAAGATTGAGTAAAACCCTGAAAAATATCAGAAAAAGATGTTAGTGTTTAAAAATAAACTCTAAATGACACTTTAGTCAAAATATTTTTGATTGGGGTCCAAAAATAATTTAGGAATTGGAAAAGTGGAACCAAACAGGCCTTAGGATCGGAGTCCTAACTATCTTGGGGCTAAGTTTCTCGTCCTACATTTAGGATATTCGGTCCTAGAGTTGGATCTCTTGGTCCTAGCATTTGGGAGTCTCGGTTCTAGATCACATATATCAGTCCTAGTCAAAAATCCTCAATCGAATTTTCCGGTCCTAGCTCAAGAACATCGGTCTTTAGACTAGGTTCTAACTCAAGAACATCGGTTCTTGGGCTCGATCCTAGGTCAATTTTCACGGTCGTTGGTCCTATAGGACTCGGTCTCAAGTCTTCATTTGGTTGAATTTTGCAAGTTTATATCTTTTAATACAGATCATGAAAATATTATTTGTGAGTTGCTTATAACTTTGTAAGATGTAGGGATCATAATCCCTAATCCTAGAACAAATCAATCAAGCCCTAGAATAATCAATTTTACAAAATGATTTTTAGGGCATGATTTGGGAACTTTCGAATTAGGTCATCTTAGAGCCTAATTTTTATCTAATAGCTTATAAATGATGTTTATAATCATTTAATCAAAATAAGAACATTAATCAAGCTTTGTAACAATTTTTAAAACTAAAATTTAATATTTTATTTTAAATATTTTAGTTCGATCAAACATGATCCTGATGTATGTAATATGATTTGAAATTTATCCTAAAATATTTACAAACATGTTAGACAACTATTTGAATCAAAATTCAAGCTCGAACACAAAATTCTAATTTTTCAAATTTTCAAATCAAATTGGGTTTTTTATTGGGGTTGAATTGAAAAAATTTCTTTCAACAGAAAGCTTGGAAATCAATTAAGGATCGATCTCGGTTATAGAAAGCATATAATTGAACAATAAATAAGATCAACCCGATCGAACTTGAATATTTAAATTTTGAATCACAACTTGAAATACAGATGGTGTGTAAGCTTTCTAGGGATTGGAAAATATTCCAATGATCTTTATGAAGCTTTACAAAGCTCTAAATTGTAGCTTAGAACGTCGGAACGGTTTCTTCAAAAAATAGTCGCCTAAGATTTGAGGAAGATCTTTAAATAGGTAGTAATGGTTGGATTTTATTCAATGGATTTGAAAAATAAGACCTATGGAGTATTTATACTCGAGCTAGGCCGGTTTCGAAGTAGAATTCGTGCTCAATTTGGCTTCTTTAACCTTATCCTTTGATTTTTAATTTATCCTCATCAACCTAGTTCTAGGCTAGGGTTTGAATTCCTATCCTACATGAATTGAATGTGAAGGAGAGACATGTACGTAGTCAAAATCTAGAGGGATAATGATGGAAGATGGCGAAGATAGAGCTTCTAGAAGGTCGTCGGCGTCAGGGGCTGGTCTCTGGATGTCATAGTTGCATTATGTTAGTTCTATCGATCGATCGGGCGTTCCGTTAACATCCTAGATAACAAACGTCTCATGATCTACTACATCATGGGTGTGCTTTGGCTTGGCTACATCCAGATGCATGGAATGTCTTCGCGCGTTGGATGAAGTCCAGACATAATTTTTACTACACAGGATCACTAGTTTATATTTTTAATAATGAATTTGTAACCCTTTCTTATGTTTTTCTTCACAAAATTAATACACACATATTAAAAATGATATCCATATGTTTTATTTTTGGGTTTTTTTTAGTATTTTGGGGTATTTATTTATTTATTTTTAAGACATAAACTATACTTAATATATGTTAAAAATCACAATAAAATTATTTCAACCCTTTTGGGGATTAATTTGGGTCAATAAATACAATATTTTAACCCCAAGTTATTTTTGGATTTTCACCTAATTTTCTAATTAAGGTTTAATTATAACAATAATTACCGTAATTTAGTTTTAACTTCTCCTTTGAGTTATTTTGAATTAAAAAATTTAAAATATTATTTTAAATTTATTAATATTATTATAAATTGGGATATGTCAAATTTTCATGCTTACAATTACCCTTGTTTGAATATTTACCAATGAAAGATCACTAAAAGCAACGCTTAGAAGCACTTTTACAACTGCTACACATAACATGAATAAGTCACTCCAACTAAAGCACATTACAAGTTCTATCTTTCCTAACTCCCGCATTATAAAATGAATATAACTTAGTGTTAACATGCCATCCTCGAATCAACATTTTCAAAACTAGTTTGATGTATTCAAACTATATTCGAGATGGGTAGGCACTCTGTAAACACTAAAAATGTTTATCGACACAGGCAACAAACACATCAAGAAAAGATCGGCACGGCGGCACGATAGTCACATACGACACGATCGCCTTAGGTGATACAATATTGTCTTGAGTTGGAAATCGTCAAATCGGCACCGAAATCACCATTTATCAAAAGAAATGCGATTGGAACATGTGGCACGATTCACACAGGCGACACAACTCGATCTGCACGGACGACACAATATTGTCTTGCATCATAAATGATCAACTAAATTTCTCTAGTCTAGTGTTTCTTGTGCATTTATAAACATCACTGGAATTTTCTCTCGATTGCGGTTTATCTTTGATCATTTCATAGGTTTCCTGCAATTACTCTGTTCTTTTTCTCTATTTCTGCCATCATGGAGAAGGGAAAGAACAAAAGTAATAAATCTAAAGAAGTTAGGGATTTTGTGTTGGAAGGAATTAAGGAAGCAACTATCAAAGAAATTGAAAGAATTGTTGAAGAAGTTATCAAAGAAATAAAAGATACCAACACAAGTAAGTAATCTGCTTCAACTGCTACTGGGAAAATTCCTGTTGAAAATGATGCAGGAAAATAGGGGGATAATGAAGGATCTTGGAAGATACACTATAATGAAAGAGCCAATCTGTTTGGGCTTAAGAATCAGATTACAAAAGTCTTTATGCATGCAAAAATGGGAGAAATTGTCTTCAATAAGGAGAAAGAACAACAGATTACAATTCAATTCAACATCCATTATCTTCAAGACTGGAATCTGCTAAAAAAACAAGAATATGTTCAATAGTCAGTTACTATAATGAAGGAGCTGATGAATTCTCCCAAATCTAAGTCATATACTATCAGGAGCAACTCGACATGGAAAATTAATGAAGTCTGGAAGAATAACAATGCAAAATAGTTAGAAGATAATGTCTATAAAAGGAAAATCTATTTGGGCAATACACAAACAAAAGTGGAGGTATTCAATTATCAATTTGAATTTAAATTGCCTACTAAAGTAGAGGAAAACTGTATAATGGAATGGGAAATGTACTTGTGGGAAACTATATAGGGAAAAATAGAGTATCCTTTCCAATTACTAAAGATGCACTGTTGAAGTAATTGGAAGGAAAAGGGCTGGAGAAGATTTCATCAAATGTCCATGATTTATATTTTCTTAAATTCAAGAAGGGATCTAATTTGGAGGAAATTCAAGAAAATGGGCATACATAAATAAAATCCAACTGTATGAAATTAAAAAATTGTCTGAAGACTTGAACCTATTGATTAAGCCAAAAGAAACTGCACAGATATGGTTCAAGCTCTGGAATATACTTATACATATATACAATTCTGAAGCACTTAGTCATTTTACAAGTTTATTGGGTAGATCATTATACATAGATCCAATTACTGAAGGAGGAGAGCACCTATAATTTGCTGGAATTAGCATTGAGGTGCATCCTAGAAGCACGCTGCCGAAAAATATGACCGTAGTAGATAGAAAAGGAAAATCTGCTGTCATGGACATCACTTATGAGTGGAGGCCAGATAGATGCTCTTTATGCAATACCTTCCAAAATACAAGCCGGAAATGTGATTTTCTAAGAAAGAAGATAAGAAAATCCATAAAAGCCAGAAAGTAAAGATGCAGGAAAATGAAACAGAGGTGACTATTTTCAAAGAGCAAAATGTGGTTAAAGTGCATGAAACAGAAGATAAAGAAAATTATGTACAAGAAGAAAGCAGTATGAAGAAGGAGGTGGAACCTCAACCTAATCATTTTGAAGAGATAATTGAGGATTCTTAATTAAATTAAGTTGAAGTGGTTTTTGATGAAAATAGAGTGGAAGATACTCAAGTTAATTAATAGGAAGAAGAGAATTACAAGATTGATACAGAGGAATCCAAAGTTGCTGAAAATTCCAAAGCTGAAGTTGAAGGAAATAAAGAAAATGATCTCGAAATTCAAGTTGAGAACAACAAGGTGAAAAGCTTGGATATCCTGAATAATAATTATTATATCAAATCAGAACGGGTTCATATAAATAAAGAAATCAAAATGAGAATAGGCAATATTCATCAACCTCTTCAGTTCATCCCCCTTAAATTGTTAAAGGAAGGGAAGGGGAAGAGGAAGAGGAAGACAACATGTTGAAATATCAGGTTGGTATGGAAATAAAAATCCTAATTGGGATAATTAGGATTTAATACAATTTGTAATCATTGTTTGTAATATCTGTTATTTGTATGTTTGATTACTAATAATTAGGTTATTTAAGGTCGTTTGAATGTCATCATTTAATCATAGCTAAAATTTGTCTAGATATTATTCTTGACCCTCCCACTTTTGGAATTTTAATGAAATGGTTTTGATAGGATCGGCGTAATCGATAGAGACGAGGGTCTGACTATTGATGACGGCTTTAGAAAAATAGTTTGATAGAAATCATGTTAAGGATTTGAATCACTTTCTATTCCACACAAACCCTTGCAAACTCTTGAACGATTCAAGTGCCGAAACGTTTGCTCGGGTTTGAAGCTAAGAACCAAAGAATGAGATGATGGCAGAATGTAAATGACACAGCAGTTTGTTTATGGATGTTCGGAGCAAACTCTCCTACGTCACCCCTTCTTCCAACCACCGGAAGGATTCACTATAAGTTTCTTATAATCAAATACATTTGCACGATTATCTCACTGTTGAACAGAACAGACTCTGTTCAACTTACAATATAATGAAGTATATAACTCAGCTAAAACAATGCTTTGATTCTAACCCTCTCTTGATAAACACACAGTAAAGCAAGAAAGAAACTCTTTCATATATCAGTTTGTATGTTTTCGTATGATTCTCTAAGTATCGATAGATCGATGATTCATCCGTGGTCCTTGAAGATCTTTAAATAGAGAGTAGGAACCAATAGTCGAATCTTCCATAATGACACGTGGCGAGCTTCCATTGGAACGCCTCTATATTATACAACAGACTCTAAGCACCAGGATCGTGGCCGTACCAATCTGGTAGTGCGTCAAATATTCTTCTAGGATATTCCTGCAAGAAACAATTAGTGGGAAGATTATTTTGCTTACATGGAATTATTCAATTGGTTGTAACTGGCTGTTGTACTGATCTTCAATGGAAAGTGGAGTAGGAGTAGCGTACAACTAATTGATCGTGGGTATACAGGTGCTAGCTTCAAGCAACTACCTAAGCATGGTATTAGACGTTTTTCACTTGGATGACCTCGTTTAATGAAATTAGACGCCCACGTCTAATAGCAGGATCCATTAGACCACCTAGTCTAATGGGATTAGACGATACGTCTAATTACGGTTCCTTTCAGACTAATCTAAAGGAGTTAGAATGCACGTCTAACTTTCATCTGTTAGACTGCACGTCTAACTACGTATCCCTTCAGACTAATCTGAAGGAGTTAGACTGCATGTTTAACTTTCATCTGTTAGACTGCACGTCTAACTACGTATCCGTTAGACTGCACATCTAACTACGTATCCGTTAGACTGCACGTCTAACTACGTCTGTTAGACTACACGTCTAACTACGTTTGTTAGACTACACGTCTAACTATGTATCCGTTAGACTGCACGTCTAACTACGTATCCGTTAGACTGCACGTCTAACTACGTATCTGTTAGACTGCATGTCTAACTACGTCTGTTAGACTGCACGTCTAACTACGTATCTGTTAGACTGTACGTCTAACTACGTATCCGTTAGACTGCACGTCTAAATACATCTATTAGACTGCTCGTCTAACTACATCTGTTAGACTGCACGTCTAACTACGTATCCGTTAGACTGCACATCTAACTACGTATCCGTTAGACTGCACGTCTAACTACGTCTGTTAGACTACACGTCTAACTACGTTTGTTAGACTGCACGTCTAACTATGTATCCGTTAGACTGCACGTCTAACTACATATCCGTTAGACTGCATGTCTAACTACGTTTGTTAGACTGCACGTCTACTTACGTAGCTGTTAGACTGCACATCTAACTACGTATCCGTTAGACTGCACGTCTAACTACGTCTATTAGACTGCACGTCTAATTATATATGTTAGACTGCACGTCTAACTATGTATCCGTTAGACTGCACGTCTAACTACGTCTGTTAGACTGCACGTCTAACTACGTCTGTTAGACTACACGTCTAACTACGTGTTAGGATCGGGATGGCCGATAGGGGACCGGGGTTCGGTTAATCGGTAATCACTTACAACACAACACACCAAATGGAAATAATCCGGTTAGAGATTAGAACCGCTCTTAATACTACACAGATTATCACAGACTCCTGAACTGGGTTCAGGGGCGGAAATGCATGTTTCAATCTGAAGCAACGTATGCGATTCAATTTGGAAGACATTTAGGAGAAATCGTTTTAAGGAGAGTTGAAAGTTGGTTCAGTTGAAGTTAATGATATTTAGGTTCGGTTGGGATACTTAGATGTTTCGGTTCGGTATGAGTGAGTTAGTCGGAATGTAAAATGAAAGAACACGAGACAGGATTTTTATGGATGTTCAGAGTTTAATCTCCTACGTCACCCCTTCTTCTCAAACAGTGAGAAGGATATTCACTAACTAGAATATTACACAACCCAATACACAATCCGAACGAGTCTTATTTACTGTTCGTCGGTTACACCACTCACACAACGATGTAATAGTTTTATACTTGGTAAAATACACAAATTTTTTCTTAGAACACTTTCGATTTGAGAACAGATTATCTATATCAACTCAGGATGTTCTTCGGGCTTGATTATATGAAAAGCTTCGTTGATTCTTGCTTGCGCTAGTTGTATATATGCGTTTCGTGTATATAAACTTTTCTTGGAGATTTAACGCGTATATGTCTTCAGCACCATGAGCTTCTATTAATTTGGAAAATATGACAACGGTCATAATTTTCTCTTTCCACTTGATTGGTCATCTGAAGCCGTTCCAGTCAGGTTCAAGTTGCGTGCATGTTTTGCCATTTTGGACACATGGTAGGCATGCATTAGCCGATCGCCTGTTTCAGAGATTTGCTTGAGATTTTCGAACATTTAATCATCATTGCTTTTGTTGCATGCTTCTGACTCAGATCACGGGCCCTTCTTAGGTTCATTAATCAAGAAATCCATTACGTCATCTTTCACAAATTTCATCGATTTGAATATTTTATCGTTGGCCTTAAGATCTTCGATTTTTGAGCCAGTCAGAAAGAAAGCTTCATCCGATTTTTCAATTTAGCCGATCCGGTTTGGAGAGTAAGACTGTTCTTCTTTGATTGTCCGGATTTCTTTGAGATAGGAAGTCTCGGCTGGTCCGGTGCGGTTACCTGTAAAAGAAATATTAAGACCGGTTAAGTTCTTTTGTCCGGTTAAAATTAACTTACTTAATTTTTCTAACAATTTCTCCCTTTTTTATTATTTAGAATAAATATTCAAAACTTGTAAGTGCTGGCCGTTTTTTTTTTTAAAATTAACTTACTTAATTTTTCTAACAATTTCTCCCTTTTTGATTATTTAGAATAAATATTCAAAACTTGCAAGTGTTGGCCGGTTTTTGAAAGAGTTTATCAATTTCTCCTTTTTTGATGCTTTTATCCGAGAAGCATCAAAATTAGTTTAATAAAACAAGATAATATTATATATATATATTGAAAATAAAGTTATGACCGAAACAAAAAAAAAATAGTTTAGTGCATTGTAAATAAATTAAGAGAGCCGTAGTTCAAGGGTTCGGAGGTCCCCCTATTCTTTTTCCTTGAGCTTTGCCTCCTCTTCCGCTCGTGATTCCCTTTCCCTCCTATCCGCATCCATGCACCATCCAGTGAAGAGATTTGTTCTTTGGGAAGGGAATCGGTTGAAGTTGAAAAAGTCGCCTGCCGGTCTAGGTGGTCGAGTTAGAGGAACGGTTGATGTACCATAACTTGTTGAAAGAGCGGATAAACTCGGTGTAGCTTTCCTTTTCCTTGGTTGTAGAGGATTATCATCCTCTTCTTCTTCATCGGCTAGTGGGTTGTTAAGGTGGTTATCCGGTTGAGGTCCTTGAAGACCACTCTGCTCCACCCTAGATAGTAGTTCGACAATTCTCTTTCTTTTATTTTTCCGACCCCTTGTCACCATTCCGGTTGTTTGCTCAGCTTGAACCGGTTCGGTCTCCTTCTGTTGGGCCTCTTCTTCCTCATGCTTTTTCTCTACTACCCGAAAGTCCTTTTCTTCAAGTTGTTTTATTAGTAGCTCTTTTTGTTCTTCTTCGGCTTGGATTTGAAGGGCTGTTTCCGCATCGGCTCAGATCTGCTCTTGTGTAGTGACCGCTTTTGCTTTTTTCAGTTCATCAATCTGAGCCGCCATGACTTACATCATCTCTAGCAGCGGAGCGGTTAACGACTCAACTATCGCCTTAACTGATTCAAGAAGTTTAGAGTTTAGAGAGGTGCCACTTGCTCATGGAGATGTCGACAACATTATCGATGAGGCCTTTAATATTTCCGTAGAGGTGATCAACCTCTTGACTCTGTTCAAGGAGTTGGGAATAAACCGACATAGCCGTTTTCGGTTCCTCTTGACCGGCTGAGTCTTTATCTTTAGAGTTAGAATGAGGAATGGACTTACTTGATGATTTTCTAGATGGAGAGGTAGGATGAACAATCCTCTTGGATGATTCACCGACTTCATAAATCGGTTGACTCTGGTAATCTCCGGGTTTCAGGAAGCAGTCATTGAAGTGTTTGTTCGTTTCCTCCTCCAGACGTGAGATGTCGGTTATCAGATCCTCCTTCATCTTTTCAAATCTTTCTACTACCTTTTTTTCAACCGCGGCCGGTTCCCTTGAGTTTCATTTAGTGCCTTGTTCAACGCTATATGTCTTGCATTATCGTCGACAATTCTTCCCCTTGTCAATCCTATTGGAACACAATCGGTCTTGACCAGATCAAATATTCCATCCTCCATTGCCACCAGGTTCGTTAGGTGATTATTTTTGGCATAGCGGGGAAGTAGGTTCCGGAAAGTGACTTCACTTCTCATTCTACACCAATCATAATACGAACGGGTTATTACTTCGGCCGCTTCTTCCAGCATATTGAGAAAGTGTTTAAACATGTTGTCCACCTCTTGTTGAGAGACCTGAGTTTTAGAATCCGGTATTGTTTCTTGTTGTTCCGGCACCTCGTTGATAACCGGACCGATTGAATTTTCAACATGGCAGCTGCCCTCTTGTACCAGAGAGTCTATCTTCTCTCCCTCTTTTTCTGTGTCGGCCTTCTCTTTGGCCTTGTCTTCTTCATTCATACGGTTGACATCATTAGTCTGACAGGTTTGATTAAGCTTGCTTGTCACCTCGGTCTCAGTGACCCGATTGACATCATCGATAATCTTATTTATTAAGTCCGAAGTACTTTCATGGACTTCCTCAGTCTACTTGACCGGAGATTTTTTAGAATCAGGATTAGTAGATGGATTGGGGTACTAACCGTGTGATCAAATGCTCCTTTGATAGAGGATTTCCCGGCTTTACTTGTAGATGACTCTGCCGGTTTTGAGGACACGGCTTTTTCTGCTTCGTTCTTTTCTTTGTCCAGAGAATCATGAACCATGATTGGAATTAATACGTTGATTGAAATTCCTCCCATGCACGAACCGGATGGCGAGGGTTGAGCCGAATCGGATGGACGAGGAGATGGGCGAGGAGATGGAGTTCTTTCGGACTCAGGAGACTTACTCTTGAGTCTCGCCTTTTTCTCCTGTGCTGCGGTTTGTTTGGCCTTACCCTTCGGTTCGACTTCTTTAGGACCTTCGTCCTCAGGAACAACCGGTCCGACCTCCTTAGAAGCCTTGGCCTTTGGAGCTCTTTCCTTGGCCGATTTTTCGATCCGGGTCCTTGCATTCTCAGCAATCATAATCTTGGAGTTAGATAGGGGTGTACCTTCACCAATTTGGATCTGTAAGTATTGAAGAATTTTCCCGATCGGCATAGCGTAGGCTTGAACCCAATCCTTTGTTCTAGCAACCACTTCGCATAGTTGCTCAAAGAGCACACCGTCCCAATCGATTTTGTCACCTCGGACTATATCGATCATCATTTCAAGTTTCAGCCGGGTCATGTTGTCGAAATTTCCTCTTTTCCTTGTAGGGATTTGGAGATTATATCCATTAGCCATTGGAACTCCGACTTCAATTTACTCTTCTTGCTGGTGTGGTCCATCAAGTCAGCCGCATCTTTCGAAATTGCCACCAGAACCGCCTCATAGTCGGCTTCTGATAGACTAGTTTGAAAATCTCTTCCCTCATTGAGTAGACCAAGAGCTTTAGTAAATAACTCTTCGTTGATCGCAAATGTTGTGCCGCATACGGTGGCACTGATGACTCGTTTTCTCAGGCTTGCTTGGCTGAAGAACTCCACAACTTCATCTTGATCAAGGCTTCAGAGATCTGATCAAGGCTTTGTATTCATTGATTCCATTTTCCTCGATGTCATTGAAGTCGACCTGCAAAATATAGGTGAAGAGTGCATTATCTCGTCCCATGGTGGTTTGAAAGAGAGAATAAAGATGATCTTGAGAGATGAGATGTAAGAGTGCTTTGAAGATTTTTATAGAGAGAGAGAGCGTGGAATAATGGATCAACTTTTAGTTTATATAAGGAGCAGTTACTTGACGGTTAAGAAACTGAACCGTCACGTCGTTTCGAGTTTTGGCGCCAAATCTTCCCTCCAAAAGTTACTGCGGTAACTGTTAGCGGTAAATTAGGGTGGTAAATTTGGAAAGTTTTGAATTTTTATTTTGATCCGATTTTGTTTGGATTGTGTTGCATCGTCGATCTCTTGGGGTTAAGAAGTTCGATTATAATTTTTATTCAAACGAGGCCTTCTAGAAGACCCTTGAAACTTTCCAAAACATCCAATATCATCTAAAATCATCGAATATAGAGATATGGGTGCATTTTTTAGTTAGGTAATCTTTGTTAAACCTCCATAATCCAACCAATGCCAAAACTAGCATTTTTGGGCCTTTTTCAAATATAGAGCGTCGAACATTAGCATGAAGTCATCAGATTATTTTAAATAAGCCTAGACGGACGAAAGCTTCTTGTGTTGAGTTCTGCTGACTCGTTCATGACCCGACCAGTTTGACTATATTTTCACACTTTTTCCCTTTTGAAAGCCTCCTAAACAAAATTGTCAATAAAAATATTATACTCAAAATTCTTAATTTTTCGAACTCGTTAATCAGAATGTATCAAGCACCCGAATTCCAATATCTTATGAAAATTGTCGTTTGGATCTAAAAAAGCCTAAAAATAAGTGTTAGGTACATTTTTTCCAACAATAAAATTATACTCAAAATTCATAATTTTCCAAACTAGTCAATTTGAAGGTGTTGGATCATCTCAAGCTTGAGTGGTTTTGGAAATTGGCGTTAAGAACGATATTCAATGGTTGTCATTTTGCGCAAATTCTCAAAAGTGTTACTGAGGTTTGTTTTCTTGGTCCAATAATCAAGTATGATCATCATATTAGATCAGGCTGGTTCATTTTAATTTTGAGGTGTATACAAAATGTCCTTCTTGAACAAAGTTTGGAGAAAACAACATCTTATTAAATCTAATATGTAAATATTTTTCTTGAGAAAAAAAAAGACAACTTGGAGTTGTGCATTTTCCGTTCTGCCTAACCTTACTTGGGGAATATATGCTTAAAGAATCATGCGTCATTGTAGTGAAGTTCGTGCAAAGTACCTGTAAGAAGTGTCAATACATGCAAGAATAATTTAACTATATTTAAAGTAGGATCGTAGCAAGCTATCCTACAATCATGTATTCTCATGTAGAGACTCCACATACATCCAAAATTGTTTTAAATTTTGGAGTCCAAAATCGTTTTAAATTGTTAACAGAAATGAATAGAATAATCTTCCACATGAACAAACAAGAAATATAATTAGAAAATCTAATAAACACAATATCGATATTAGACTATATAAATCATTAAGTTTACTATTATGCCTCCAAAATTTCTCAAACCTTGAAACACTTCAATTTCTTTGTCGCATTTTGCAAAATTATGAAATTCTTGAATTTATTTTTCGTATTCTGTATAAGTGTGAAACCCTTCAATTTCTTTGTCGTATTCAGTATATTTGTGAAAATCTTTTATTTTTTTATGTCTTAATTTGTATATGTGTGAAATTTATATATTTAATTTAAATTAGTAATAAATCCATATACTTATTATTGCGTGAATGTAGGTGTAAGTTTGAGACTTCATTATTATTTAAAAAATAAGTAATTCAATTTTCTTTTGTAATGATTAATTTTGATAGTATATATTTTGTGAGAGAAAGTAAATGGAGGTTGATTGTTAATAATTATAAATATTAAATATGGGGTTAAACTTACATTAAACCAAATATTATATCTAAACTATTTAGAATAATAAACAAATTTGAAAGTAAGGCTATCTAACCAACTTAGAATATATTTTTCAAATGAATTTATTTGTTTATATACTTTAATATTTATATAATAAATTAATATTTTATTCTTGTATATTAATATAAAAAATTAATTAGTTAGGTAACAATGTTTGAAATATTTATTAAAGATGCTTACAAAGTTTGGATAACATTAAACATTTATTTGTTTTATTTATTTCAGGAATATCTTCGAGAAATATTTGTTATGATTTTAATTCAAATGGTGAATTTAAAAATATTTATTACTAAAAAAATAGATTATATAAAAAAAATTCAAAATTTTAAATTAATAGAATAACATTATTTATTGATTATTTTTATATTGGAAAGAGAGAAATGCACAAACTCCTTACATATATTATGTGAACATATTTATTTATAAATAATGTAATATGATCTTCTTATACACAAGAAATTAATGATTTTTGGTATCTTGGTAAAAGTATAATTAGAAAAATTTCTTGGATTATGGACTTTTATTTATTACCTCTAACAATTAAGATCACTTTAATTTTTCTTATGTTTAATTTGATATAATTTTTTATGGTAGGAATAATAATATATTAATTAGTAGAGAGATATTACACTATTTTTAATATTGTTTCAAGTTTTTCCTTATTTTTAGCTTGAAATAAAAAATTATTACTTAATATTTTATAAACTCTAATTCAAACTAACATTTAAAAAGAGTTAAATTATTATTTTAAATTCAAATTAAATATTATAAAATTAGTATTATTGTATTGTAATATTTTTGGCACTTTATACACGTAATCATTTATTTTTTTAACAATCATATATTAAAATCTAATTAGTTAATTAAATCGCATATTTATTAAAAGTATGTTTTTGAATTTCAAATTCTATGTAATGGACGAATGGTTCTCTTCTTGATTTGTTTTCAATTTTTTGATTAAAAAAATTATTCCATATTTATAATAAAAGTTTCAAATTAATATATGCACAAAGTTCAAAATTTATTTTATCTGAACTTATAAATATAATTATTCAGCATTAATATAATCTTATTTAGAGAGAACTACTATTAATCTAGATTGAACAACAATAAGCCATGTTTGTAAAGTTAATATAGATGATTGATAAAAAATGAATAATAGTAAAGGAAATATTTTACTTCTAAATTACCTAGAATTACTGGAGTATTTTAAATGATATAAAGAAGAAATAATAAACAAAATCAATGTAAATACAAATAGCTCCACGTTTTACAACATAACACGAGGAATGAGCCTGAGACCTGCATCATTAACAAAAATTCTAAATAATTTTTGTTTATATTAAATTGCAATTAATCCTCAAAATCATCTCATAAGACTCCACTCCATCCATCCCAAGCAAATCATGATGCTGACACAATCACTCATATTTAAGAATCTTATTAAATGTAGAGTAGAAGACAAATGCATACAATAATGTTATCATTAAGAAATAAAAAGTTAGACATGAAATACAATAAAAATTGGGTGAGGTTTATAAAATGATACAATAATGTTATTATTAAGAAATAAAAAAGTTAGACATTAAATACAATAAAAAAAAAATACAAGTGGGTGAGGTTTATAAAATGATATGTATTAATATTAAGTTATATGTTTATGATGGTTTATATAGAGATATCACAAATTAGTTTGATTAAGATATATATGAATTGGATGTTTTCAAACATCAAACACAAGTATATAAAAATCTTACTAACTTATAATAAGTCTATATAAGCCATCATAAACATGTAACTTATTATTGATACTTTTTTTACCTATCATAAACCTCGAAAACATATTTATGTTTTGTATTATTCGTCTAAAATGCAAAATATTTGCCTATTAATGTTACTAATATACCATTCTTTAACTATTTTAATTAATAAAATCTTTTAAAAATAAGAAAGTTTTTATAATAAACGGAAATAATTTAATTGACTAAAACAAGATAAAGAGTACGAATATATTTTTCACGAGGAATAATTGTGTCCATCAGATGTTGATTCTAAGAATGAAAAAATCGTTCCATTAACAAAGTAAATTTACTTTATACTGAAAGAAGACAATGTAAATAAATTAATATACAATATTTCTGATTTTATGTAGTGAATATAATAAAATTATAAACATCAACATCAAAATAGTGATTGAAAATAAAAATAAAAATATATAATGAATGATTGATGAAGGAGTTAGAGAAGATTAAACACAATAAATTAATATAAAGATCAAATCACTTATCTATTTATTTTGAAAATGTATTATTATTAATATTTGATTATATATATCAATTTAGATAAAAAAAAATTATATTAAACTTGTTATAATCATGCTTAGAGTTTAGAAATAAATTTTATGTGTTTAATACAAAAATATATGTAAGTAACTTATTAATATGAATATTTTTTTTAGATGGAGATATATTCAATATTTTTGATTAATTTCCCTCTATAGCTCCTAAAATAAATTTTTATATAGTAAACATCCATCTTAAAATATCATTATACTATATAAAAATAAAATATTTAGTACTATCAAAACACCATAAATTAACATAAAGAAAGAGTGACTTATATTTTTATTTTGGAAATGAAATATTTGATAACATATTAATATTATATATATATATATATATATATATATATATATATATATATATGTCTATTTAAATAGTGAATGCCAATGTTTTTTGATTATACTCAAATATAAACATATTTAATCGGAAAATTTTGAAATTGAGATTTAAAGTATTTTAAAATTAAGTGTTTATTTTTTAGAATTATTTTAAAATGTAAAAGTTTATTTAATGTAATAGAAATATTATATGTCAAACCTGAATAATATAAGCACTTTAGAATACAAATATTAATATTATATATTAAATTTAATTGAAGATTTTTTAAAATTATTATTAGGAAAAAAACTTAGGTGTACTTATTGGTTATCTTTATAAATTATTGAGAAAAATATTTAAATTAAATTAATAATCTAATAATTAAAAAAAACTAATAATATAGAATCATTTTTTTCTTGAAGTCCGAAATTTAAATTGTTAACATAAATGAATAGAATAATCTCCCACTTGAACAAACATGAAATATAATTATAAAATTTAATTAATTAAAATTTTAAGGTATATGTCTATAATAAATTATACAAAATAATTACAAGTAGTTAGAATAAGGTATATGTGGTTTAGAATTAAAGCTTGTTAAAATTGAGAAAATATGTATAAAACATTAAAATCACAAACATAGGAAAATCTAATAAACACAATATGGATATTAGACTATATAAATTATGAAGTTTACTATTATGCTACCAAAATATCTCAAACCTTGAAACATTTCAATTTCTTTGTCGTATAATGCAAAAATGTGAAATTCTTAAATTTATTTGTCGTATTCTGTATGAGTGTGAAACTCCTTAATTTCTTTGTCGTATTCCGTATATTTGTGAAAATCTTTAATTTTTTTATGTTTTAATTTTTATAGGATATTAATATATTTTATTTAAATTAGTAATAGATCCGTATACTTACTGTGTGAATATAGGATAAGTTTGAGACTTCATTATTATTTAAAAAATAATTATTTTAATTTTTTTTTGTAATGATTAGTTTTGAGAATATATATTTTGTGAGAGTAAGTAAATGGAGGATTTTTGTTTTTTTTTGTTAATAGGTGATCCACTATTTTACTGGATCGCCACGGTTGGTGCAATGTTTTTTAATGTTTGCAGATGTCCGGCCAGGTTCGCATCTGCCTCCGCCGTTTCCTTTTGAAGCCTAGTTTGCTCGTCCAAGGCATCTTGAATCTTTTGAGCCGCGAGCTCATTTGCTTCCTCAAGTGCCTTATCGGCAGCCAGCTTTGCCGCTATCAACTCCGCCATCTGTTCGGTGACCGCCTTTAGTTCGGCCTCGGTCTTGGCATGCTTCTCCTCAAGCATCGCCACCCTCCCAAGTGTAGAACCGGCCTGGACACCGAATTGAGCCAAATCCTCATCAATCTTATTCAACCTTTGATCGTTGTTAATTGGGTTTGTTCCGTCATACCGACCTTTTGGCGGGTAAGAGCGAGGTCGGTCTCCAGCTTCTTAGTTTCCTCCTCCAATGTCTTAGTTCTGTCAGCATAGCCACTATACAACTGATCGGTCATGCCGTAATTGTCTTCAACGAACGTGATCCGTCTGACCGTGGTTTGTAGCTCTTTATTTGTAAACTCAATGAATTCGATGGATCTAGTCGCGGTTCCTTTTATCTTCTTTTACAACAGCAGAATCGCGGCATTGACGAATTCCTCGATAAGGTCCTTTACCCTATCTTCTATTATAGCCGCTATCGAATCCCCGGTTTGAAGAGAAACTCGCTGGTCGGTGGGCGGTGTACTCGTCCTGAGTTTGGTGTTGTTGATTTCCTGTTCTGGTGGAGGAGAGAAATGTTCGTCTTCGGTCGGATTCGGACCGCCATCATCCTTAGGTGGAGATCTAGAGAAATGCGACGCCTCCTGATGTTCGGGTTCAGATTCCAATCGTGCCATCTCCTCGGTCAGTTCCCGTTCTTTGACCGCTAACATGTCCAACACCATCAGCTCAAACTGAGAGTCCGCTGTCCCTGGGATATGCTTTCCTTGAAGATGTTGGATGTGTTCGGTGAGCCCCAATAACCGGGCATGCGGTTCGACCATCCTACTTCGTCGGAGGGCGGTCAGGACGCTCTGAGCCTTTGTGAGGTTGATGACTTCCGCCTCCATCTCAACCAGCTTCTCGAATTTCCGGTCAGCAGGGAGGTCCGTTAGCATATTGGAGTAGAAAATCTATTGTCGGTTCAGGGCCCACCGAAAGTAGACGTCATTTGCTTCATGAGCCTGTACTGAGATTTCTTTCATGATTTGGGTGACGAGGTCCTCGCCCATCTGCCGGATGTGCTCATCCGCGGATTCATCTTCCCCCTATTGTCTGTTCGAGTCGGCATCAACATCATCATGTTGGACCGATTGGTCTTCGACCATCGGTCCTTTCCTTTTGCCAGTCTGATCTTCTCCGGTGTGTTGTGAAGCGGTTCGGCCCGAGCTGGATGCCGAATTTTCAGTGTTGAGGGTGTCGGACTGCGGATTAGCCGATCCGGTTGATTGCTTAACCGCATTGCTTCCGGATTTTTCTTTGACCGGAGCCGTTTTCTTTCTAGCTTGTCTCTTCTTTCGACCGCTTGTAGAACCGGAGGCCTTCTTTTTGCCTTGCTTGTCCTCCGGTTTAAAAAATTGATGGGATTTAATGACTTTGCTAGGGCGAGGAAAACACCAGGGCCAGTGTTAGCGTTGAAGTGACGCATCAGTTTACCGAGTGGGACGGCGTATCCCCATGACCGTTTGGATGTCAGATCCACCATCTCACATAAGTTTGCGAAGACCACTTTCGCCCAGTTGATTTTGATGCCGTTGACCAAATCGGCAATCATCTCAATCTTTATCCGGGTGAGGCTATCATAGTTGCCTCCTCGCGCCTCAACCGATTTGGTGAAAATCTCGCGCAGCGGTCTATATTTCGGTTTAAGTGAGGTTTTCTTACCGGATACCGCGATAGGGACCTCCGTATCCGAGAGATCCCGGCAAGCCGCCTGGAAAGTTTCCTCGTCTGTGACCACCGAGAAGTCGCTCCCCTCGGTTGGTAGATGTAGTACTTCAGCAACCGACTCCTTCGTCAGTTTGAGTGGTTGTCCGCCTATAGTTGTGATTATCGTCCCTTCGGTGAGGACAGCGGTTTGAAAGAATTCGTTGACCGCATCCTGATATAAGACGAACGGTCCGTTCAAGAAATGTTTGAGACCGGACTCGGAGATCTGGGTTAACACCCGCTTTGCTTCCGCCGATCCATTTGCTCGAACTTCATCGAAGTCGACCTGGACGATGTGGGTGAAGAGCACAGAGTCGCGACCCATTGTAAGTAGAATAGAACGAAAGATCGAAGGATTGAGGGTTTTGGAAGGTTTGAGAGCTAGAGAGAGAAAGACGATTCGCGTGAGAATGAAAGAAAATGGCTAAGGACCCTATTTATAGTCGCGGGTTGGAATTTCAACCGCCGCGAACCGTCACATCAGGATTGGGCGGGAATTTTCCCTCCAAAATGCTTTGGGCGGCAAGTGATGGGCGGGAAACTTTGAGCGGGCTTTTGATGCGGTTATTTAACCGGCGATGAAGCGGTGTTTCTTGTAACTGATTATTAAGTGAAGCGGTCCTGTAACCGATGATCAAGCGGTTTTACGATTTTGACCGGTTTTTCAATGAGGTATTTAGCGTTTTTAGCCAGTTAGTCATTTAGATAGATATTTGAATAATGTGATTTTGACTCTAGCTTAAAAACTCAAATAATCATTCAATGAAAAGGAACATGATAGAGAGCAAAATATAGACCAATATATAGATCGGTTTAAGATACACAAGATACAAGATTATAACTTATGTAATAATTATTCTAGAGAGCTTGTCCTCCACCCCTTCCTCATTGAGAACGTTTGATAGGTACGCCGGTGTACCCGGTCCAAAATCTGGACTATGTGCAAGAAGGAGCCAGCTTATGTGAGGGGCGTAGCCGAGACCTTTCTTAGTCTCGACCATAGTCCTCAGGTTATTGAAGATGACCGATGACCAATTTATGGGGGTGTTGCTGACGATGTAAGTCATCATGTCAAAGACTCTCTTAGAGTAATGTTGGTTCGGAGATTGGCAGATGATGGAACGGTTGACAATCTCGTGAAGGAGTTGGATGTGATGGGCAAGGCGGGTCTTCAGACCGTGGTTCTCCACCGGTACTTCGGTTCTGGAGAAAAATTGCGCATAGTCAGCCGCTGCACTGCCCACCCGGGATGGGAAATCAGAAAACCCTTCAGTTGGCGGATTAAACATTTGTGCGAATGCGCTTTCGTTCAGAAAAACGGTGCGCCTTTTCACCATGGAAACAATGATATCGCCACTCATGGATGCATTGTTGAAGAATTCCAGCACTTCTGGAAAGAGCATAGGTCCGTATTCTTCGAGAAAATCACGAAGATCAGTGTCGATTAGGGATTTAAAGAGAAGTTCCTTCGTTTCCAGATCATCAAATTGATGGACTGAGTCGAAATCAATGATCAGATAGTTTCTTAGTGTGCGGTTCGACATTTTTTCAGATTTTGCCAAGAGAGAGAGAGTTTAAGAAATTCTGATTTGTTTGAAGGTATGGTGAATTGATAAGATGGGGTTCCTTATATAGATTTAAGATTGGAGGGAAAATAGTGCATTTAATGCTGAAATTCAGTTTTGTCTTATTTATGAATGGAATATTTATGTTTCCAAAACGCCTTGGGAAGGAGTTACTTTTAATGAGCTTGAAGTACATGAAACCGAAAGAGACATAGTTGAAACCGAAAATGACATAGACTAAACCGAAATGATCATAATGGAGTGGGATAATAATACAATCGGTGCGTACAACAAAATGACCGGTTGTAGGAAGGAGTGACTTAATTGCCGGAGGAGTTGAGGTGTCAGTTCTTACTTTTCCAGGCCTTCTCGAAACGCTCATAGAATGAGTCGGCAACTTCATTGGTTATGACCTGGGCCTGATTCAGTCCTTCACCCGAACAGAGTGGAACCCCGAGTTCCATGAGTAGGCAGCTGATTTGAGGAATAAGGCTGGTTTGGCGAATGCTGATCATCCAGATTAGGACATCGAATAACACCCTAGACCAGTTGACCGACGTATCTGTTGTGATAGCGGTCATCATGTTGAAAGTTGTAGCACAGTAGGTATTGGTCACATCTTTACCTAGGATTCCACGACCGATGATATCATTGAGAAGCTGATATTCAGCTCTCAATGATGACCTAGCACCATGGTCACTGACCGCATGGTTTGACCGAGAGAAGCTCAAGGAAATTCCGGCTTTCAGTCCGGCCGAGACGTTCAGATCAGTGATCCCTTGCTTTGGAAGATCGAAACATCTTGCGAAGTCACTCTCTAAAAAATCAAACACGGTCCCTCCGACCCTAGATTGAATGAGGGTGTCGAAATGAGGGGTACCACGGAAAACCCTGGCTTTATAAAAGAACTCTAGGATGGTTTCGGGGAAGATGACATATTTGTCATCTAGGAAGGATTTTAGACTGGTATCTTCAAGTGACTTAATCATTTTGAAGATTTCATAGTGCTCTGTACTTTGAGCTGAATCGAAATCAACTTGAAAAATGTTTGGAAACTAAGACATTTTTGTCTTAGTGAGAGGATAAGTTGATACTTGTGAATATTTTGTCTGATGTTTGCCTAAGTTATATATTAGTAGAGGAATGATAGTATTATTCAGTGTGTGACAGTTGATTAATTCTATTGACCATAGGATAAAACATATTGTATGAAATAGGCATGTCTACAACCTAGGATGTGAGTCATAGGCCTGGACGGGGAAAGATATCATATCTTCACGTCTTTTGAGGTATGACCATTTTGCTTTGAAAAGGTATTTTTTCAGAACAGATAACTCTAAACATAGATAATTATTCCACTTTTGTTCGAAGACCAAATAATCCGGAGTACATTATTTCCAAACCGGTCGGTTTTCAGTTATTTGTTCCGATGCGGTTAATTGGTGCATGCACTAAGTAACCGGTCGGTTTACTATAACTGATAGACAAAGCGGTTCTTCAATAGGTACCATGGTGAATTCGGAATCCGACAATTTAGGAGGAACTACCGGTTTTGTCTGTCCGAACTGTTTTTCCCTTTTTAGACATTTCTAAGATATAAGTTGATTAATATGGGTTAAACCGAGTATGTTTCTAAAGTGAGAAAACTTAGCTTCATGCAGGGGCTTTGTGAAGATATCGGCTACTTGTGGTTCTGTTGATACGTATTCCAACCGGATATGCTTCAACATGACATGTTCCCGGATGAAGTGATGCCTTATGTCGATGTGCTTGGTTCTAGAGTGTAGCACCGGATTGTATGTAATTGATATCGGAGATTCTTCGGCTGTGATACCAAAATCCTTCAGTTGTTGTTGGATCCATAGAAGTTGTGAACAGCAACTTCCAGCTACCAGATATTCAGCTTCTGCGGTTGATGTCGCAACCGATGTCTGTTTCTTGCTGTGCCATGAAACAAGCCGATCACCTAGGAATTGGCAGGTTCCGCTGGTACTTTTTCTGTCAACTTTGCAACCTGCATAGTCTGCATTTGAGTAACTTGTGAGGTTAAAAGATGAGTCCTTTGGATACCACAGACCGACTTCAGGGGTTCCCTTTAGGTATTTCAAGATTCTCTTTGTGGCTATGCAGTGAGACTATTTTGGATTAGCCTGGAATCTTCCACACACACCGACCGCAAATAGTATATCCGGTCTACTAGCTGTCAGGTATAGGAGAGAACCGATGATTCCTCGGTAAGCTGTCAGGTCTACTGCCTTACCGTCATCATCCTTGTCCAATTTGACCGATGAGCTCATTGGGGTAGCGGCTGACGAGCATGTATCCATCCCAAATTTCTTTAGAAGTTCCTTTTTGTATTTGGGTTGATTGATGAAAGTTCCTCCTTCGAGTTGTTTAACCTGAAGGTCTAGGAAGAAGCTTAATTCTCCCATCATACTCATTTCAAATTTGTTAGTCATCAAGGTTGAGAATTTATCACATAGCTTAGGATCGGTTGAGCCGAAGATGATATCATCTACATATATTTGAACTAGTAGGATGTGTTCCTTTTTCTCAAATTTGAATAGGTTTTTGTCCACCGAACTGATGGTGAAATCATGTTTTAATAAAAATGTGGTTAGCGTATCATACCAAGCTCTAGGAGCTTGTTTTAAACCGTACAGTGCTTTGTTTAAGCGGTATACATGATTAGGCAGGTCGGCATTCTTAAAACCGGGTGGTTGTTCAACACATACTTCCTCACGTAGTTCACCATACAAAAATGCACTTTTGACATCCATTTGAAAAACCTTAAAAAAATTTAATGCAACAAAAGCCAGAAAAATCATAATGGCTTAAATCCTAGCTACAGGGGCAAATGATTCTTCAAAATCAATGCCTTCTTCCTGTTTGTATCCTTGTGCCACTAATTTGGCTTTGTTCCTCGTGACCAAACCGTCTTTATTGAGTTTATTTCTAAATACCCATCTTGTTCCTATGACCGGTTGATCTTTCGGTCTAGGGACTAGGTACTAGACTTTATTAATCTCAAACTGGTTTAACTCTTCATGCATTCCCAAGATCCAATCCGGATCTGACAATGCTTCATCCACTCTTTTTGGCTCAATCTGGGATATGAAAGCGGAATTAAAGTATTCCTCCAAGATTAGTCGCCTAGTTCGAACAGGTTTTGAAGGGTCACCTATAATTAGCTCAGGAGGATGATTTGTGTTCCTTTTGAGATTCGGTTCAGGAGTGTCTACCAAATCACCGTTTATTTGATCAAGGCTAGACATATCGGTAGGTTGAACAGGAGTGTCAGACCGATCGATTTCCTCAGTTTGAACCGAGGTGTCAGCTTCCTGCCGTGTGACAGCTTGATCCGGCTAAGTTTCATTATCACCCATTTGGTCATGGACAAACCGTCTGAAAACCGGAATCTCATCTTCACTATCAGAATGGATATTGTTGTTTTCCAATCTGTTGTGTAGATCAAACGATGATGCAGTGTTACTTTCAACCGATTCATCGAAAATGACATGAAGTGATTCCTCCACGGTTAAAGTTCTAGTATTGTACACTCTATAAGCTTTACTTACTGCTGAGTAACCTAACATGATCCCAATATCGGATTTTGCATCAAAAGCAGATAGGTAAGTTTTGTCATTTATGTGAATGTAACATTTACAACCGAAAATTTTAAGATACTTAAGGTTAGGTATCCTATCAAAGTATACTTCATATGGTGTTTTGTTGTGGAACTTGTTAATTAGAGACCGGTTTTGTGTGTGGCATGCAGTATTGATAGCCTCAGCCCAGAATTTCTGGGCAACACCCGAATCGGCTATCATGGACCTTGCGGCTTCCTTGAGAGTTCAATTTCTTCTCTCGGCCAGGCCGTTCTGTTTAGGAGTTCTAACACTAGACAACTCGTGTCTAATACCGGATTCATCAAAAATGCATTTAGAGTACTATTTGTAAATTCGGTTCCTCTATCAATCCTAATGCTATTGATGAGTGTTGATTTTTCGTTTTGTAACCGTTTAAGCAATGTAATTAAATTTGAGGCGGTTTCACGTTTGGATGCCAAGAATATTACCCATGTATACATAGAATAATCATCAACAACTACCATAGTATAAAGCATACCTCCTAGGCTGACGACCCTAATCGGTCCAAACAGGTCCATGTGAAGGAGATCTAAACATCGGTTAGATTGAATGTGTCCTTTACTTTTAAAGGTTGACTTAGTTTGTTTACCCATTTGACATGATGAACAAACCTTATCCTTATTAAATACTATATCTGGAATTCCTTCAACTAGCTTTTTACCGCGGATATAGTTTAAGGTTTTCAGGTTTAAGTGGTTTAACCTTTATGCCACAGCCAGGTTTGATCGGTTTTAGCCACCATGCAAACAGGGTATTCTACTTTATTTTTCCAATCTACTTTGTATATATTTCCTAACCTATTTCCGGTTAGCAGTATGATACTTTGAGAATTTTTAACTAAGCATGCATGTTTAATGAATTCTACAGTGTATCCAGCATCACACATTTGGCTAATGCTTAACAGGTTAAAATGCAGGTTTTCAACTAAAAGTACATTGTCGATTGTTAAGTTACCATGGACAATCTTACCCTTGACCACAGTTCTACCTTTTGAGTTATCACCGAAGGTGATCATTGCACCGATTTCTATTCTGATGTCGGTTAGAAGATTATTGTTTCTAGTCATGTGTCTGGAGCAACCGCTAACCAGGTACCACTCGGAGTTTCCTAGCCGTTTCTTCATATCCTGCAAAATGTACATATTTACAACTATTTGGTACCCACATTTACTTGGGTCCACAAGCGATTAGTCCCTTAGGTATCCAGACTTTAATAAGTCGGACAACTTTCCGGGTTATAGTTCTAGCTAGTTTTCCTGCACTCGGTTTGGAGTCTTTCTGCTTTCCTAAAGGTGCCTTATTCAGAGGTGACCTTTGGTTTAACCTATGTGGTTTGGCTTTATTACCTTTGGGCCGGTTGGCTATCCTTTTCTCAGGGTGAAACCATTTTTCAGAGCTAGTTGGACTTACATAGATTAGTTCGTCTTCCGGATATGAGGCACTTTGTTCCTCATCGTCGGTTAAGGAGCTCTTGACAAACTTTACAAAGGGAAGGTTGCTTTTTGTAAGCTTTAATTTGTCTGAATGGTTGCGGAGTCGTTGTCATTGTATCCAAGACCAAATTTGCATTTGGGATGTCTTTTGTACTTAGACATCTGGTTCACCATGTCACTGGATCTTTTCCATGCAGCTATTCGATACTGGATTCGGGCATCATCCTTTTCGGTCGACTCTTGGACTGATTCCTTGAACTGTTTGGTTTTAGAGGATAGTTCCGGTGCTATCTCGGTTTCTAGGGTTTTATCAGGTTTAATGATTTTTGGTTCGGTCAAGGTAGGTGCTATGGGTTCGGTTCTAAAGTTGAGTTGGGTAGGTATTAATGTTATAGATAAATCAAATAAAAGATTTTATAACTGTGACGGTTTTGGACATTTCAGGTCAGAATGTAGAAAACCAAGGAGAGACGATAGAAAACCGGAAGGTAATTATCAAGGCAACAACTATCAAAGCAACCGGTACTAGGGTAACAACTACCAAGGGAACTACTACCGAAGAAATGATAACCAACGGAACGACTATCAGAGAAACAATGACCAGCATGCCGACGAAGGGAAGGAGATTCAGAAAGCACTCATCGCATCTGACGGTGGAAGCGAGTGGGCGTACTCTGACAATGAAGACAATGAAGAAAGGGTAACATGTTTCATGGCAAACGACGAAGAGGTATTTGATTTCTCTTCTGATGAGTTTACTAAAGAAGATTTGATTTCTGCACTCAACGAAATGGTCGCTAAGTTCAGAAACATATCTGCATACATACCGACTCCAGTAGAACCTAAAACCGTAGAGTCAAATAGTACCACTATTAATACATGTGAAACTGCAGTGTATGAACCGGATGAACTATCCTTAGACAATAAGGAGACAATTCAACCGGTAACTGAAACCGATGAACGAGCACTGTATGTTATGGCTGCGTGGGAGAGATCTCGTCAAGCCGTAAAACAAATGTGTAATTATAAAAGACATCCTAAATGTAGATTTGGTTTCGGTTACGAATCAAAACAACCTAACAGGATGAAACTCACGAAAGACAATCTTCCATTCATAAGATTTGTCAAGAGTTCAACAACCGAAAATGACTTAAAACCGGAAGAAGAACTTAAATATGTAAGTCCGACTGAATCGGAAAACTGGCTTCATCTTGAGAGAAGGAAAGCCAACCGGAAACCAAACAAAACAAACAGATCTCGGTCTCAAAGAAACTCACCACAACATAAGGCATTCTTGAGCAACGGTCAAGAAGTCAAGTCAAACTTTATAAAATCAGATACCGGGAAAGTGATCCGACTTATTCAAGTTTGGATCCCAAAGGGACTAATCAACCATGGACCCAACTGAATGTGGGTACCAAAAAGGTGTAAATAATTTTCTTTTGCAGGTTAGGAGAAGCAACCGGCTAAAGAACTCGGAAGGGTATCTGGACAGCGGATGTTCAAGACATATGACCGGAAACAATGAGCTACTAACCGACATCAAGTATGAAACCGGAGCAATCATAACTTTCGGTGACAACTCGAAAGGTAAAACCGTGGGCAAGGGTACTGGTAGAAGAACTGCGTTTTAATCTATTGAGTATAAGTCAAATGTGTGATGTGGGTTATAAAGTTGAATTTCATAAAAATGCATGTTTAGTTAAGAATCAGGAAAATGATATCCTTTTAACCGGTAACCGAATGGGAAATATTTACAATGTTAATTGGAAAACTGATTTTGAAAAACCCGTGTGCATGATAGCCGGAAATGATCCAAACTGGCTTTGGCATAAACGACTAAACCATTTGAATTTCAAAACAATTAACTTCATATGTTCCAAAGAACTAGTTCACGGTTTTCCAAGTATTAAGTTCTCAAAAGACAAAGTATGTGTTGCATGTCAAATGGGCAAACAAATAAAGTCATCTTTCAAAAGTAAAGGAAACTATCAATCTGAACGGTGTTTAGAACTTTTGCATATGGATTTGTTTGGTCCGGTTAAAGTAACCAGTTTAGGAAGCATGCATTATACTATGGTAGTTATTGATGACTATTCTAAATTTACTTGGGTAACATTTCTAGCTTCTAAAAATCAAGCAACTCCAAACCTGATCAAATTGATTTTGAGAATACAGAATGAAAAATCTATTCGAGTAAACAAAATCAGAAGTGATAGAGGAACTGAGTTTATAAACAGCAATTTAACAACTTTTCTTGATGATTCCGGTATTAGACACGAGTTGTCTAGTGCCAGAACTCCTCAACAAAACAGCCTGGCTGAGAGAAGAAACCGAAATCTCAAGGAAGCCGCAAGGTCAATGATAGCGGATTCGGGTATTGCTCAAAAGTTTTGGGCTGAAGCTATCAACACCGCATGGTACACACAAAACCGATCTTTAGTAACTAAACGCTTTTCCAAAACTTCTTTTGAAATATACTATGATCGAATTCCAAGCATACGGTATCTTCGAATCTTTGGTAGCAAATGTTTTGTTCACAATAACGGCAAGAATTACTTGACCGCTTTTGATGCTAAATCCGATAAGGAAATAATGTTGGGATATTCATCTGTAAGTAAAGTCTACAGGATATACAATACTAGGACATTAACAGTTGAAGAAACAGACCACGTTGTTTTTGATGAATCGGTTGAACGAAACACTGCATTACCCTTCGACCTTCACAACAGAATGGAAAACTTCAATATCTATTCTGATGATGAAGACGAGGTTCCGGTTTTTAGACGATTTGTCAATGATCAAGCGGTTGATGCTGAACCTCAGCCTGCTCAAGCTGCTTTACCGCAGAAAGTTGACTCTTCAGTTTCGACTAAAGAAATCGGTCGGTCTGACTTTGTTCAACCTACCGATCAGTCTAACCTTGATCAACCAACCGAAAACTTGATAGACACATTTCGGATAAACCTCAGAAGGAACAAAAATCATCCTCTTGAACTAGTAATAGGTAACAAATCCTCACTCGTCCGAACTAGGCAACAAAATTTGGAACACTATGAAAACTCAGCTTTCATATCCCAAATTAAGCCGAAAAAGGTGGATGAAGCATTGTCAGATCCCGATTGGATACTAGCAATGCAGGAGGAATTAAACGAGTTTGAGAGAAATAAAGTCTGGTACCTAGTACCTAGACCGAAAAATAAACCGGTTATAGGAACACGATGGGTATTCAGTAATAAACTCAATGAAGACGGTTTAGTTACGAGGAACAAAGCCCGCTAAGTGGCTCAAGGCTATAAACAGGAAGAAGGCGTTGATTTTGAAGAATCATTTGCCCCTGTAGCTAGACCCGAGGCCATCAGAATATTTTTAGCATATGCAGCTTTCAAAAACTTCAAAGTCTTTCAAATGGATGTTAAAAGCGATTTTCTAAACGGTAAAGTAAATAAAGAGGTATATGTTAATCAACCTCCAGGTTTCAAAAACCCAGAACACGAAAACCATGTTTACCGGTTGAACAAAGCCCTTTATGGTTTGAAACAGGCTCCAAAAGCTTGGTACGATACATTAACACAATTCTTATTTGATCACAAATTCACAATAGGTTCAGTAGACAAAACACTTTTTAAATTTGAGAGAAAGGAACAAATATTACTCGTTCAAATTTATGTCGATGATATTATTTTCAGATCAACCGATCCAAAATTATGTGATAAATTTTCAAAGATGATGACTGACAAATTTCAAATGAGTATGATGGGAGAACTGAGTTTCTTCCTAGGACTTCAGGTTAAGCATATTGAAGCCGGAACCTTCATAAGCCAACCGAAGTATACAGCCGAACTATTGAAGAAATTTGGAATGGATACATGCGCTGAAGCGGCTACACCAATGAGTCCTTCCGTAAAACTAGATAAAGATGAGGATGGTCAAGCCGTTGACATCACAGCATATCGAGGAATGAATGGATCATTGCTTTATCTAACATTTAGCCGACCTGACATTTTGTTTGCGGTCGGGGTATGCGGAAGATTCTAAGCCAATCCAAAGCAATTACATTATACTGCGGCCAAAAGAATTTTAAAATATCTGAAGGGAACTCAAGAAGTGGGACTTTGGTATCCAAAAGACTCAAGTTTCAACCTCATAAGATACTCAGACGCTGATTACGCAGGATGCAAGATTGATAGAAAGAGTACAAGTGGAACCTGCCAGTTCCTAGGTGACCGGTTAGTCACCTGGAGCAGCAAGAAACAGACCTCAGTTGCAACATCAACTGCAGAGGCAGAGTATATAGCAGCCGGAAGCTGTTGTGCACAACTCCTCTAGATCCAACAACAACTAAGGGACTTCGGTGTAGAAGCCAAGGAATCTCCAATATTCTGTGACAACACCAGCGCTATAGCGATTACATACAATCCCGTGTTGCACTCAAGAACAAAGCACATTGATATAAGACACCATTTCATAGGGGAGCATGTTCAGGAGAAACACATCCGGTTGGAATATGTCTCGACCGAGCAACAAGTAGCGGACATCTTCACAAAACCGCTACAGGAAGCTAAGTTTTCTCACTTTAGAAATATTCTGGGAATTACTGATGTTAAGCAACTTATATCATGATCATGCATGCATATTGCTTAAACACATAATGAAAAACCGGGATATGTGTTCAGGGAGAATCTCTCGCTTCTCAAACCATATTCAAATAGGCCAGTGAAAATTTAAGAATGCTAACCGGGAGGAAGTCTCCGGTTATGACTGATTACTTCATAACGTCAAATCACGTGTATACTTACTACATGGTTGAAATGACCTGGTAGAAGTGGATATACTCAATCCAAAGTTGAACAAATGTTGACGTGACTCAACATTTCTTCACAATCGGAACAAAATATCCAACTAAAACCGGTCATGGAAAACCGCTCAGTACAAATGCACTCTGGTTTTGATGGAATGAACTTTTCCAGTTAATCTGGGATAACTAATTGAGTTTTCATGCATACCTTGAGAAATGAAGCCTGTAATAAATAAAAACAGTCTACCGCAATCGAGATGACGACATGTGTCCATCATCAAGAGAGGGAGACTCACATCTTGTCAATAGATTTTTGTCATCATGAATATCTTGGTAATAATTAGTTTTGATTTGGAAATAAACATTATACACTTCAACAAGTTAAAGCCTATTAACTAATTGATGACATCATCGAGCATGCTTAACCTACTAATCTAGCCGAACCCCTGGCTATATAAACCACCCTTAAATCCTCACAAATCTTCACAAAGTTCACTATTCACAAAAACAGTCTTGAGCTTAAACCATTTCAAGAACATGAACTCCAACTCTCTAACAAAGAAAATTATATTGGCTGATTTCAACTCAATCTACCAATATGAAGATCATGAGGTTAGAGAAATGTTCTTAGCCATTGAAAGAAGCGGGCTAAGAGGATTTCTCGAAAACAGATTCATTCTCGACTACCTAGTAGTCGAAGAATTCTTCCAGACCGCAAAGGAGGTGCATCGAGACATAATCGTTGCACAAGTTTACGGTCAGTCATTTCTATTCAGCGATACGGATTTGGCTGAATACTGCGGTTTGCCCACTGAAGGGGTAACCGATTTAACTTACTCTTCGGTGACCATGGAAGAAATGTGTCATCGGTTCTCCAATTCTAACATCCCGGTTAGACCCTGGGGTGCTAAAAGCCAACTCTTTCACAAGTACCAGCTTCTTTGTGAGATTTTGGGAAAATCCATCTTGGACAGAGAGAAAAGCTATTACTACACCCAAAGGCTTTTCGAGATGATGATCGCTGTTACGGTTGGGACACCAGTTAATTGGTCCTGGATCATCTTCAGTAATCTGAAGAAGATGCTCCTTTCAAACAAAAACGGCTACGCTCCTCAGCTAAGCGGTTTCTGTGCCAGTCTGGACATCCACTCCGGACCCTTCGTAACCCTCCATCCAAAGCTCACTAAGGAGAGAGTTGAAGAGCTGATCGACCGATGGGAAGCAGCCAAATCAAAGAGGAATCAAGCGGCTGGGTCATCCAATGTTTAAATTATCTCTAGTCCTTTGTCTCCTCTCCAAACCGGTAATTTTGGTGTACTACCGGTTTGGTACCATGAATTAATGAAGATCATTTCCTTCCATTTTAGTCTAAAATCTAAAATAATAAATGATCAACATTTAATGTGCCGTATCAAATCAAATCGAATCACTCTTGGAAACAGAAATCTCAATTTTTCTAGAAGCATGCCTGATTCGATTTGACCAGACGTGCCTTTATTCTCTTGAAAAGTTACAAAACATTTATGACCAGACATAAACGGTCTGCTTTTTCAAAATATCCTCATTTAATGCATCCAACCGCTCATGCTATAAAAAAAGGGACTCAATCTTGCATCTTCAAACACACACCTCCTTCACTTTTCTCTCATTTAGGGATTCCTTGAAGGCTCAAACACCATCCTCGTAGAGGAATTGTGCGAGTTTTTCAACAATGGGCATATTCTAGACGATGGTAGCATCCGGACCATCATTGAAGGACAATTTCTTCGGCTTACCGAAGATCAATTTGCCGCCTTCTTCCACCTTCCAACCGAAGGTTTCTCTGACTTTCCAACGCCATTCTTTCCGGCTAAGGAAGACTTCACTCATATCTTCTCCTCTTCCATCGTACCGGTTAAAGACCACGGGAAGAAAGAAAGATTTGCTCCTCACTACCAAGTCTTTCACGACTTGGTTCAGCGGTTTATCATGGGTCGAATGCCAAACCAGAACTACAACCGGGAGGCTTTCGACATCATGATAGCCATCATCCGCAACTCATCAATCAATTGGGCTACCTACCTCTTCAACAACTTGAAGCAGCTCATAACCGTTTCAAGGGGAAGGACCGGTTTCGCTCCTCAAGTCACTCGACTTCTGAAGGCTCAGCGCCGCAACCTTGGACCCGGTGTTCCTGTCGGACCGGCCAACACTATGACTCTATCCATGCTAGATAGATGGATATCGAGGATTGAGGAACGGACACCCGACAACACCGTGGACAAGTGGCTTGACTGAATGGTGGAAGGGGATTGGGTCGATCTAAACTAAGTTGTTTGTCTTTCTTTCCAGTTTTTGGTCATTTTACTGTACGACCAAAAAACCGCTTAACGACATCTTTCAGACTTATTTATAAAACTTTCTAATTTTACAGTCTCCGGTTTTTCTTTCCATACCCTTCTTTCCGGTTTTAAAGTTTAAAAAAAAACATAAGACTTCATGTTAAACGAAACTTCCGGTTAACAACGCTTCCAGTAAATTGGAATCTCAAGAAAAAATTAAAAGTTTGAAAAATTTACCGCCACGGTTTTACCGCACAAAATTTACCGCCCATTATTTTCACCGCATTTACCGCCGAAAGTTACTGCAGTAACTTTTGGAGGGAAAAATTGGCGCCAAAATACTATCAAGTGACGGTTCGCCTTCCAACCGTTCGAAACCGCGTCCTAAATAAGTTCAGATCAGTTCACTTTCAACATACGCTTTCTCTCTTTAAAAACTCTCAAATCTTTAAAAGGCTCTCCAACTTCCTTTTATCGCTGTTCTTCATCTTTCCTTCACAAATTTATCATGGCTCTAGGTAAAACACCCTTTCAATGGATGTTGCAGGTCGATTTCAACGACATCGACGAACACGCTGGGGATAAAAACAAGGCTGTGCTTCAATCTCTAAGAGATTTGGGATTGGAGGCGTTCTGGTCTGGACCGTTCGTCGTGTATCCGACAGCAGTTATGGAGTTTCTGGCGACGGCGACTCTGACGAAGAGGAAAGTCTCTGCCACCGTCAACGGCAAAGAGGTGAACATCACGTAGGAGTTTTTCTCTGAAGCCCTCGGTTTGCCTAACACCGGCTTGGACTTCAAAACTGACCTAACCGCTGCAGAATCTAATGCGGTCCGGTTGGTGATATCAGCTAACGATCAGGATCTGGTGATTCACTCAAGCCGGAAGAACAAACTGAAACCGGAGTTCAAGTGGTTGCTGAACATCATCTCTCGTTCAATTCAGGGTAGAGGAGGTAACTTCGATAACCTGACCAAACTTAAGCTTAAGATGATGATGGCTATTATCCGCGGTGACAAGATAGATTGGGGAGCCATCATTTTCGAAGAGTTCTGTGAAACGGTAATACAGAAGGATGGCCGGGTTCAGACATTCGCAATGCAGATCGTCAAAATTCTCAAGTTCCTTAAGATGGAACTTGGTGAAGGTGAACCGCTCCCACCCAACAACATTCTCAACTTCGAGTCAATGAGTGAGAAGACTGACAAAGCGGTTAAGCCGAAGTCTTCCAGAACGAATTCTTCAAAAGGGACTAGTTCTTCCGTTCCGGCTGAAGAAAGTTCAAAACAAGAAAAACCAAAGAGGAAGGCGGTTCAAGCCGAAGCTTCACAGAAGAAGAAGGGAAGGAAGAAGTCTTCCGCAAAGAAGTGCTCCAACAAACCGGCTGACTCCGAGAAAACCCTTTCCTCGGACAATTCACTTGAGAGAACCGGAAACGTTTTCCAGCCCATTCCAATCAACACCGTTCGTCCCATCAATGTTGACTCTCCACCATCAAGGCAAACCGAACCCTCGGGGAGCCACGAAACCGAGTCAGCATTAAAGGAGGCAGCAGAGGTAAGTATTCACTCTGAAAACTCCAAATCCCCAAGCAAGAAGATCGACAAGGTAATAGCCGACGTAGTCTTAAATACCTCGGAAGTCATTGTGGAAGTAGTCCAAAATATTGCTAGGGAAACCGAAGATGATGTGTCAAGTCGTCTTAAGTCAGCTGATCAGGGTGAGATACCCGATCAAAGTGAAATTCAACCGGTCGAAAAACGGCCAAAACCGTGAACATCACCCCTCCGGCTCAGGAGGGTAATACTGAAGAACAGGAACCATCCGGTTCAGTAGGGAACAAGTCTGCTCCAAATGATACAACGATCCAATCGGCCCAAGATGGGCCAACTACTTCAACAATCATACCTGAAGGGCCAGTTCAGGTTAACAAGGGCAAAGAGGTTTTATTTGAAGATTCGACGGTAAAGGGAAAAAGGTGTTCTGCAAACCGGCTCCCAACCCGAGATTATAACCGAGGCCAAGGTCACTTTTTCCGCAGAAGAAGAGGAGGAGATGTTTGAGGGGCTCATTTGGGACATGAACAGAGATGCCAGTGAGCTGATATGACCATACCTCTTATGGGTACAACTTCGTTGTGAAACAAAGTTGTCAGATATGATCCTGGAGATGAGCGGTAACAAACACTGGGAGAAACTCTTAGAATTAGAAGAATCGGCCCTCAAGCTGGCAAACACCAACCTTATCCAACCCGCATTCAGCAAAACCGCGGTAATTCTCGAATACGCTCGGTTACAAGTAGTAGAAGACGCATTAAAGGAAGCAGAAGGAGCAGCGTTAACTCCGATTGAATTAAGAATGACTGAACGGTTTCACCCAGTATGGGAAAAACTCCTTAAAAATCTTGACCGGCTCGATGCACAATGGAGAAACAACTGCAGACATCAATTAATCAATGCCGACTTATATCAAAGCAAACCCTTCTTTGCTGCCGGGGAGATATCTATGACAGCAGAAAACCAGGGACGAAATCCTCCTCAAACTGATAAGGCTCCGGAACTTGAGCAGGTAAAGCAGGTGGTGATCGATACACTTGAGTCGTGCCTTGGGAACTATAGCATCACAACCAATGAGAAGATTGCAACGGCTGAAGCCAATCTGTCGAATACCATCCGGGGATCCGTTCAAACCGAAATGGCCAACACCGTTCAAACCTCGATCAGATCCATGATAGATGAAGCTGTGCAAACTTCTGTCAAATCATTGATCGCAGAATCCATTCAAACCGCAACCGCTCCCTTAGTCAATATGTTGCAGGCTAAGGCTATTCAAATTGGGGAGTTGTCCAAACTCCAAGTGAGCAAAACTCAAGAGCAAATCAATTCTGACGCCGAAACTGCAAAGAAACTACAAGACGAAGAAAGGGAAAGGGAACGGTCAAGGAAGGAACTTGAAGACAAAGACCATGCGCTTGCCCAGCAGTGTAATGAGGAAGAACATGCAGTTATCCAGGAACAAATATCGGCTCAACCCTCACACTCTATGAAGACAAGGAATAAAAACAAGAGGAAAGCGGTTGCAGAGGTGATGAAGCGGGCAGAACAAAACAGTCAAAGAGTGATCGAACTAGTCGGGCTGAACGTACAACCTCTTGATGAAGAGGAAGAAGAGGACCTCGAAGAACTTAACCGGCGTAAAAAGAGGGCAATCGAAAGTTTAACCGCAACTCCAAGCTCCAGACCGACTGTTGCTCAACCGCCTCGACCACCAAAACCTGTCTGTGCCGGTTTTGGATTCGGCAAAAGAACCCCCGGCATATCAAGTATTGTTGACGGATGGAAAATTGACACTGCAAGAAGAGCCAGGGAATGGAAGGCAATGGAGGAAGAAGAAAGGAGGCGATTGGAAAAAGAACTGGAAAAAGAACTTGAAAAGGGGGGGCCATCTAAGCCTTAATTTCCTTTTCTTTCCTTAAGAATAATTTATGTTTGATTTGGTTTAAGAACTCAGTCGTTCTATCATGTTTTGAATTTATCAGTCTTTACACATCCTTTGAAAACTCAACACATGTCTTTGGAAATTGCTAAACAGATTTTTCAAACCGGCCATACATTACAAGTTTTGAATATTTATTCTAAATAATCAAAAAGGGAGAAATTGATAAGAAAAATTAAGTAAAGTTAATTTTTGGAACCGGCTAGAAAAACTAAACAATTGTTAACTTCTATGTGCAGGAACAGATCAAATCGTATAAACCGCTGGAGCCTCATGAATCGGCTGTTGAAACACTTCAAAGAAATCCAGTTCCAAGTGATCAAGTCAAGATCAGAGGAACCGGTTTTAACTCTCTCAAGAGACCGGCTAGCAAAGACAAAATTCACATTCCAGCCGGACTATATTATGTAAGAAACAAACCGGAAACTTCAATCTGCAGGAGTGACGCAATATGACGAAATAGACGTGTCTCGAAGGGATAAAAGAAGATAAGATCCGATCAGAAGCATGCGAGGAAAGAAATGATGATTTACTGATCCGATGTTGACAATCGGAAGGTGCATGCCTGACACGTGTCCGAATCTGCAAACCGGCAACGTCATATTTACCTAAAGAACCCCTGCATGCTTGCCAAGTGTTGAGGAAGGTCAAACGTGCAAGTAACCTTCCTACACCTGCGTGATGCTGGATCAACTAATCTCACGGTGAGAGAAGGAAGTGATCGTTGGGATCTCATTTACTATAAAAGGAAGATGAAGCGACCTCATTAATGACACGAACATATACGAAAGCAAGCGATAAGTTACAAAAATCTTAGAGAGATAAAATCTTACGATCCAAAGCCGATGTGTCATTAACCGGAAGCTTTGTCTGTGTGTGTTTGTACTGTGTTGTGTATTACATCAAAGAGTGAATTGGTGTAACCGGCGAGTAGCGAGTTGGGCTCGACCGGCATTGTAATTATTGTAACGTTGAAAGTTAGTGGAGATCCTTCTCATAACTTGAGAAGAAGGGGTGACGTAGGAGGGTTTGCTCCGAACATCCATAAAAAATCTTGTCTCGTGTTATTTCCTTCATTTACTACTTGCTCAACTAACCTAACCAAAATCAATCTTACTCCGTAAACCGGTCCGCTCATATCTCTAAAACCTACTCCTTCTAAAACATCATCTAAGTCGCATACGTTGCTTCAAACTGAAACAGACATTTCCGCCCTTGAACCCGGTTCAAGATTTAGTGACAGTTTGCTAAGTGCTGAGAACGGTTATAGTCTCTAACCGGACTATCACCAAAGTGTTGTGTGTGTTGTAAGAGGCCACCCTTTCTAAAACCGGAAACACCCCGGTCCTCCAAGGGCGTCCCCGATCCTAACAGTAGCCACCATTATTTTGTTTTCCTTGGTTCTTTCATTTCCCTCATGAATTTGAATCACCGCTTCCCATATTTCCTTTGCAGTTTTGCAGTCTCTGACCTTACAAAACGTATTCCTGTCCAATCCGTTAGTGATGCGGTTTCTGGCATGGTTGTCCAGATTGTTTCTTCTCCTGTCTTCAGTTGTCCAGTCCTTTATGTCTTTATCAATCTTTACCGGTCCTTCGGTCAGGATGAACTGCATCTCGTCATCCATGGTGATTAAATGCAGGTGTATGCGTGCCTTCTAGTTGGCAAAGTCGTCACCTTCTAGCATTGGGGGCCGATCAAAAGACATGCTTGCTTGAGTATTGAAACTAACTGCTCTAATACCAATTGTTAGGATCTAGGTCACAGTTGGGGGATCGGGGTCTGACCGGTTAGCGCCTTCACTCAATGGTTGGTGTTTAATCCGGTTAGAGATTAACACAGGGGTTTCAATACTACACAAACTGTCACAAACCCTTGAACCGAGTTCAAGCGCGGAAGTGGTTTGTTTCAGGTTGAAGCAGCACACACACTAGATGGACAGAACCGGATTTAGATAAGGTCAGTTTGGAGTATAGTGGGTCGGTTTTAGGACTCGGTAATTCGGTTTGATTAGAATAGGTTAGAGTACAAGGCCGACAGAAAGTAAATAACAAGGAAGAATTTTATTGATGTTCGGAGATAAACTCCTACGTCACCCCTTCCTCTCGAAACCGCGAGAAGGATATTCACTAAGGAATACACAAACACAATCCGATCGAGACTTATTTTCTGCTCGATAAACACTCGTACAATTCTCACCGAAATTGTGATCACACTCTAAATAGACACTTAAGCTCTAAATCTTGTAGAGAGATAAACTTGCAATAAATCTTAGAGCTTGTAGTTGGTAGAACTGGTAACCGTTTGTAACTTGTTTCTAGAGCTGCATTTATTCCTCTTGAGCTCCTTCTTTTATAGGTGAAATGTGCCAACGGTCACATTTCATTTCCTTGAATTTGATTGGTTGAGCAGAGGTTCAGTGATTCAGACCTGGCGGTCTAGGCTTCCAGTGTATAGGTCAAACCGGCTAGGTTTGTCTTTCACTCAATATGGCAACTGTCGGTTGGACATTTGCCTACACCTAGAGGATTGCGCCTCTGATTTATCCTGGAGTGGAAAGATATTATCGGACGATCTTATGCAGCCTGCAGATTGTCTTCAGACTTGTATGAATACGACAATACTAAAATCTGTCCCATCGGTATCATCCTCAACAGATACTCGAAGTATCTATTTGTACTGGTCGGTTGTTTATGTTAACCGGATGACTTCCGGTTTTTCCATAACTTCAGATTGACTGAATGTTCAACGATTTTGGCCTTCTGATTTGACCGGTCTTGTCTTTCTGATCGGTCAGGTTTTTGGTCGGTTGGGTTGCTTGACCGGTTGAGTTTCTTAACCGGTTGAGTAACTTGACCGGTTGAATTCTTTAACTGTTCTTGCACAAGAAATTTGTTTTTGTTAAGTTCTATTTAACCGATCTAATTTTATCTAACAAAAACATGAATGGGTTAATTACAAAATTATAAGATTATAAATATTAAATATTGTTGTTAAACTTACATTAACCCAGATATTAAATATATTTTTCAAATAAATTTATTTGTTTATAAACTTTTATATTTAAATAATAAATCAATGTTTTATTTTTATAGTAATATAAAAAATTAATTAGTTTGGTAACTACTTCCCTTTAGACCACGTCTAAAGGAGTTAGACCGCGTCTAACTACGCTTCCCTTTAGACCACGTCTAAAGGATTTAGACCGTGTTTAACTACGTTTCCCATTAAATTACGTCTAAAAGAGATAGACAACATCTATCAATGCACACTCCTTAGACCACGTCTAAAGGAGTTAGACGAGGTCCGAATAGGCAGTCTTCTTTAGATTTGTACCTGCACAAAGACAGTTTCACAGTTTAGTCTTATTCGTTTACTTGTGCATAACTAACTTTTATTTTAATTAATCCGCACATCATCAAAATAATGCCAGCTCATGAGTAATGATTATAACAATATTGATTTAAATAAACTTATTTCCTAATTTCATTTTAATTGACTCAACAAGTCGCCGCTTTAGTTTACATATCAAAGAAACAAAAGAAAAGAAAATCAGAGTATTAATTGATTAAGGGTTATGTGTTTGGTTGCGCATCAAAAAAAAGGTCATAACTATTATGCCCTATGTTCTTATCCCCAGCGATAGTCTCTACTAGAAAGTAGTTAGCCATATATTTATGAGTGTACGTTGCACATTGCATTATGTGTTTAGAATTCTTTAGCTTGTGTATATCCTAACTTGTGTCTAAACTAAAGAATTATCCATATTTCTTGTTTAAGATGACTCTAAGCTTCAATTTGATTTAGACGAATGTTGAGATAAAGCAATTTAGAATTCTCTAAGTTTTTAATATCATCTTTTAAGTCTAATTAGAGAATAACCATATTCTTAGTTCAAAGGTAACTTTAAATTCTTGATAGATTTTCTCTAGACAAAAGACTATATTATGAAACATTAGAATGTTTCTTGGGAACACGTCAACATCAATGTGAATTCACTGATTTGTATGTTGCTTGGAGTTTTTTTTCGAGTTCGAATTATGAATCCTTATACCAAAAGGAGTTCAAGAATGTAGATAGATGTAGATTAAGGATTAAGAGGGGAATTAGAACCCCATTTATGTCACAATCGAAATCAAGAATTTTCCCAAAAATAATGATATTTCTTAAATCATTGTGCATGAAAACAATATTTTTAGGAACACTTTCCACTAAAACTGTTTTTTCTCAAAAGTGTTACAAAAATTTTGAAAATTTTCATGGAGGTCAAAAATAAATTTGTAGACCCACTTTTGAAGTTGTAGAGATCTAGATATGAGCGTTTCAAATTACGTCATTTTCAAAACGGGCCCTGAAATTATGGAAAATAATAATTCTTGAAGAAATAATATTTTGAGCCATCCATGAATTTTTGGAATTTTTCTAAAATGATATAGTGGCTCCAATTAATAAAATAAGGTTGTTTGGTGTGAAAATGGAACAAATTTAACCATAAGGAATTTAAAATTTTACAAATTTGAATTTTATAGCTAAAATTGGACATATATAAAATATGGAGGTCAAATTAGATATGGAAAAATAGTTCAAGGGTTGAATTATTTTAGAGTTATTGAAAATAATCTAAAATTGAAAGTTTTAGGTTGAAATTGCACATATGTAGAAAGTCTAAGGTCCAATTTAATCCTTAATTAATAAATTTAATTTTAATTAGAGTTTCCAGAAAAATTTTAAAAAATTAGAACTTCGAGGGACAAAATGAACATCCCTAAAGAGTTTAAGATTCTGAAAAAGACAAAGATAAAGAAATGACCTAAAACCATTCGTCGTCTTCTTCCTTGTCATCGTGCGTCTCGCCAAGTTTCGATGCAGCATAACCTTCTGCAAAGATTTCTTACTTGACCTTGCATACATGGAAATCACACGAAACACTCGGAGAATAACATAAGGGATGTGGTGACGAAAAACAGAGGTGAACTCTCTTTTCTAATTTTGACTTCATGTTTCTGATGGAGGCTACATCTCACTTTGCTATGTCTTTAAGTAGAGGAGCTCATCATCTTCGGAACTCATAGGTGCCATAATCATCGTCAATTAGAGAACCGGTTCATGAGAAAGGAAGAAAAGGAAAATTAGAGGAAGAATCCACTACGGTTCAAGATTCCGGTAGGCAGCTTCCGTTTGGGTATTTCATGTCTTTATTAAGGCATCTTCATATTGATCTTCGATGATATCTTCCTTGCGACAGTGAGTTTTACAGAAGTTTTTGCTACGATCTGGAGAGGATAGAAGTCTTCGCTACAATCTGGAGAGGATCTGGTGCTCGTCTGAAAGACTGCTCAACGGTGTCTTTTCCGACGACCAAAATTTACAAAATCCAATGAGATTAGAACATTGGATTTGAGACTAGTCAAAACCTATCCTCTTCCTAGATAGACTAAATCTACTTAAGGACTTCTAGCAACTAGGGTAAACCAATCCATCAAACGATATTTAAACAATTTAATAAAACTAAAAAATTACTTATTGTACTTATCATATGTTAATTTACCATCGATTTACATAATGGACGACTGATATATGTCATGGAGTCAGGGTATATAAGGAACTTACCTGAATGTGCAAAATAAAGAATAACAAATGGAGAAGAAGAGTTCACTGGAGGATATGCAATTCTCGTATGAATCACCTTCAAAGTGTTCTTGATTTGGTCTAACTAGCTCTCAATTGTGGTTTTCTCTCGAACGTACTCTAGATTTTTTTAAAATGATAAACTGTACCTCAAATGAATGAGTTATATCCTTAAATACCCTTAGAAAAGGTTATCATTAGAATTCGGGATTTTAGTAGACCGGTAACTCGGTAAACGAGTTGAAGCTTGGGTGTTGCTTGTTATCAATTGAATGACAACTCAAATATCTTTCCAATGGTAACTCACTTGCACTAAATGGTCAAGTATGTTAAAATATAAGAATTTTCAAAGTAACATGAAGCTTGCTCTAGGATTGAAGTTGTTGTGATTGCATCTTGTTGTCGGGTTGCCTAGACAACCTTAACCGTCAAATGGAGACTCGGAACTGGTACCATTTGATCATGTTGTGTATTAGCTTTCCAATCATAGATAGTAAACCTAATATAAAGAGTTTTTTTGTCAAGTTTTGAATTTTTATTTTGATCCTATTTTGTTTGGATTGTGTTGCACCGCCGATCTCTTGGGGTTAAGAAGTTCGATTATAATTTTTATTCAAACGAGGCCTTCTAGAAGACCCTTGAAATTTTCCAAAACATCCAATATCATCTAAAATCATCGAGTATAGAGATATGGGTGCATTTTTTAGTTAGGTGATCTTTGTTAAACCTCCATAATCAAACCAATGCCAAAACTAGCATTTTTGGCCTTTTTCAAATATAGAGCGTCGAACATTAGCATGAAATCTCCAGATTATTTTAAATAAGCCTAAACGGACGAAAGCTTCTTGTGTTGAGTTCTGCTGACTCGTTCTTGACCCGACCAGTTTGACTATATTTTCACACTTTTTCCCTTTTGAAAGCCTCCTAAACAAAATTGTCAATAAAAATATTATACTCAAAATTCTTAATTTTTCGAACTCGTTAATCAAAATGTATCAAGCACCCGAATTCCAACATCTTATGAAAATTGTCGTTTGGATCTAAAAAAGCCTAAAAATAAGTGTTAGGTACATTTTTTCCAACAATAAAATTATACTCAAAATTCATGATTTTCCAAACTAGTCAATCTGAAGGTGTTGGATCATCTCAAGCTTGAGTGGTTTTGAAATTGGCATTAAGAACGATATTCAATGGTTGTCATTTTGCGCAAATTCTCAAAAGTGTTACTGAGGTTTGTTTTCTTGGTCCAATAATCAAGTATGATCATCATATTAGATCATGCTGGTTTATTTTAATTTTGAGGTGTATACAAAATGTCCCTCTTGAACAAAGTTTAGAGAAAACAACATCTTTGTAAATCTAATATGTAAATATTTTTCTTGGGAAAAAAAAGCATATGTTCTCCCTAACCTTACTTGGGGAACATATGCTTAAAGAATCATGCGTAATAGTAGTGAAGTTCGTGCAAAGAAGTGTCAATACATGCAAGAATAATTTAACTGTATTTAAAGTATGGGTATAGAACTTGTTGCATTTTGATTTCTCGTAGGATCGTAGCAAGCTATCCTACAATCATGTATTCTCATGTAGAGACTCCACGTACATCCAAAATTGTTTTAAATTTTGGAGTCCAAAATCGTTTTAAATTGTTAACAGAAATGAATAGAATAATCTTCCACATGAACAAACAAGAAATATAATTAGAAAATCTAATAAACACTATATCGATATTAGACTATATAAATCATGAAGTTTACTATTATGCCTTCAAAATTTCTCAAACCTTGAAACACTTCAATTTCTTTGTCGCATTTTGCAAAATTATGAAATTCTTGAATTTATTTGTCGTATTCTGTATAAGTGTGAAACCCTTCAATTTCTTTGTCGTATTTAGTATATTTTTGAAAATCTTTTATTTTTTTATGTCTTAATTTGTATATGTGTGAAATTTATATATTTAATTTAAATTAGTAATAAATCCATATACATATTATTGCGTGAATGTAGGTGTAAGTTTGAGACTTCATTATTATTTAAAAAATAAGTAATTCAATTTTCTTTTGTAATGATTAATTTTGATAGTATATATTTTGTGAGAGCAATTAAATGGAGGTTGATTGTTAATAATTATAAATATTAAATATTGGGGTTAAACTTACATTAAACCAAATATTATATCCAAACTATTTAGAATAATAAACAAATTTGAACGTGAGGTTATCTAACCAACTTAGAATATATTTTTCAAATGAATTTATTTGTTTATATACTTTAATATTTATATAATAAATTAATATTTTATTCTTGTATATTAATATAAAAAATTAATTAGTTAGGTAACAATGTTTGAAATATTTGTTAAAGATGCTTACAAAGTTTGGATAACATTAAACAATTATTTGTTTTATTTATTTCAGGAATATCTTCGAGAAATATTTGTTATGATTTTAATTCAAATGGTGAATTTAAAAATATTTCTTACTAAAAAAATAGATTATATAAAAAAATTCAAAATATTATATTAATAGAATAACATTATTTATTGATTATTTTTATATTGGAAAGAGAGAAATGCACAAACTCCTTACATATATTATGTGAACATATTTATGTATAAATAATGTAATATTATCTTCTTATACACAAGAAATTAATGATTTTTGGTATCTTATAAATGGGTAAAAGTATAATTAAAAAAATTGCTTGGATTATGGACTTTAATTTATTACCTCTAACAATTAAGATCACTTTAATTTTTCTTATGTTTAATTTGATATATTTTTTTATGGTAGGAATAATAATATATTATTTAGCAAAGAGATATTACACTATTTTTAATATTTTTTCAAATTTTTTCCTTATTTTTAGCTTGAAATAAAAAATTATTACTTAATATTTTATAAACTCTAATTCAAACTAACATTTAAAAAGAGTTAAATTATTATTTTAAATTCAAATTAAATATTATAAAATTAGTATTATTGTATTGTAATATTTTTAGCACTTTATACACATAATCATTTATTTTTTTAACAATCATATATTAAAATCTAATTAGTTAATTAAATCGCATATTTATTAAAAGTAAGTTTTTGAATTTCAAATTCTATGTAATGGACGAATGGTTCTCTTCTTGGTTTGTTTTCAATTTTTTGATTAAAAAAATTATTCGATATTTATAATAAAAGTTTCAAATTAATATATGCGCAAAGTTCAAAATTTATTTTATCTGAACTTATATATATAATTGTTCAGCATTAATATAATCTTATTTAAAGAGAACAACTATTAATCTATATTGAACAACAATAAGCCATTTTTGTAAAGTTAATATAGATGATTGATAAAAAATGAATAATAATAAAGGAAACATTTTACTTCTAAATTACCCGAATTACTGGAGTATTTAAAAATATATAACAAAGAAGAAATAATAAACAAAATCAATGTAAATACAAATTGCTCCACGTTTTACAACATAACACGAGGAATGAGCCTGACCTGCATCATTAAGATCCTTGAAGTCCTCATTCTAAATAATTTTTGTTTATATTAAATTACAATTAATCCTCAAAATCATTTCATAAGACTCCACTCCATCCCTTCCAAGCAAATCATGATGTAAATCATGATGCTGACACAATCACTCATATTTAATAAACTTATTAAATGTAGAGTAGAAGACAAATGCATACAATAATGTTATTATTAAGAAATAAAAAGTTTGACATGAAATACAATAAAAATTGGGTGAGGTTACAATAATGTTATTATTAAGAAATAAAAAGTTAGACATGAAATACAATAAAAAAATACAAGTGGGTGAGGTTTATAAAATGATATGTATTAATATTAAGTTATATGTTTATGATGGTTTATATAGAGATATCACAAATTAGTTTGATTAAGATATATATGAATTGGATGTTTTCAAACATCAAACACAAGTATATAAAAATCTTACTGACTTATAATAAGTCTATATAAGCAATCATAAACATGTAACTTATTATTGATACTTTTTTTTACCTATCATAAACCTCGAAAACATATTTATGTTTTGTATTATTCGTCTAAAATGCAAAATATTTGCCCATTAATGTTACTAATATTCCACTCTTTAACTATTTTAATTAATAAAATCTTTTAAACATAAGAAATTTTTTATAATAAACGGAAACAATTTAATTGACTGAAACAAGATAAAGAGTACGGATATGTTTTTCTCGAGGAATAATTGTGTCCATCAGATGTTGATTCTAAGAATGAAAAAATCGTTCCATTAACAATGTAAATTTACTTTATACTGAAAGAAGACAATGTAAATAAATTAAAATACAATATTTTATGTAGTGAATATAATAAAATTATAAACATCAACATCAAAATAGTGATTGAAAATAAAAATAAAAATATATAATGAATGATTGATGAAGGAGTTAGAGAAGATGGGAGTATGAGGGAAAAAGTTAAAACAACTTCTATATTTATATAGTTCTATTGATCTAGATATTCAATTTATATTAAAATAATATAATAAATAAAAATAAAAATTATATTAATCTTGTTGTAATCCTACCGGGATTTTAGAAATAACTTTAGCCAGATTTTAGAAATAACTTTTATCTGGATTTTAGAAATAACTTTTATGTATAATATAAAATATTTTTTATGTATAATATAAAATATGATTTATGTAATTAATTAATAAAAAAATAAACTCTTTATTTAGATAAATATATATTTAATATTTTAGATTTATTTTCTTAAATATCTCATACAATATATTTTCATTTAGTAAACATAAATTTTAAAATATTATTTCACAAAGTAAGAATAACATATTTAGTACTATTAAACACAATAAATTAATATAAAGATCAAATGACTTATCTATTTATTTTCAAAATGAAATATTATTAATATTTGATTATATATCAATTTAAATAAAAAAAAAATTATATTAAACTTGTTATAATCATGCTTAGAGTTTAGAAATAAATTTTATGTGTTTAATACAAAAATATATGTAAGTAACTTATTAATATGAATATTTTTTTTAGATAGAGATATATTTAATATTTTTTATTAATTTCCATCTATAGCTCCTAAAATAAATTTTTATATAGTAAACATCCATCTTAAAATATCATTATACTATATACAAATAAAATATTTAGTACTATCAAAACACCATAAATTAACATAAAGAAAAAGTGACTTATATTTTTGTTTAGGAAATGAAATATTTGATAACATTCTTAATCTCTATTTTTTAGAATGTATGAAAACTACTAATAATTTTTTGTAGGGTCTTTTGATTATCATTCTTAATCATAACTAGGGTTTGTCTAGCTTTGATTTCTGACCCTCCCACTTTTAGGATTTAAATGAAATAGTTTTAACCGTTTTCCCAAAAAAAATAAAATCATTACTAATATGCCCCCTCTTTAACTATTTTAAATAATAAAGTATTTCAAAAATACGAGAGTAGTGTTAATAAAAGAAATCAATTTAATTGACTAAAACAAGATAAAGAGTACAAATATATTTTTCTCGAGAAATAATTGTTGCCATCCGATGTTGATTCTAGGAATGAAAAAATTGTTCCATTAACATGTATTTCATGCTGAAAGAAGAAAATTTTAAAAAATTAATATACAATATTTCTTATTTTATGTAGTAAATATAATAAAATTAAAAGCATCAAAATATTAATTGAAAAAAAATTAAAATTCATAATGAATGACTGATGAAGGAGTTAGAGAAGATGTCAGTATGAGGACTTTATATTTATATAGTTCTATAAATGCTTCTAGACACTTGAATTTAAATTTAAATATTATAATAAATAAAAATAATTTTTTTATTAATTTTGTTGTAATCCTACATGCATTCTAGAAATAACTTTTATGTATAATGTAAAATATGATTTAATTACTTAATTAATAAAAAAACCTAACCGGTGTGAAGATAGGTGTTACAGATTGTTGTGGTAGTTGTGACGAGGATGACTGATCCTGAACAAATTTGTTAATACTGTCAACTGTTCTATTATTTGTTGAAAAGTAGCATTCATTTCAGCAAACTCAGTCGGATATACCGTATCAACCCTTGGAGTTCCTTCGGCCATTTTTTGGAGCACAAAACATCCAGTTTTAGGTGTCTTCTTTGCGGGGCCGTACTATTCAAAGAGGCTGGCGGGCTGCGATCACGTAGAGATTGCAATTGTAAAAACAAAATAAAATGTATATGCAAATAATATGACTTAGCATGAACATCTAAGTATTTTATATATTTTCTTTATGGACCTCTGATTTTATATAGTTCAAAATTTCGGAGTCCATATTATATTGTTTTTTGAATTCCATCAACTATATCTACTAGTTTGTAAATCCTTTGGCTTACAATAGTGGTTAAGCTTAAATTTTCCGCCTTTTTTTACTTTTAGGGAGAATGAGTCCTACTATAGCAAGTAGAGGTGATGGAACCTTGGTTCTCTTATTCTTGTTGGTGGAGGTACTCTTCCATAATTTGGTCCAAATAATCTTTTCGGTCTTTCGGGATACCCATATTGACAACAACATTCTAATTTTTGAGGTAGCTTTCTTTAGTATTATGGTCAATAGGCCTCTCTATTGCAACGACACAATCACGATAAGGAGGCATAAAATCTCGTCCAAATAGTTTTAACAGCTCACTAGTATAGTAGGAGGTGACCCACTCAAGACCAAAAGTACAATTATGGGTTCATCATCCATTAGATAAGCCATGTTCTTAATGCCATACCACGGTAGGAGTTCACGGATAGAATCATTGTCATGGATCGGCACTTCTAGTGTGGAACTCCTAATGCGTTGGCATTGGATGGTGGCACACATCTCACTATCGTGAACCAGGGGAGGTATGCACTCCATCTTTTTCAAATGACACACATAGAGAATGATGGATGCCCTCTCTTGCTTAAGTAGTAGGTAAAATAAGATTTATTTAGTCCTAACAATGTTTCAACTAGGATAATTCTAGTGGGATCCTTATTTCCTTCCCTAAAGTGGTAAGTCACTTCTAGTATCTTGGTGGATGGTATGCGGTTTCTTGATGGGGCGAGGAGAAACTGGGCCATCATGATCGTCATGGTAAGTAGGGAGATACTGAAATTATGCAGAATATCTACGCCCTAAGTATCCATCTTTATCCATCATGAAAGATCCGTGTATGTTCTTGCCAGGATCTTGTTCTCCGTGGTCTTTGTATACCCAAACTCATCATGAATGAGGCACATGAGAGACATGGATTCGGTAAAAGGCTTGAACCTTAGGATGTTCTTGTTATTGATCATCATAATAACTTTAGACTCTTCGATAGACGGGAAGATCGGGCAATCTCCTATGATAAAGTCTATGTGTATTGGATCCCACTTTCACTGCATCTCTATCATAAAATTATGATGGATTCGAAAGTGAGTATTCTTGAGGGAGGCGTTTAGGCTATAACCTCGATAGTCCCATTACGTTTTGTAGAAGTGGTGGTTCCAAAGGAACATATCTTCATTCTCTATTAGGGACATTTTATGATCATATAATCACTTGACAAACATGTTGTTTGATTTTATAAAGAAAACATTCTTAAAGATGTTCATTATGTCTATTATAGATGTATGCATGTATAATAAATAAGCACGGACAAGTTGACTTGTCACAATTCTGTTGTTTGGGGATGTCAAACAATGGTTGGATAAAGTATCTAGGTTTTGTGTGGTAAGGTTTGGTTGAGATTTAGTTTGGACTTTCCCCCCACCGTCGCTAAGGTTGCATCTTAATGGATGTATCAAAGACAAAGGAAAGAATCAATTACGGGTTCCTAGGTTTTACTCACGCAACATCTCTAGGTCACAGACCGGTATGATCAATCTTCACGTAATTCGTAGAAGTGCAGAGTTCCGATTATGTACTTCTTCATATACTACTGGTTGATGTACCCGTTTGGTTACTAGCAACTATTAAGATAAAGCCTAGGTACCCTTTGAGTGATGAATCCTTCAAGGTGGACGATTATGAGAGCTTGAAAATTTATAAATAAAAATTTATATAGCTACAGTTTTATTTATAAATCAAATGTTCCACAAAAGAGTCGCCAAAAATTTGTACGCGCCCTTTCCATCGGGACCGGCCCTAATACGGTTCTTCCGATTTTTTTAGGTTCTGATTTAAAAGTCAGATCGGACTGAGTTGATCAAAGGTACCAAAATATAGCTTCGATTTACATGCCAAAAATGTTTTTTAAGTAAAATATTTTTAAGAAAATGATTTGTACAAAAATGTAGCTTTGGCGCTTTAGAAATTTAAAAACAAATCTTTTTGATGTACGTATAAAAATGTAATATAACTAGAGTTTCCATAACGGGTCCGTTGTTTATTTACGCTCGGGAAAGGCTTCGCGCAATGTCCTCTACACCGGTTGAAAATTATTTAATTTTTTAAAAATCTTAGATAGCTAAAAAAATTTTTATAACGTTTATTTTCTCAAATTATAAGTTTGGGGGTCTTAAAAAGGGTAGATTTTGGTTACATAAATAATTGTACAAAATTATTTAAAGGTGCGTACATATGATTGTGTGTTGTACAAGATTGAGTAAAACCCTGAAAAATATCAGAACAAGATGTTAGTGTTTAAAAATAAACTCTAAATGACACTTTAGTCAAAATATTTTTGATTGGGGTCCAAAAATAATTTAGGAATTGGAAAAGTGGAACCAAACCGGCCTTAGGATCGGAGTCCTAAGGCTTGGGTCCATTTTCATCGGTTAAGGATCGGAGAGGCTCGGCGTAAATTGAGGGAGCTCTCGGTCGAGGCTCAGGACCATCGGTCGAAGGATCGGAGAGGCTCGGTCTATGTACAAAAACCTACCGGTCATGGACTATCTTAGGGCTAAGTTTCTCGTCCTACATTTAGGATATTCGGTCCTAGAGTTGGATCTCTTGGTCCTAGCATTTGGGAGTCTCGGTTCTAGGTCACATATATCAGTCCTAGTCAAAAATCTTCAATCGAATTTTCCGGTCCTAGGTCAAGAACATCGGTCTTTAGACTAGGTCCTAACTCAAGAACATCGGTTCTTGGGCTCGATCCTAGGTCAATTTTCACGGTCGTTGGTCCTATAGGACTCGGTCTCAAGTCTTCATTTGGTTGAATTTTGCAAGTTTATATCTTTTGATACAGATCATGAAAATATTATTTGTGAGTTGCTTATAACTTTGTAGGATGTAGGAATCATAATCCCTAATCCTAGAACCAATCAATCAAGCCCTAGAATAATCAATTGTACAAAATGATTTTTAGGGCATGATTTGGGAACTTTCGAATTAGGTCATCTTAGAGCCTAATTTTTATCTAATAGCTTATAAATGATGTTTATAATCATTTAATCAAAACAAGAACATTAATCAAGCTTTGTAACAATTTTTAAAACTAAAATTTAATATTTTATTTTAAATATTTTAGTTCGATCAAACATGATCCTGATGTATGTAATATGATTTAAAATTTATCCTAAAATATTTACAAACATGTTAAACAACTATTTGAATCAAAATTCAAGCTCGAACACAAAATTCTAATTTTTCAAATTTTCAAATCAAATTGGGTTTATTATTGGGGTTGAATTGAAAAAATTTCTTTCAAGAGAAAGCTTGGAAATCAATTAAGGATCGATCTCGGTTATAGAAAGCATATAATTGAACAATAAATAAGATCAACCCGATCGAACTTGAATATTTAAATTTTGAATCACAACTTGAAATACAGATGGTGTGTAAGCTTTCTAGGGATTGGAAAATATTCCAATGATCTTTATGAAGCTTTACAAAGCTCTAAATTGTAGCTTAGAACGTCGGAACGGTTTCTTCAAAAAATAGTCGCCTAAGATTTGAGGAAGATCTTTAAATAGGTAGTAATGGTTGGATTTTATTCAATGGATTGGAAAAATAAGACCTATGGAGTATTTATACTCTAGCTAGGCCGGTTTCGAAATAGAATTCGTGCTCAATTTGGCTTCTTTAACCTTATCCTTTGATTTTTAATTTATCCTCATCAACCTAGTTCTAGGATAGGGTTTGAATTCCTATCCTACATGAATTTAATGTGAAGGAGAGACATGTACGTAGTCAAAATCTAGAGGGATAATGATGGAAGATTGCGAAAATAGAGCTTCTAGAAGGTCGTCGGCGTCAGGGGCTGATCTCTGGATGTCGTAGTTGCATTATGTTAGTTCTATCGATCGATCGGGCGTTCCGTTAACATCCTAGATAACAAACGTCTCATGATCTACTACATCATGGGTGTGCTTCGGCTTGGCTACATCCAGATGCATGGAATGTCTTCGCGCGTTGGATGAATTCCAGACATAATTTTTATTACACAGGATCACTAGTTTATATTTTTAATAATGAATTTTTAACCCTTTCTTATGTTTTTCTTCACAAAATTAATACACACATATTAAAAATGATATCCATATGTTTTATTTTTGGGTTTTTTTTTGTATTTTGGGGTATTTATTTATTTATTTTTAAGACATAAACTATACTTAATATATGTTAAAAATCACAATAAAATTATTTCAACCCTTTTGGGGATTAATTTGGGTCAATAAATACAATATTTTAACCCCAAGTTATTTTTGGATTTTCACCTAATTTTCTAACTAAGGTTTAATTATAACAATAATTACCGTAATTTAGTTTTAACTTCTCCTTTGAATTATTTTGAATTAAAAAATTTAAAATATTATTTTAAATTTATTAATATTATTATAAATCTGGATATGTCAAATTTTCATGCTTACAATTACCCTTGTTTGAATATTTACCAATGAAAGATCACTAAAAGCAACGCTTAGAAGCACTTTTACAACTGCTACACATAGCATGAATAGGTCACTCCAACTAAAGCACATTACAAGTTCTATCTTTCCTAACTCCCGCATTATAAAATGAATATAACTTAGTGTTAACATGCCATCCTCGAATCAACATTTTCAAAACTAGTTTGTTGTATTCAAACTATATTCGAGATGGGTAGGAACTCTATAAACACTAAAAATGTTTATCGACACAGGCAACAAACACATCAAGAAAAGATCGGCACAGCGGCACGATAGTCACATACGACACGATCGCCTTAGGTGATACAATATTGTCTTGAGTTGGAAGTCGTCAAATCGGCACCGAAATCACCATTTATCAAAAGAAGTGCGATTGGAACATGTGGCACGATTCACACAGGCGGCACAACTCGATCTGCACGGACGACACGATATTGTCTTGCATCATAAATGATCAACTAAATTTCTCTAGTCTAGTATTTCTTGTGCATTTATAAACATCACTAGAATTTTCTCTCGATTGCGGTTTATCTTTGATCATTTCATAGGTTTCCTGCAATTACTCTGTTCTTTTTCTCTATTTCTGCCATCATGGAGAAGGGAAAGAACAAAAGTAATAAATCTAAAGAAGTTTGGGATTTTGTGTAGGAAGGAATTAAGGAAGCAACTGTCAAAGAAATTGAAAGAATTGTTGAAGAAGTTATCAAAGAACAAAAAGATACCAACACATGTAAGTAATCTGCTTCAACTGCTACTGGGAAAATTCCTGTTGAAAATGATGCAGGAAAATAGGGGGATAATGAAGGATCTTGGAAGATACACTATAATGAAAGAGCCAATCTGCATGGGCTTAAGAATCAGATTACAAAAGTCTTTATGCATGCAAAAATAGGAGAAATTGTCTTCAATAAGGAGAAAGAACAACAGATTACAATTCAATTCAACATCCATTATCTTCAAGACTGGAATCTGCTGAAAAAACAAGAATATGTTCAATAGTCAGTTACTATAATAAAGGAGCTGATGAATTCTCCCAAATCTAAGTCATATACTATCAGGAGTAACTCGACATGTAAAATTAATGAAGTCTGGAAGAATAACAATGCAAAAAGTTAGAAGATAATGTCTATAAAAGGAAAATCTATTTGGGCAATACACAAACAAAAGTGGAGGTATTGAATTATCAATTTGAATTTAAATTGCCTACTAAAGTAGAGGAAAACTGTATAATGGAATGGGAAATGTACTTGTGGGAAACTATATAGGGAAAAATAGAGTATCCTTTCCAATTACTAAAGATGCACTGTTGAAGTAATGGGAAGGAAAAGGGCTGGAGAAGATTTCATCAAATGTCCATGATTTATATTTTCTTAAATTCAAAAAGGGATCTAATTTGGAGGAAATTCAAGAAAATGGGCAAACATAAATAAAATCCAACTGTATGAAATTAAAAAATTGTCTGAAAACTTGAACCTATTGATTAAGCCAAAAGAAACTGCACAGATATGGTTCAAGCTCTGGAATATACTTATACATATATACAATTCTGAAGCACTTAGTCATTTTACAAGTTTATTGGGTAGATTATTATACATAGATCCAATTACTGAAGGAGGAGAGCACCTATAATTTGCTAGAATTAGCATTGAGGTGCATCCTAGAAGCACGCTGCCGAAAAATATGACCGTAGTAGATAGAAAAGGAAAATCTGTTGTCATGGACATCACTTATGAGTGGAGGCCAGATAGATGCTCTTTATGCAATACCTTCCAAAATACAAGCCAGAAATGTGATTTTCTAAGGAAGAAGATAAGAAAATCCATAAAGACCAGAAAGTAAAGATGCAGGAAAATGAAACAGAGGTGACTATTTTTAAAGAGCAAAATGTGGTTAAAGAGCATGAAACAGAAGATAAAGAAAATTATGTACAAGAAGAAAGCAGTATGAAGAAGGAGGTGGAACCTCAACTTAATCATTTTGAAGAGATAATTGAGGATTCTTAATCAAATTAAGTTGAAGTGGTTGTTGATGAAAATAGAGTGGAAGATACTCAAGTTAATCAATAGGAAGAAGAGAATTACAAGATTGATACAGAGGAATCCAAAGTTGCTGAAAATTCCAAAGCTGAAGTTGAAGGAAATAAAGACAATGATCTCGAAATTCAAGTTGAGAACAACAAGGTGAAAAGCCTGGAAATCATGAATAATAATTATTATATCAAATCAGAACGGGTTCATATAAATAAAGAAATCAAAATGAGAATAGGCAATATTCATCAACCTCTTCAGTTCATCCCCCTTAAATTGTTAGAGGAAGGGGAAGGGGAAGAGTAAGAGGAAGACAACATGTTGAAATATCAGGTTGGTATGGAAAGAAAAATCCTAATTGGGATAATTAGGATTTAATACAATTTGTAATCATTGTTTGTAATATCTGTTATTTGTATGTTTGATTACTAATAATTAGGTTATTTAAGGTCGTTTGAATGTCATCATTTAATCATAGCTAAAATTTGTCTAGATATTATTCTTGACCCTCCCACTTTTGGAATTTTAATGAAATGGTTTTTATAGGATCGACGTAATCGATAGAGACGAGGGTCTGACTATTGATGACGGCTTTAGAAAAATAGTTTGATAGAAATCATGTTAAGGATTTAAATCACTTTCTATTCCACACAAACCCTTGCAAACTCTTGAACGATTCAAGTGCGGAAACGTTTGCTCGGGTTTGAAGCTAAGAACCAAAGAATGAGAAGATGGCAGAATGTAAATGACACAGCAGTTTGTTTATGGATGTTCGGAGCAAACTCTCCTACGTCACCCCTTCTTCCAACCACCGGAAGGATTCACTATAAGTTTCTTATAATCAAATACATTTGCACGATTAGCTCACTGTTGAACAGAACAGACTCTGTTCAACTTAAAATATAATGAAGTATATAACTCAGCTAAAACAATGCTTTGATTCTAACCCTCTCTTGATAAACACACAGTAAAGCAAGAAAGAAACTCTTTCGTATATCAGTTTGTATGTTTTCGTATGATTCTCTAAGTATCGATAGATCGATGATTCATCCGTGGTCCTTGAAGATCTTTAAATAGAGAGTAGGAACCAACAGTCGAATCTTCCATAATGACACGTGGCGAGCTTCCATTGGAACGCCTCCATATTATACAACACACTCTAAGCACCAGGATCGTGGCCGTACCAATCTGGTAGTGCGTCAAATATTCTTCTAGGATATTCCTATAAGAAACAATTAGTGGGAAGATTATTTTGCTTACATGGAATTAATCAATTGGTTGTAACTGACTGTTGTACTGATCTTCAATGGAAAGTGGAGTAGGTGTAGAGTACAACTAATTGATCGTGGGTAGACAGGTGCTAGCTTCAAGCAACTACCTAAGCATGGTATTAGACGTTTTTCACTTGGATGACCTCGTCTAATGAAATTAGACGCCCACGTCTAATAGCAGGATCCATTAGACCACCTAGTCTAATGGGATTAGACGACACGTCTAATTACGGTTCCTTTCAGACTAATCTGAAGGAGTTAGAATGCACGTCTAACTTTCATCTGTTAGACTGCACGTCTAACTACGTATCCCTTCAGACTAATCTGAAGGAGTTAGACTGCATGTTTAACTTTCATCTGTTAGACTGCACGTCTAACTACGTATCCGTTAGACTGCACATCTAACTACGTATCCGTTAGACTGCACGTCTAACTACGTCTGTTAGACTACACGTCTAACTACGTTTGTTAGACTGCACGTCTAACTATGTATCCGTTAGACTGCATGTCTAACTACGTATCCGTTAGACTGCACGTCTAACTACGTATCCGTTAGACTGCACGTCTAACTACGTATCCGTTAGACTGCATGTCTAACTACGTCTGTTAGACTGCACGTCTAACTACGTATCTGTTAGACTGTACGTCTAACTACGTATCCGTTAGACTGCACGTCTAAATACATCTATTAGACTGCTCGTCTAACTACATCTGTTAGACTGCACGTCTAACTATGTATCCGTTAGACTGCACGTCTAACTACGTCTGTTAGACTACACGTCTAACTACGTTTGTTAGACTGCACGTCTAACTATGTATCCGTTAGACTGCATGTCTAACTACGTATCCGTTAGACTGCACGTCTACTTACGTATCTGTTAGACTGCACGTCTAACTACGTATCCGTTAGACTGCACGTCTACTTACGTATCTGTTAGACTGCACGTCTAACTACGTATCCGTTAGACTGCACGTCTAACTACGTCTATTAGACTGCACGTCTAATTACATCTATTAGACTGCACGTCTAACTACGTATCCGTTAGACTGCACGTCTAACTACGTCTGTTAGACTGCACGTCTAACTACGTCTGTTAGACTGCACGTCTAACTACGTGTTAGGATCGGGATGGCTGATAGGGGACCGGGGTTCGGTTAATCAGTAATCACTTACAACACAACACACTAAATGGAACTAATCCGGTTAGAGATTAGAACCGCTCTTAACACTACACAGATTATCACAGATTCCTGAACCGGGTTCAGGGGCGGAAATGCATGTTTCAATCTGAAGCAACGTATGCGATTCAGTTTGGAAGACATTAAAGAGAAATCGTTTTAAGGAGAGTTGAAAGTTGGTTCAGTTGAAGTTAATGATATTTAGGTTCGGTTGGGATACTTAGATGTTTCGGTTCGGTATGAGTGAGTAAGTCGGAATGTAAAATTAAAGAACACGAGACATGATTTTTATGGATGTTCAGAGTTTAATCTCCTACGTCACCCCTTCTTCTCAAACAGTGAGAAGTATATTCACTAACTGGAATATTACACAACCCAATACACAATCCGAACGAGTCTTATTTACTGCTCGTCGGTTACACCACTCACACAGCAATGTAATAATTTTATACTTGGTAAAATACACAAATTTCTTCTTAGAACACTTTCGATTTGAGAACAGATTATCTATATCAACTCAGGATGTTCTTCGGGCTTGATTATATGAAAAGCTTCGTTGATTCTTGCTTGCGCTCGTTGTATATATGCGTTTCGTGTATATAAACTTTTCTTGGAGATTTAACGCGTATATGTCTTCAGCACCATGAGCTTCTATTAATATGGAAAATATGACAACGGTCATAATTTTCTCTTTCCTTGGATTGATCATCTGAAGCCGTGCCAGTCAGGTTCAAGTTGCGTGCATGTTTTGCCATTTTGGACACATGGTAGGCATACATTAGCCGGTCGCCTGTTTTAGAGATTTGCTTGAGATTTTGGAACATTTAATCATCATTGCTTTTGTTGCATGCTTCTGACTCAGATCACGGGCCCTTCTTAGGTTCATTATTCAAGAAATCCATTACGTCATCTTTCACAAATTTCATCGATTTGAATATTTTTCCGTTGGCCTTAAGATCTTCGATTTTTGAGCCAGTCAGAAAGAAAGCTTCATCCAATTTTTCAATTTAGCTGATCCGGTTTGGAGAGTAAGACTGTTCTTCTTTGATTGTCCGGATTTCTTTGAGATAGGAAGTCTCAGCTGGTCCGGTGCGGTTACCTGTAAAAGAAATATTAAGACCGGTTAAGTTCTTTTGTCCGGTTAAAATTAACTTACTTAATTTTTCTAACAATTTCTCCCTTTTTTATTATTTAGAATAAATATTCAAAACTTGTAAGTGCTGGCCGTTTTTTTTTTAAATTAACTTACTTAATTTTTCTAACAATTTCTCCCTTTTTGATTATTTAGAATAAATATTCAAAACTTGCAAGTGTTGGCCGGTTTTTGAAAAAGTTTATCAATTTCTCCCTTTTTGATGCTTTTATCCGAGAAGCATCAAAATTAGTTTAATAAAACAAGATAATATTATATATATACGTATATTGAAAATAAAGTTATGACCGAAACAAAAAAAATAGTTTATTGCATTGTAAATAAATTAGGGAGAGCCGGAGTTCAAGGGTTCGGAGGTCCCCCTGTTCTTTTTCCTTGAGCTTTGCCTCCTCTTCTGCTCGTGATTCCCTTTCCCTCCTATCCGCATCCATGCACCATCCAGTGAAGAGATTTGTTCTTTGGGAAGGGAATCAGTTGAAGTTGAAAAAGTCGCCTGTCGGTCTAGGTGGTCGAGTTAGAGGAACGGTTGATGTACCCTAACTTGTTGAAAGAGCGGATAAACTCGGTGCAGCTTTCCTTTTCCTTGGTTGTATAGGATTATCATCCTCTTCTTCTTCATCGGCTAGTGGGTTGTTAAGGTGGTTATCCGGTTGAGGTCATTGAAGACCACTCTGCTCCACCCTAGATAGTAGTTCGACAATTCTCTTTCTTTTATTTTTCCGACCCCTTGTCACCATTCCGGTTGTTTGCTCAGCTTGAACCGGTTCGGTCTCCTTCTGTTGGGCCTTTTCTTCCTCATGCTTTTTCTCTACTACCCGAAAGTCCTTTTCTTCAAGTTGTTTTATTAGTAGCTCATTTTGTTCTTTTTCGGCTTGGATTTGAAGGGCTGTTTCCGCATCGGCTCAGATCTGCTCTTGAGTAGTGACCGCTTTTGCTTTTTTCAGTTCATCAATCTGAGCCGCCATGACTTACATCATCTCTAGCAGCGGAGCGGTTAACGACTCAACTATCGCCTTAACTGATTCAAGAAGTTTAGAGTTTAGAGAGGTGCCACTTGCTCATGGAGATGTCGACAACATTATCGATGAGGCCTTTAATATTTCCGGAGAGGTGATCAACCTCTTGACTCTGTTCAAGGAGTTGGGAATAAACCGACATAGCCGTTTTCGGTTCCTCTTGACCGGCTGAGTCTTTATCTTTAGAGTTAGAATGAGGAATGGACTTACTTGATGATTTTCCGGATGGAGAGGTAGGATGACCAATCCTCTTGGATGATTCACCGACTTCATAAATCGGTTGACTCTGGTAATCTCCGAGTTTCAGGAAGTATCCAAGTGAGCTTGCATCCTTATCATCCAACAATCATAGTTGTCCTTTGACAGAAGAGGAATTTCATTGATGCAAGACATGCTTTGGGTTTTTGATGCTTGATAATAGAAACTTGGCTCAGATACCAATTGATAGGATCGACTTTATCGATAGAGACAGGGGTCTGGCTAAGGATGATGGCTTATGAAGAACGGTTTGAAAGAAATCCTGTTAGGGATTTGATTCGCTTTCTATTCTACGCAAACTTGTGTGAACACTTGAAACGGATTCAAGGCGGAATTGTTTACTTGGGTTTGAAGCACAAGATGAAATATGAAAAGATAACAGAAAAGAAGAAAACATCAGTTTGTTTATGGATGTTCGAAGAAACTCTTCTACGTCACCTCTTCTTCCAACCACCGGAAGGATTCACTATAATATGATTAGAATCAAATACAGTTTACACACACACTTAACTCACTATTCAACAAAACACTTTCTGTTCAATTACAAGATGAAGAATATCACTCAGCTAAAGGTGTTTTGATTCTAGCTCTCTCTCTCGATTCACACACAGTACAATCAGAAAGAAGCTTCACAATATTCAAAGGCTTGAATTCTCTGTAGTTTCAGTAAGCAAGATTGGCAAGTAACAGGTGCTTCGTCCGTTGTCCTTAGGATTGGTTAAATACTGAGCAGGAGCTAACAGTCGAAACTTCAAGAATGATATGTGGCACTCTTCTATTGGAAAGCCTCCATTGTACACAGCAGGATCTGAGCACAAGGATCGTGACCGTACAGAACTAGTAGTGCGCCGAATATTTCATCAAGGATGTACCTGTAAAACAAGTAATTTGAGGAAAATTCTCTTACGTGGCATTCCTTGATTGGATGCGTATAGCTGCTGTACTAATCTTCACTAGAAGGTGGAGCAGAAGTATGGTACAGCTATAGTACATGGGTAGGTGAAATGCTAGATTCAAGCGTACTGCTTAAACTGAGCATTAGACGTATTTCAGTTAGACGGATTGTGAAAATCAGTCTAATGAAATAAGTCATCTCCTTCTAATAGAAAAACGTCTATTAGACCACCTAGTCTAATAGAATTAGACTCGCGTCTAATTATTCAATAACCATTAGACTGCATGTCTAACTCCACTGAGTTAGACTGCACGTCTAATTCCGTTTCTACTTCAAACTTGTCTGAAGGAGTTAGACGCACGTCTAACTTTCATTAATTACACCACGCGTCTAATTATTCACTAACCATTAGACTGCACGTCTAACTCCACTGAGTTAGACTGCACGTCTAATTTTGGTTCTACCTCAGACTTGTCTGAAGGAGTTAGACGCACGTCTAACTTTCATTAATTAGACCACACGTCTAATTATTCACTAACCATTAGACTACACGTCTAACTCCACTGACTTAGACTGCACGTCTAATTCCGGTTCTACCTCAGACTTGTCTGAAGGAGTTAGACGCATGTCTAACTTTCATTAATTAGACCACACATCTAATTATTCAAATATATTAGACTACACGTCTAACTACGATGAGTTAGACTGTACGTCTAATTCTGTGTATTCATTAGACCATCCGTCTAATTCTTTACACGTCTATTAGACTACACGTCTAACTCCGATGAGTTAGACTATATGTCTAATTCTATTAGACTTACGTCTAATTCCGTGTATTCATTAGACCATCCGTCTAATTCTTTACATCTATTAGACTACATGTCTAATTCCTTATGAGTTAGACTGTACGTCTAATTCTATTAAACTTATGTCTACATCCGTGTATTCATTAGACCATCCGTCTAATTCTTTACACATCTATTAGACTACACGTCTAACTCTGATTTGTTAGACTGTATGTATAATTCTATTAGGCTTACGTCTAATTCCGTGTATTCATTAGACCATCCGTCTAATTCTTCACACGTCTATTAGACTACACGTCTAACTCCGATGAGTTAGACTGTAAGTCTAATTTTATGCAATGAAAGCCAAAATCAATCTAATGATACTCATTAGATCCAGGTCTTATAACACATTGTCTTAATACACCTGTATCAAAACTCATAAGTTATTTCATCACCAAAATATCAGTGGTTAAATTATTTCATCACTTAGTTAAAATAATTTGACCCAACAAAATACAACGCACGCAAGCAAGAATCAATGAAGCTTTTTATATAATCAAGCCCGAAGAACATCCTGAGTTGATATAGATAATTTGTTCTCAAAGTGAAAGTGTTCTAAGAAGAAATCTGTGTATTTTACCAAGTGTAAAAGTATTACATCGTTGTGTGAGTGGTGTAACCGACGAGTAGTAAATAAGAATCGTTCGGATTGTGTATTGGGTTGTGTAATATTCCGATTAGTGAATATCCTTCTCACTATTTGAGAAGAAGAGGTGACCTAGGAGATTAAACTCCGAACATCCATAAAAATCCTGTCTCGTGTTCTTTACTTTCACATTCTGGCTTACCTACTCTAACCGAACCGAAACATCTAACATCTCAACCGAAATAACTAATAACTCTTTTAACCGAACCGGCTTTCTCCTTAAACCGATATTTCCTAAATACCTTCCAAACCAAATTGTGTGAGTTGCTTCAGATTGTAACTGACATTTCCGCACTTGAACTTAGTTCAAGAGTCTGTGACAATTTGTGCAGTGTTAAGAATGATTCTAGTCCCTAACCGGATTAGTTCCAATTTGTGTTGTGATGTAAGCGATAACCGATTAGCCGGACCCCAGTCCCTTATCGGCCATCCCGATCTTAACAGAGGCTCTGATACCACTTGTTAGGACCTGTGTTAACAATAGAGATAGGGGTCTAGCTATTGTGAACAACTTATACACTTCAATTCGATTTTAACTCTGTTAAAACTTAAGCTCTGTTTCCATTCTTCACAAATCTTCACAAACTTTTGAACAAATTCAAGTGCGGAACCGTTTGTTGGATTTGAAGCTTCAAATGAATAAATGTCAATGGAAGAAAGTAAAGAACACAAGGAGTTTTATGCATGTTCGGAGATAAAACTCCTGCGTCACCCCTTCTTCCTCAACAAGAAATATATTCACTAGAAAACTTTGATCAATATAAAACACACTATACAAACCGAGTCAGAAACCCAAGACTTAATTGACCGTATATTTTGAACTTCTAGATAACTCTCTGTTGAATAGAACACCCTATGTTCAACTTACAATACTAAGATTTCACATAGAAAGAACAGTGAATGAATTATAGAATGATCTCTGGAAAGAACAATGAATGAATTACAGAATGATCTCTAGACAATGTATACACAACGCTTTAGATAGAGAATATGACTTGATAGTAGTGATCAAGTTCAACAAGCTAGGAAGAATGATTGAGATATGGTAAGTTGGTAACCGATTCGACAAGAATGTGCACGTTAACAAGTGATTCGTTTTGGTTAGTGGTTAGTCTATTGTCCTTGGGTTCTATTTATATTTGAAGTGCACCAACGATCGAAACATCTTTAAAGACATGTTTCCTCCTTTTGTTGTACAGTTGCCAATAGTAAAAAGTTACATCAGACTGAGCATTGGGATTGTGGTCGTACCATGGAAGGTACAACACATTATGGGCAATTTGAATATTGGAGAACGTGGCAGTAGTTCATTCGTACTACAGATGAGTTGTCAGACTATTGAAAACTATAACTGCAGATGAGTTGAGTGACGTAGTTTGACGCACCTTCGGACGTCTGATCAAGTTAGACAATGTCTGCTTGCACTCCTTCTTTAGACCGTGTCTAACTGCGCTTCCCTTTAGACCATGTCTAAAGGAGTTGGACAACCTCTAACTGCGCTTCCCTTTGTACCACATCTAAAGGAGTTAGACCACGTCTAATTGTGCTTCCTCTTTAGACCGCGTCTAAGAAGGTTAGATGGAGTCTAACTGCACTTCCCTTTAGACCACGTCTAAAGGAGTTAGACCAAGTCTAACTGTGTTTCCCTTTAGACCACGTCTAACTGCGCTTCCCTTTAGACCACGTCTAAAAGAGTTAGACCGCGTCTAACTGCACCTCCCTTTAGACCTCGTCTAAAGGAGTTAGAACGCGTCTAACTACACTTCCCTTTAGACCACGTCTAAAGGAGTTCGACCGCATTTAACTACGCTTCAATTTTAGACCACGTCTAAAGGAGTTAGACCGTGTCTAACTACGGTTCCCTTTAGATTACGTATAAAAGAGTTAGAAAACATCTAACAATGCACACTCCTTAGACCACGTTGTTAGGATCGGGGACGCCCTTGGAGGACCGGGTTGTTTTCCGGTTTCAGGAAGGGTGGTCGCTTACACAACACAACACTCTTTGGTGATAGTCCGGTTAAAGACTAAAACCTTTCTGCCTTGTTAGGATCGGGGACGCCCTTGGAGGACCGGGTTGTTTTCCGGTTTCAGGAAGGGTGGCCGCTTACACAACACAACACTCTTTGGTGATAGTCCGGTTAAGACTAAAACCTTTCTCAGCACTGCACAACCTGTCACAGACTCTTGAACCGGGTTCAAGGGCGGAAATGTCTGTTTCAGGTTAAAGCAACGAATGCGACTTTTAGATGATGTTTTGGGAAGGAGTCGGTTTTATTGATATGAGTGACCGGTTTTAGGAGTATGATTGGTTTTGAGGTTAAGGTTAAGTAAGCGAGAAATGAAAGCAAAGGAAAGAACACGAGACAAGAAATTTGTTTATGGATGTTCGGAGCAAACCCTCCTACGTCACCCCTTCTTCTCAGGTTATGAGAAGGATTTCCACTAACTCTTTAGAGTTACAATTACACTTCCGGTCAAGCCCAACTTCGCTACTCGCCGGTTACACCAAACTCACACTTTGATGTAATACAACAACTCAAAAAAACAACACACACAAAGCTTCCGGTTTTAAGCACACCGGTTTTTGAATACAGGACTTTATCTCTCTAGAATTTAATGCTTTATGACTTTCAGAATTTATGATGCTCACAACTACAACTGCCGAACTGCGTTGAATGAAGACGATCCGTCTTCCTTTTATAGCTGAAAGTAGCTAACGGCTACTTTCTTCTCTCTCTTCTGGATTGGTTGATCGTCATCACGCCTGTTTGCAGAGAGGTTGCTTGCACACTTCAACTTTCTCAACACCTGGCATTCATGCAGGTGACTCTGAGCATATGATGACATAGCCGGTTTTTCAGATTGTAACACGTGTTGAACATCCGCCTCCGGTTGTCAGCATCGGATCAACAAAGCATCATTGCTTTCCTTGCATGCTTCTGATCGGATCCGATCTTCTTTTATTCTTTCGAGACACGTTTCTTCCGTCATGGTACGTCACTCTTTGAATTTTGAATCTTCTGACTTTTGATCTGTACTATCCGGTTTCTGTGTCTTGTGCATTATGATCCGGTTGGAGTGTAATCTCTTGTTCTTCGTTAACCGGTTGCTTTGAAAGGTAGAGCCGGTTCCTCTGATCTTTAACTTGATCACTCGAGGCTGGTTTCTTTGAGGTATATCAGCAACCGGTTTCTGATGCCCCAACCGGTTCATACGGTTTTAGAAGTACCTGCACATGAAGATTAACCTCTGTTTAGTTCGTCTGGCCGGTTCCAAAATTAATCTACTTAATTTTTCTATCAATTTCTCCCTTTTTGATTATTTAGAATAAATATTCAAAAATTGTAATGTATGGCCGGTTCCAAAATTAACCTTCTTAATTTTTCTATCAATTTCTCCCTTTTTGATTATTTAGAATAAATATTCAAAACATGTAATATATGGCCGGTTTAAAAACATGAGTTTGATTGTTTTTGAAAGAAAAATGTTTCAAAACATCAGTATGATTTTTGAAAGAAGTATGCTTCAAAAACATGAGTATGATTTTTGAGAGAAATATGTTAGAACCTATTAGAAAGAGCAGAGTAACCAAGTTTCTGAAACAGAATAAAGCATAATTGTTCAAAGTAAGGAAATAAAGAGGTTTAGGGCTTGGATGATCCCCCCTTGTGTTGCTCTTTTTCTTGCTCCTTCTCCAACCGTCTTCTTTCTTCTTCTTGCCTTGCTCTGTGTTCTTTAGCACGTCTTTCGGCATCGATCATCACACCGGCCCATACGCTTGAATGACCGGTGCCCTTATTCTTGAGATCAAAGTTGGCACAAACTGGCCTTGGTGGTGGAGGCGGTGGAACATTTGGAGGTCTGAAGCTTGGAGTTGCTGTGGATTCTCCGGTTGTCCTTTTCTTCCGTTGATGGAGTTCCTCCGGATCTTCTTCTTCTTCCTCATCAAGCGGTTGTGCATTTATCACAACTGGTAAGGCTGTTTTCTGTTCTGCCCTCTTTATCACATTCTTAACTGCACTTCGCTTTTTCTTGTTCCTTGTACTCATGGAGTGGGACGGTTGAACTAGTGAGAGATCCTGGGCGTTGGCCTGCTCTTCCTCGTTGCATTGTTGGGAAAGCGCATAGTCTTTATCTTCAGTCTCCTTCTGTAACCGTTCCCTTTCTATCTCTTCCTCTTGCAGTTTCTTTGCGGTTTCAGCATCCTTTTCGATTTGAGTCAGAGTTGTAGTGTCTTGAACCTTGGACATTTCCCCGATTTGAATTGCCATTGCCTACAGCATGTCCAAAAGTGGAGCGGTTGCGGCTTTAACAGACTCGGCAATCATGGTTTGTACTGTTGTCTGCATGGTCGTGTCCATCATGGTTTGTAGAGAAGTTGACAGTTTATCTTCAGCCACTGCAATTCTTTCGTCGGTTACGGCTTTGAACTTTCCAATGCAAGATTCAACCGTTTCAGCCATTGCTTGCTTGATCTGATCTATTTTCAGAGCTTTGACCGGTTGAGAGGCTTCTTGTTCCAGGTTTTCAGAGGTTCCGGATGTCTCACTACTCATAAAAAATGGCTTACTTTGATATAATTCAGCATTGTTGAATTGACGTTGGCAACTTTTCCACCACTGCATGTCAAGACGATCAAGATTTCGCACAAGCTGTTCTCGTACCCCAAGGAATCGTTCGGCCATCCTCATTTCGATCGGGTTTAGTGTCTTTCCTTGGGTTCCTTGAAACGCATTCTCAACTGCTTGTAACCGAGCATTTTCAAGGATTACTGGAGCTTTGTTAAACGCCGGTTGGAATAGGTTGGTGTTAGCTAAAGTAAGTGCCCTTTCTTCCAGCTGGATGAGCTTGTCCCATTGTTTGTTTCCACTAAAACCTGGAAGCATGTCGGCTAACTTGGTTTCGCATCGGAGCTTCACCCACAAGATGTATGGCGCTAGCGCATCACTTGCCCCTTTGTTCATATCTTGAATACACTCCTCGAAAATCTCATTTTCTTGCTCTATGGTGTAAGGAATATCGTCCCCGGTTATGGCTTCATGTTGAGGATCGATTTGCAGCGTGCCTGTTCCGGTTGCCGTTGTTTCTTCAATGAGAATTCCTTTGCCTTTGTCTACCTGAGAGGAACCTTCAGGTGTTGGTGCTGGTTGATTTTCTGAGACCATCTTTCCTCCTGTGGAACCGGACGGTTCCCGTTCTTCAATATTTCCCTCCTGAGCCGGAGATGCAACTTCTGTTGTGTTGGCCGTCTCACCGACCGGTTGTGCTTCGTTCTGATCAGGTACTTCAACCTGATCATCTGGCTTTCGACGACTTGAAACATCGTCCTCTTCGGTTTCTCTTGTGATCTCCTGGACCACATTCTGAATTGCTTCTGAGGTATTCAAGCCCACATCGGCCAATACCTCTTCAACTTGTTTACTGGGTGACTTGGAGGTTGCAGAGTGAACATTTGCCTCGGCCTCCTCCTTTGAGTTTGACTTGTTCTCCTTGCTCCCCGAAGATTCGGTTTGCCTTGGAGAATTGGATGGGATGGGAACTGGAATAACGGTGTTGATTGGGATGGGCTGAAATACATCTGCGGTTCTTTCCGGTGGATTGTCCGAGGAAAGCGTTCTCTCGGAGTCCGCCGGTTTCTTTGAACTCTTCTTCGCAGCTACCTTCTTCCTCCTCTTCGGTTCTGGTGGTACTTCTGCTTCAACCGCTTTTCTTGACGGTTTCTTCTGTCTTGTTTCTTCTTCAACTGAACCGATGAACTGGCTCCCTTGGATGATTTAGTCTTTGAGGATTTTGGTTTGATCGTCTTCTCCGATTTTTCTATCATTGACTCAGAGTCAAGAATGTTGGAGATCGGAAGCGGTATGCCTTCACCTAGTTCCACATTAAGGAACTCAAGAATTTTGACGATTTGCATAGCATAGGCCTGCACCCGGCCATCTTTCTTTATCACCATTTGACAAAACTCTTCGTATATAACGTATCCCCAGTCCACCTTGTCTCCGCGGACAATGGCCAACAACATTCTGAGCTTAAATTTTGTGAGGTTATCGAAGTTACCTCCCCTTCCTTGGAGTGATTTAGCGATGACGGTCACTAACCATCTGTATTCCGGTTTTAGCTTGATCTTTCGGCTGGTGAGAATCACCAGATCCTGACCTGAGAAAGATACAACCAACCGGGCAGCATTTGATTCTGCCTCGGTTAAGTCAATCTTTAGGTCCGAACCTGTGTTGGGCAGACCAAGGGCTTCCGCAAAGATTTCTTTAGTGATGAGGACGGCCTTCCCGTTGACAGTAGCCGAGATCTTCCTCTTCGACAGCGTCGCCGTCGCTAAGAACTCCGTCACCGCCGCCGGATGAATGGTGAACGGACCAGAAAGGAACTTCTCCAACCCAGATTCTCGTAGAAGTTGAAGAACAGCCTTGTTCTTGTCGTCAGCATGCTCATCAATATCTGCGAAATCTACCTGCAACATCCATTGAAATGGAGCTTTGCCTAGATCCATGATAGTATTTGAAAGAGGAAAATGAAGAGTGATGATGATCGGAGAGAGGAAAGCTTTGAAGTTCTGGAAATTTTAGAGAGAGAAAGCACATGTGTTGAATGGGCTGATTTGAGTTTATATAGATGGCGGTTCCAAGCGGTTTTGAAGATGAACCGTCAATTTGATGTTTTGGCGCCAACTTTCCCTCCAAAAAGTTATTGCCGTAACTTTCGGCGGTAAAAGCGGAAATTCGATGGGCGGTAAATTTTGAGAGGTAAAACCATGGGCGGTTAAGATTTTTCAAATTTTCATCTTTGCTCGAAGTTCCGGTTTCTCTTGAAGTCTTGTTAACCGGAGATAGTTAAGTTAACTTTTTGTATGAGTTTGAAAAACCGGAAAGGAATAATGTGAATGAAAAACCGGAGACTTTTTAAGAGTTGAAATATTTCATTAATACGGGAAAGGAAATGATTAACATAGGAGCGATTCTGGTCGTACAACAAAATGACCAGAAACCGGAAAGAAAACGAAAAGAAAGAGAATTATTCAGTAAATCATCCTCCTTCCAACCTCCTTTCATACCACTTCTCCATGGTGTTTTGAGGAGACCGTTCCTGAATTCTTAACACACATTTATAGATCATATCTATAGTGATGGTGTTGAAAGATCCAACCGGAACACCTTTTCCAAGATTGCACGCTTGGACATGAGAAACCGGGTGATCTGAGGAGCGTAGCTGATCCTTCCTCTTTTACCGGTCATAAGCTGCTTCAGCTTGTTGAAAAGATAGGACGCCCAGTTGATGGCGGTTTCGCGGATGATGGCTATCATAATATCGAATGCCTCCCGGATGTAGTTCTGATTGGGCATTCGGCCTATGATAGACCTTTGGACCAAATCGTGAAAGACTTGGTAGTGAGGAGCGAGATCTTCTTTCTTCCCAAAGTCCTTAACAGGAGTGTATGAAGAGGAGAAGATCTTGAAAAAGGTTTCCTTAGACGGTAAATACGGCGTCGGAAAATCAGAGAAACCTTCCGTTGGAAGGTGAAAGAAGGTGGCAAATTCCTCCTCAGAAAACTGGAGGAACTGACCGTCGATGATGGTGCGAATGCTGCCATCATCCAAAACATGACCGTTGTTGTAGAATTCGCACACCTCCTCCACGAGGATGAGGTCCGAACCCTTGAGAAAGCCTTTCAGGCCAGACTCTATGACATGCTGATAAATGCATTCATAGTAAGAACTGTGTTTGATGTCTTCAAAATCAATGATCAGGGTGTTTCTTATCTCGGCAGACATGATGATAAAGAGTGAAGGAGATCTTTAAGAGAGTTCTTGAGCTTTCGAGTTTTTAGAGAGAAGAATGCTTGAAGGCGTGTTTTGAAAAATGGAAGTTGAGCCCCTTTTATAGCCTGGAGTGAATGAGAGCATTTAATGCGAGGATTTGAAAATTTAGCCGTTTATACTTGGTCATTAATGTTTTGTGATTTTCCAAGAGAATAAAGGTAAGTCTTGTCAAATCAAGTCAGGCATGCTCTTTGATAATGAAAGTTTATGTTTCCAAGAGTGAAATGATTTATTTTTGATACGACGCATTGAATATTGTAGATTTTGACTTGGAAAGGAAAGAAATCCGATTCATTAATTGAAGTACGAAACCGGTAGTACAGCAAAAATACCGGTTTTGTAAAGAAAAGATAAAAGAAAAGAAGAAAGACAGGTTTAGACATTTGATGACTCAGCCGCTTGAGCGTTTGAAGCCTCAGCCGCTTGAATTTTTTCTGGCTTTAACCGCTTCCCACCGGTCGATCATCTCTTGTACTCGTTCTTTGGTGAGCACGTGCCTTGGGTGAAGAGTGACAAAGGGTCCGGAGTGGATGTCCAGACTTGCACAGAAACCGCTCAGCTGAGGAGCGTAGCCGGTTTTGTTGGAGAGAATCATCTTCTTCAGATTACTGAAGATGATCCAGGACCAGTTGACCGGTGTCCCAACCGTTACGGCGATCATCATCTCGAATACCCTTTGAGTGTAATAGTAACTTCTCTCTCTGCACAAGACAGATTTTCCCAGAATCTCGCAGAGAATCTGGTACTTGTGAGAAAGTTGACTCTTAGCACCCCAGGGTTTAACCGCGATGTCAGATCCTGAGAACCGGCGACACATTTCTTTCATTGTCACTAGAGAGTAGGTTAGGTCGGTTACCCCTTCATTGGGTAAACCGCAGTATACAGCGAAATCCGTCTCGCTGAATAGGAATTTTTGACCGTAAACCTGTGCAACGAGTATATCTCGATGCACCTCTTTCACGGTTTCAAACAGTTCTTCGACTACAAGGTAGTCGATGATGAACCTGTTTTCAAGAAAACTTCTTAGCCCACTCCTTTCTATGGCTAAGAACATTTCCTTTACTTCATGATCCTCATATTGGTAGATTGATTCAAAATCTGCCAATAGGATCTTCTTGGCTAGGGAGTTGGTATTCATGTTTTTGAGAGAGAGGGGATTTTTATCTCAAGAGTGATACTTGTGAATAGTGAACTTGTGATGTTTTGAAAAGGATTAAGGATGGTTTATATAGCCCGGGGATTCGGCTTGGTCTTTAATGAGGTTAAGCATGCCTGATGATGTCATCAGCTATTTAATAGACTTAACTTGTTGAAGTAACTAATGGTTATTTCCAAGGTAAATCTAATAATTACTAAGATAGCAATGATGAAAAATATCTATTGACAAGATGTAAGTCTCCCTCTCTTGATGATAGACACATGTCGTCATCTCGATTGTGGTAGACTTGTTTTAATTAATTACAGGCTTCATTTTTCAAAACATGCACGAAAACTCGGTCAGTCATCTCAGGTTAACCGGAAAAGTTCATTTCATTAGACCAGAGTGCATATGTACTAAGCGGTTTTCCATGACCGGTTTTAGTAGGATATTTCCGTTTATGAAAAACAGTTGATTGATACCAACAATTGTTCAACTTTGGACTTGTTTCATCCACTTCAACCTGGTTATTTCAACCGTATTAGTAAACATACATTTGATTTGAATTTTTTGAAATTGTCGGGCATAACCGGAGACTTCCTCCCGGTTAGCATATTTGATTTATTAATGGCCTATTTGAATATGGTTTGAGAGGCTTTAGCTTCTCCCTGAACACATATCCCGGTTTTATGTACACGCATGCATTATGATTATATCAATTGATTAAGATTAGTGAGACCCAAGATATTTCGAAAATGTGAAAACTTAGCTTCCTCTAGCGGTTTCGTGAAGATGTCCGCTACTTGTTGCTCGGTCGACACATATTCCAGCCGGATGTGTTTCTCCTGAACATGCTCCCGGATGAAATGATGTCGGATGTCGATATGCTTTGTTCTTGAGTGCAACACCAGATTGTATGTGATTGCTATGGCGCTGGTGTTGTCGCAGAAGATTGGAGACTCCTTTGCTTCTATTCCGAAGTCCCTGAGTTGCTGTTGAATCCAGAGGAGTTGTGCACAGTAGCTTCCAGCCGCTAAGTACTCCGCCTCTGCGGTTGACGTTGCAACGGACGTTTGTTTCTTGCTGCTCCAAGTGACTAACCGGTCACCCAGAAACTGACAAGTTCCACTTGTACTCTTTCTGTCGATTTTGCACCCCGCGTAATCGGCATCTGAGTAGCTTATTAGATTGAAGCTCGAGTCTTTTGGGTACCAAAGTCCCACTTCTTGAGTTCCCTTCAAATATTTTAATATTCTTTTAGCCGCCGTATAATGAGATTGCTTTGGATTTGCTTGGAACCTTCCGCATACTCCAACCGCAAACAGAATATCAGGTCGGCTTGCCGTGAGATACAACAGCGATCCGATCATTCCTCGATATGCTGTGATGTCAACGGCTTGACCATCATCATCTTTGTCCAGCTTCACGGAAGGACTCATTGGCGTAGCCGCTTCGGCACATGTATCCATCCCAAATCTCTTCAGCAGTTCGGCTGTATACTTCGGTTGGCTTATAAAGATTCCGGCTTCCATCTGCTTAACCTGAAGTCCTAGAAAAAAGCTCATTTCTCCCATCATACTCATTTGAAATCTATCAGTCATCATTTTCGAAAATTTGTCACATAATTTTGGATCGGTTGACCCGAATATGATATCATCAACATAAATTTGAACAGGTAGAATTTGCTCCTTTCTTTCAAATTTAAAAAGGGTTTTGTCTACCGAACCGATTGTAAATTTGTGATCAAATAGAAATTGAGTCAATGTATCATACCAAGCTCTTGGAGCTTGTTTCAAACCGTAAAGGGCTTTATTTATCCGGTAAACGTGATTTTCATGTTCTGGATTTTTAAAACCTGGAGGTTGGTTAACATACACCTCTTCATTTACTTTACCGTTTAGAAAAGCGCTTTTAACATCCATTTGATAAACTTTGAACTTTTTGAAAGCTGCATATGCTAAAAATATTCTAATGGCCTCAAGTCTAGCTACAGGGGCGAATGATTCTTCAAAATCAATGCCTTCTTCCTGCTTATAGCCTTGAGCCACTAACCGGGCTTTGTTCCTCGTAACTAAACCGTCTTCATTGAGTTTATTTCTGAATACCCATCGTGTGCCTATAACCGGTTTGTTTTTCGGTCTAGGAACTAGGTACCAGACTTTATTTCTCTCAAACTCGTTTAATTCCTCTTGCATTGCCAAGATCCAATCTGGATCTGACAGTGCTTCATCCACCTTTTTCGGCTCAATTTGTGATATGAAAGCAGAGTTTCCATAGTGATCCAAATTTTGTTGCCTAGTTCGGACGGGTGAGGATATGTTACCTATTACTAGTTCAAGAGGATGATTTTTGTTCCTTCTGAGGTTAATCCGAGACGTGTCTACCAAGCTTTCGGTTGGCTGATCAAGGTTAGACTGATCGGTAGGTTGAACAGAGTCAGACCGACCGATTTCTTCAGTAGAAACTGAAGCGTCAACTTTCTGCGGTAAAGCAGCTTGATCAGGCTGAATTTCAACATCAACCGCTTGGTCCTTGACAAAACGTCTAAAAACTGGAACCTCGTCTTCATCATCATAATAGATATTGAAATTTTCCATTCTGTTGTGAAGGTCGAAGGGTAATGCAGTGTTTCGCTCAACCGATTCATAGAAAACAACGTGTGCGGTTTCTTCAACTGTTAAAGTCCTAGTATTGTATACTCTGTAGGCTTTACTCACAGCTGAATATCCCAACATTATTCCCTCATCGGATTTAGCATCAAAAGCGGTCAAGTACTTCTTGCCGTTATTGTGAACAAAGCATTTACTACCAAAAATTCGAAAATACCGTACACTTGGAATTTGATCAAAATAAATTTCAAAAGGAGTTTTCGAAAACCGTTTAGTTACTAAAGATCGATTTTGTGTATAGCAAGCGGTATTGATAGCTTCAGCCCAAAACTTTTGAGCTATACCCGAATCGGCTATCATTGACCTTGCGGCTTCCTTGAGAGTTCGGTTTCTTCTCTCAGCCAAGCCATTTTGTTGAGGAGTTCTGGCACTAGACAACTCGTGCCTAATACCGGAATCATCAAGAAAAGTAGTTAAATTACTGTTAATAAACTCAGTTCCTCTATCACTTCTGATTTTGTTTACTTTAATAGATTTTTCATTTTGTATTCTCAAAATCAGTTTAATCAAGTTTGGAGTTGCTTGATTCTTAGAAGCTAGAAAAGTAACCCAAGTAAATTTAGAGTAATCATCAACAACCACCATAGTATAATGCATTCCTCCTAAACTAGTTACTTTAACCGGACCAAACAAATCCATATGCAACAGTTCTAAACATCTTTCAGATTGATAATTTCCTTTACTTTTAAAAGATGATTTCACTTGTTTTCCCATTTGACATGCAGCACATACTTTATCTTTTGAAAATTTAACGTTTGGAAAACCGTGAACTAGTTCCTTGGAGCAAATAAAGTTAATCGTTTTGAAATTCAAGTGATTTAGCCGTTTATGCCAAAGCCAGTTTGGATCATTTCCGGCTATCATACACACAGGTTTTTCGAAATCAGTTTTCCAATTTACTTTATAAATGTTTCCTATCCGGTTACCGGTTAACAAAGTGTCATCATTTTGATTTTTGACCAAGCATGAGTTTTTATGAAATTCAACTTTGTAGCCCACATCACACATTTGGCTTATGCTTAGTAAATTAAAGCTTAGTTTTTCTACTAATAGCACATTATTTATGGATAATTCACCATGGACAATCTTACCCTTGCCCACGGTTTTACCTTTTGAGTTATCCCCGAATGTGATGAATGCTCCGGTTTCGTATTTGATGTCGGTCAGTAGCTCCTTGTTTCCGGTCATGTGCCTTGAGCATCCACTGTCCAAGTACCATTCAGAATTCTTCAACCGGTTGCTCCTCCTAACCTGCAACAAACAATTATTTACACCTTTTTGGTACCCACATTTAGTTGGGTCCATGGTTGATTAGTCCCTTTGGGATCCAGACTTGAATTAGTCGGATCACTTTCCCGGTTATTGTTTTGATAATATTTGGCTTAACTTCTTGGTCGTTGCTCAAGAATGCCTTATGTGGTGATGGGCTTCTTTGATGTCGGTTTTTATTATTTTTATTTGGTTTCCGGTTGGCTTTCCTTCTCTCAGGATGAAGCCATTTTTCAGTTTCGTTAGGGCCTACATATTTAAGCATTTCTTCCGGTTTTAGGTCATTTTCGGTTTGTGAACTTTTGACAAATTTTATAAACGGAAGATTATATTTCGTTAGTTTCATCCCGTGGGATTGTTTTGTTTCATTTTGTTTACTTGGATCATAACCGATACCATATCTACACTTAGGATGTCGCTTATAGTTACACATTTGTTTCACTACTTGACGTGATCTCTCCCACGCAGCCGTGACGTACATTGCTCGTTCATCGATTTCGGTTACCGGTTGAACTGTCTTCTCATTATCGGAGAATAGTTCATCCGGTTCATACGTTTCGATTTCACATGTTTTATCGTTTTCATCATTTATTTGTTCGGTTTTAGGTTCTACAGGTGTTGGCATATACGCAGATATATTTCTGAACTCAGCAACCATTTGGTTGAGTGCAGACACTAGATCTTCTTTAGTAAACTCATAAGAAGAGAAATCAAATACCTCTTCGTCGTTTGCCATGAAGCAGGTTACTTTCTCTTCACCATCTTCATTATCGGAGTATGCCCACTCGCTTCCACCGTCGGATGCAATGAGAGCTTTTTGGATCTCCTTTCCTTCATCAGCATGTTGATCATCGTTTCTTCGATAGTTGTTACGTTGGTTATTGTTGTTTCCCCGATAATTGTTTCCTTGATAATTGTTTCCTTGATACCGGTTGCCTTGATAGTTATTCCCTTGATAATTATTTCCTTGATAGTTTCCTTCCGGTTTTCTATCGTCTCTTCTTGGTTTTCTACATTCTGACCTGAAATGTCCAAAACCATCACAGTTATAACATCTTTTGTTTGATTTATCTACATAGTTATAATTAAAATCGTTATTAGATGGTGGCTGGCTCTTCTTCATGAATTTCCCGAATTTCTGGGCTAGCATCGCCATCACATCGTCGGTTATTTGATCAGTGTTTTTGACTGGAGCCGGTGCGGTTGGTACTGGAGCCGCCGGTTCCACCGATGTGACCAAAGCTCTTGTTGCGGTTGATGTAGATGCTTCATCTTCGATCCGAGATTTGATCTCGAATTCGTAGGCTTTCAAGTCCTCAAACACATCATGCAACTTCATCTGCCCAAGGGTGCTTGATTCCCTCATCACCATGGTCTTGATATCCCACGTGCTTGGCAAAGATCTTAAAGCTTTGATGATCACTTCTCGGTTGTCATACTTCTTTCCGAGTGTCTGAAGCTCGTTTACTACGCTGGTGAACCGGTTGCTGAATTCCTTCATATTTTCTCCCGGTTTCATCCCTATGTTTTCATACTTCTGCGTAGCCACCAAGATTTTATTCTCCTTGGTTCTTTCGTTTCCCTCGTGGATCTGGATAATCGTTTCACAGGCTTCCTTTGCATTTTCGCACTCTGATATTTTGTTCAAAGTGTTGTTATCTATAGTCTTATAGATATGCCTCATGCAATGGTTGTCCAGGTTGCTTCTTCTCCGATCTTCACTCGTCCATTGGCTTTCCTCCTTGTTGATCTTGATCGGTCCCTCTTTCAGGACTCGGCTCATCTCATCATCTAACGTAATCAGATGTAGATACATCTGTTTCTTCCAACTACTAAACGCTTCGCTGTTTAGCATTGGCGGCTTGTCGCTGTGGGTCATGCTTCCCACCATCTTTGGTTGCTTGAGTGCTAAGAACCTTGCTCTGATACCACTTGTTAGGATCGGGGACGCCCTTGAAGGACCGGGTTGTTTTCCGGTTTCAGGAAGGGTGGCCGCTTACACAACACAACACTCTTTGGTGATAGTCCGGTTAAAGACTAAAACCTTTCTGCCTTGTTAGGATCGGGGACGCCCTTGGAGGACCGGGTTGTTTTCCGGTTTCAGGAAGGGTGGCCGCTTACACAACACAACACTCTTTGGTGATAGTCCGGTTAAAGACTAAAACCTTTCTCAGCACTGCACAACCTGTCACAGACTCTTGAACCGGGTTCAAGGGCGGAAATGTCTGTTTCAGGTTGAAGCAACGAATGCGACTTTTAGATGATGTTTTAGGAAGGAGTCGGTTTTATGGATATGAGTGACCGGTTTTAGGAGTATGATTGGTTTTGAGGTTAAGGTTAAGTAAGCGAGAAATGAAAGCAAAGGAAAGAACACGAGACAAGAAATTTGTTTATGGATGTTCGGAGCAAACCCTCCTACGTCACCCCTTCTTCTCAGGTTATGAGAAGGATCTCCACTAACTCTTTAGAGTTACAATTACACTTCCGGTCGAGCCCAACTTCGCTACTCGCCGGTTACACCAAACTCACACTTTGATGTAATACAACAACTCAACAAAACAACACACACAAAGCTTCCGGTTTTAAGTACACCGGTTTTTGAATACAGGACTTTATCTCTCTAGAATTTAATGCTTTATGACTTTCAGAATTTATGATGCTCACAACTACAACTGCCGAACTGCGTTGAATGAAGACGATCCGTCTTCCTTTTATAGCTGAAAGTAGCTAACGGCTACTTTCTTCTCTCTCTTCTGGATTGGTTGATCGTCATCACGCCTGTTTGCAGAGAGGTTGCTTGCACGCTTCAACTTCCTCAACACATGGCATTCATGCAGGTGACTCTGAGCATATGATGACATAGCCGGTTTTTCAGATTGTAACACGTGTTGAACATCCGCCTCCGGTTGTCAGCATCGGATCAACAAAGCATCATTGCTTTCCTCGCATGCTTCTGATCGGATCCGATCTTCTTTTATTCTTTCGAGACACGTTTCTTCCGTCATGGTACGTAACTCTTTGAATTTTGAATCTTCTGACTTTTGATCTGTACTATCCGGTTTCTGTGTCTTGTGCATTATGATCCGGTTGGAGTGTAATCTTTTGTTCTTCGTTAACCGGTTGCTTTGAAAGGTAGAGCCGGTTCCTCTGATCTTTAACTTGATCACTCGAGGCTGGTTTCTTTGAGGTATATCAGCAACCGGTTTCTGATGCCCCAACCGGTTCATACGGTTTTAGAAGTACCTGCACATGAAGATTAACCTCTGTTTAGTTCGTCTGGCCGGTTCCAAAATTAATCTACTTAATTTTTCTATCACACGTCTAAAGGAGTTAGACGACATTCAAATAGGCAGTCTTCTTTAGATCTGTACCTGCACAACGATAGTTTCACAGTTTAGTCTTATTCATTTACTTATGCATAACTAAGTTTTATTTTAATTAATCCGCACATCATCAGAATAATTCCAGCTCATGATTAGAACGATGTTGATTTAAATAAACTTATTTCCTAAGTTCATTCTAATTGACTCAACAATTCGCCGCTTTAGTTTACTTAACAAAGAAACAAAAGAAAAGAAAATCAAAGTATTTATTAATTAAGAGTTATGTGTTTGGTTGCACATTAAAAAAAAGACCATAACTATTATGCCCTATGTTCTTATCCCAAGCGATAGTCTCTACTTGAAAGTAGTTGGCCATATATTTATGAGTGTACGTTACACATTGCATTATGTGTTTAGAATTCTTTAGCTTCGGTATATTCTAACATGTGTCTAAACTAATGAATTAACCATATTCCTTGCTTAAGATGACTATAAACTTCAATTTGATTTAGACGAATGTTGAGATAAAGCAATTTAGAATTCTCTAAGTTTTTAATATCATCTATTAAGTCTAATTGGAGAATAACCATATTCTTATTTCAAAGGTAACTTTAAATTCTCGATTGATTTTCTCTAGACAAAAGACTATATAATAAAACAATAGAATGTTTCTTGGGCACATGTCAACATACATGTGAATTCACTGATTTGTATGTTGCTTGAAGTTAGCTTTCCGAGTTCGAATTATGAATCCTTATACCAAAAGGAGTTCAAGAATGTAAAAAATGTAGATTAATGATGAAGAGGGGAATTAGATCCCCATTTATGTCACAACCGAAATCAAGAATTTTCCCAAAAATAATGATATTTTTTAAATCATTGTGCATGAAAACAATATTTTTAGGAACACTTTCCACTAAAATTATTTTTTTCCACTAAAATTTTCATGGACGTCAAAAATAATTTTGTAGACCCACTTTTGAAGTTGTAGAGATCAAGATATGAGCGTTTCAAATTACGTCATTTTCAAAACGGGCCATGAAATTATGGAAAATAATAATTCTTGAAGAAATAATATTTTGAACCATCCATGAATTTTTGGAATTTTTCTAAAATGATATAGTGGCTCCAATTAATAAAATAAGGTGGTCTGGTGTGAAAATGGAACAAAATTAACCATAAGGAATTCCAAAACATCCAATATCATCTAAAATCATCGAATATAGAGATATGGGTGCATTTTTTAGTTAGGTGATCTTTGTTAAACCTCCATAATCAAACCAATGCCAAAACTAGCATTTTTGGGCATTTTTCAAATATAGAGCGTCGAACATTAGCATGAAGTCATCAGATTATTTTAAATAAGCCTAGACGGACGAAAGCTTCTTGTGTTGAGTTCTGCTGACTCGTTCATGACCCGGCCAGTTTGACTATATTTTCACACTTTTTCCCTTTTGAAAGCCTCCTAAACAAAATTGTCAATAAAAATATTGTACTCAAAATTCTTAATTTTTCGAACTCGTTAATCATAATGTATCAAGCACCCGAATTCCAACATCTTATGAAAATTGTCGTTTGGATCTAAAAAAGCCTAAAAATAAGTGTTAGGTACATTTTTTCCAACAATAAAATTATACTCAAAATTCATGATTTTCCAAACTAGTCAATTTGAAGGTGTTGGATCATCTCAAGCTTGAGTGGTTTTGGAAATTGGCGTTAAGAACGATATTCAATGGTTGTCATTTTGCGCAAATTCTCAAAAGTGTTACTGAGGTTTGTTTTCTTGGTCCAATAATCAAGTATGATCATCATATTAGATCAGGCTAGTTCATTTTAATTTTGAGGTCATATACAAAATGTACAAAATCATATTATGATCATATACAAAATGTCCTTCTTGAACAAAGTTTGGAGAAAACAACATCTTTGTAAATCTAATATGTAAATAATTTTCTTGAGAAAAAAAAAAGACAACTTGGAGTTGTGCATTTTCCGTTCTGCCTAACCTTACTTGGGGAATATATGCTTAAAGAATCATGCGTAATTGTAGTGAAGTTCGTGCAAAGTACCTGTAAGAAGTGTCAATACATACAAGAATAATTTAACTGTATTTAAAGTAGGATCGTAGCAAGCTATCCTACAATCATGTATTCTCATGTATTCTCCACGTACATCCAAAATTGTTTTAAATTTTGGAGTCCAAAATCGTTTTAAATTGTTAACAGAAATGAATAGAATAATCTTCCACATGAACAAACAAGAAATATAATTAGAAAATTTAATAAGCACAATATCGATATTAGACTATATAAATCATTAAGTTTACTATTATGCCTCCAAAATTTCTCAAACCTTGAAACACTTCAATTTCTTTGTCGCATTTTACAAAATTATGAAATTCTTGAATTTATTTTTCGTATTCTGTATAAGTGTGAAACCCTTCAATTTCTTTGTCGTATTCAGTATATTTGTGAAAATCTTTTATTTTTTTATGTCTTAATTTGTATATGTGTGAAATTTATATATTTAATTTAAATTAGTAATAAATCCATATACTTATTATTGCATGAATGTAGGTGTAAGTTTGAGACTTCATTATTATTTAAAAAATAAGTAATTCAATTTTCTTTTGTAATGATTAATTTTGATAGTATATATTTTGTGAGAGAAAATGAATGGAGGTTGATTGTTAATAATTATAAATATTAAATATGGGGTTAAACTTATATTAAACCAAATATTATATCCAAACTATTTAGAATAATAAACAAATTTGAAAGTAAGGCTATCTAACCAACTTAGAATATATTTTTCTAATGAATTTATTTGTTTATATACTTTAATATTTATATAATAAATTAATATTTTATTCTTGTATATTAATATAAAAAATTAATTAGTTAGGTAACAATGTTTGAAATATTTATTAAAGATGCTTACAAAGTTTGGATAACATTAAACATTTATTTGTTTTATTTATTTCAAGAATATCTTCGAGAAATATTTGTTATGATTTTAATTCAAATGGTGAATTTAAAAATATTTATTACTAAAAAAATAGATTATATAAAAAAATTCAAAATTTTAAATTAATAGAATAACATTATTTATTGATTATTTTTAAATTGGAAAGAGAAAAATGCACAAACTCCTTACATATATTATGTGAACATATTTATTTATAAATAATGTAAAATGATCTTCTTATACACAAGAAATTAATGATTTTTGGTATCTTGGTTATACACAAGAATAACACAATTAATATATGCACAAAGTTCAAAATTTATTTTATCTGAACTTATAAATATAATTGTTCAGCATTAATATAATCTTATTTAGAGAGAACTACTATTAATCTAGATTGAACAACAATAAGCCATGTTTGTAAAGTTAATATAGATGATTGATAAAAAATGAATAATATTAAAGGAAATATTTTACTTCTAAATTACCTGGAATTACTGGAGTATTTTAAATGATATAAAGAAGAAATAATAAACAAAATCAATGTAAATACAAATAGCTCCACGTTTTATAACATAACACGAGGAATGAGTCTGACCTGCATCATTAACAAAAATTCTAAATAATTTTTGTTTATATTAAATTACAATTAATCCTCAAAATCATCTCATAAGACTCCACTCCATCCCTCCCAAGCAAATCATGATGCTGACACAATCACTCATATTTAAGAATCTTATTAAATGTAGAGTAGAAGACAAATGCATACAATAATGTTATTATTAAGAAATAAAAAGTTAGACATGAAATACAATAAAAATTGGGTGAGGTTTATAAAATGATACAATAATGTTATTATTAAGAAATAAAAAAGTTAGACATGAAATACAATAAAAAAAAATACAAGTGGGTGAGGTTTATCAAATGATATGTATTAATATTAAGTTATATGTTTATGATGGTTTATATAGAGATATCACAAATTAGTTTGATTAAGATATATATGAATTGGATGTTTTCAAACATCAAACAAAAGTATATAAAAATCTTACTAACTTATAATAAGTCTATATAAGCAATCATAAACATGTAACTTATTATTGATACTTTTTTTTACCTATCATAAACCTCGAAAACATATTTATGTTTTGTATTATTCGTCTAAAATGCAAAATATTTGCCTATTAATGTTACTAATATACCACTCTTTAACTATTTTAATTAATAAAATATTTTAAAAATAAGAAAATTTTTATAATAAACGGAAACAATTTAATTGACTAAAACAAGATAAAGAGTACGAATATGTTTTTCACGAGGAATAATTGTGTCCATCAGATGTTGATTCTAAGAATGAAAAAATCGTTCCATTAACAAAGTAAATTTACTTTATACTGAAAGAAGACAATGTAAATAAATTAATATATAATATTTCTGATTTTATGTAATGAATATAATAAAATTATAAACATCTACATCAAAATAGTAATTGAAAATAAAAATAAAAATATATAATGAATGATTGATGAAGGAGTTAGAGAAGATTGGAGTATGAGGAAGAAAGTTAAAACAACTTCTATATTTATATAGTTCTATTGATCTAGATATTCAATTTATATTAAAATAATATAATAAATAAAAATAAAAATTGTATTAATCTTGTTGTAATCCTACAGGGATTTAAGAAATAACTTTAGCCAGGATTTTAGAAATAACTTTTATCAGGATTTTAGAAAAAACTTTTATGTATAATATAAAATATGATTTATGTAATTAATTAATAAAAAAATAAACTCTTTATTTAGATAAATACATATTTAATATTTTAGATTTATTTCCTTAAATATCTCATACAATATATTTTCATTTAGTAAACATAAATTTTAAAATATTATTTTACAATGTAAGAAACAATAAATTAATATAAAGATCAAATCACTTATCTATTTATTTTGAAAATGAAATATTATTAATATTTTATTATATATATCAATTTAGATAAAAAAAAATTATATTAAACTTGTTATAATCATGCTTAGAGTTTAGAAATAAATTTTATGTGTTTAATACAAAAATATATGTAAGTAACTTATTAATATGAATATTTTTTTTAGATAGAGATATATTCAATATTTTTGATTAATTTCCATCTATAGCTCTTAAAATAAATTTTTATATAGTAAACATCCATCTTAAAATATCATTATACTATATAAAAATAAAAAATTTAGTACTATCAAAACACCATAAATTAACATAAAGAAAGAGTGACTTATATTTTTATTTTGGAAATGAAATATTTGATAACATATTAATATTATATATATATATATATATATATATATATATATATATATATATATATATATATATATATATATATATATATATATATATGTCTATTTAAATAGTGAATGTCAATTTTTTTGATTATACTCAAATATAAACATATTTAATCGGAAAATTTTGAAATTGAGATTTAAAGTATTTTAAAATTAAGTGTTTATTTTTTAGAATTATTTTAAAATGTAAAAGTTTATTTAATGTAATAGAAATATTATATGTCAAACCTGAATAATATAAGCACTTTAGAATACAAATATTAATATTATATATTAAATTTAATTGAAGATTTTTTAAAATTATTATTAGGAAAAAAAACTTAGGTGTACTTATTGGTTATCTTTATAAATTATTGAGAAAAATATTTAAATTAAATTAATAATCTAATAAATAAAAAAAACTAATAATATAGAATCATTTTTTTCTTGAAGTCCAAAATTTAAATTGTTAACATAAATGAATAGAATAATCTCCCACTTGAACAAACATGAAATATAATTATAAAATTTAATTAATTAAAATTTTAAGGTATATGTCTATAATAAATTATACAAAATAATTACAAGTAGTTAGAATAAGGTATATGTGGTTTAGAATTAAAGCTTGTTAAAATTGAGAAAATATGTATAAAACATTAAAATCACAAACATAGGAAAATCTAATAAACACAATATGGATATTAGACTATATAAATTATGAAGTTTACTATTATGCTACCAAAATATCTCAAACCTTGAAACATTTCAATTTCTTTGTCGTATAATGCAAAAATGTGAAATTCTTAAATTTATTTGTCGTATTCTGTATGAGTGTGAAACTCTTTAATTTCTTTGTCGTATTCCGTATATTTGTGAAAATCTTTAATTTTTTTATGTTTTAATTTGTATAGGATATTAATATATTTTATTTAAATTAGTAATAGATCCGTATACTTACTGTGTGAATGTAGGATAAGTTTGAGACTTCATTATTATTTAAAAAATAATTAATTTAATTTTTTTTGTAATGATTAGTTTTGATAATATATATTTTGTGAGAGTAAGTAAATGGAGGATTTTTGTTTTTTTTTGTTAATAGGTGATCCTCTATTTTACTGGATCGCCACGATTGGTGCAATGTTTTCTAATGTTTGCAGATGTCCGGCCAGGTTCGCATCTGCCTCCGCCGTTTCCTTTTGAAGCCTAGTTTGCTCGTCCAAGGCATCTTGAATCTTTTGAGCCGCGAGCTCATTTGCTTCCTCAAGTGCCTTATCGGCAGTCAGCTTTGCCGCTATCAACTCCGCCATCTGTTCGGTGACCGCCTTTAGTTCGGCCTCGGTCTTGGCATGCTTCTCCTTAAGCATCGCCACCCTCCCAAGTGTAGAACCGGCCTGGACACCGAATTGAGCCAAATCCTCATCAATCTTATTCAACCTTTGATCGTTGTTAATTGGGTTTGTTCCGTCATACCGACCTTTTGGCGGGTAAGAGCGAGGTCGGTCTCCAGTTTCTTAGTTTCCTCCTCCAATGCCTTAGTTCTGTCAGCATAGCCACTGTACAACTGATCGGTCATGCCGTAATTGTCTTCAACGAACGTGATCCGTCTGACCGCGGTTTGTAGCTCTTTATTTGTAGACTCAATGATTTCGATGGATCTAGTCGCGGTTCCTTTTATCTTCTTTTACCACAGCAGAATCGCGACATTGACGAATTCCTCGATAAGGTACTTTACCCTATCTTCTGTTATAGCCGCTACCGAATCCCCGGTTTGAAGAGAAACTCGTTGGTCGGTGGGCGGTGTACTCGTCCTGAGTTTGGTGTTGTTGATTTCCTGTTCTGGTGGAGGAGAGAAATGTTCGTCTTCGGTCGGATTCGGACCGCCAACATCCTTAGGTGGAGATCTAGAGAAATGCGACGCCTCCTGATGTTCGGGTTCAGATTCCAATCGTGCCATCTCCTCGGTCAGTTCCCGTTCTTTGACCGCTAACATGTCCAACACCATCAGCTCAAACTAAGAGTCCACTGTCCTTGGGATATGCTTTCCTTGAAGATGTTGGATGTGTTCGGTGAGCCCCAGTAATCGGGCATGCGGTTCGACCTACCTACTTCATCGGAGGGCGGTCAGGACGCTCTGAGCCTTTGTGAGGTTGATGACTTCCGCCTCCATCTCAACCAGCTTCTGGAATTTCCGGTCAGCAGGGAGGTCCGGTAGCATGTTGGAGTAGAAAATCTATTGTCGGTTCAGGGCCCACCGAAAGTAGACGTCGTTTGCTCATGAGCCTGTACCGAGATTTCTTTCATGATTTGGGTGACGAGGTCCTCGCCCATCTATCGGATGTGCTCATCCGCGGATTCATCTTCCCCCTGTTGTCTGTTCGAGTCGGCATCAACATCATCATGTCGGACCGATTGGTCTTCGACCGTCGGTCCTTTCCTTTTGCCAGTCTGATCTTCTCCGGTGTGTTGTGAAGCGGTTCGGCCCGAGCTGGATGCCGAATTTTCAGTGTTGAGGGTGTCGGACTGCGGATTAGCCGATCCGGTTGATTGCTTATCCGCCTTGCTTCCGGATTTTTCTTTGACCGGAGCCGTTTTCTTTCTAGCTTGTCTCTTCTTTCGGCCGCTTGTAGAACCGGAGGCCTTCTTTTTGCCTTGCTTGTCCTCCGGTTTAAGAAATTGATGGGATTTAATGACTTTACTAGGGGCGAGGAAAACACCAGGGCCAGTGTTAGCGTTGAAGTGACGCATCAGTTTACCAAGTGGGACGGCGTATCCCCATGACCGTTTGGATGTCGGATCCACCATCTCACATAAGTTTGCGAAGACCACTTTCGCCTAGTTGATTTTGATGCCGTTGACCAAACCGGAAATCATCTCAATCTTTATCCGGGTGAGGCTATCATAGTTGCCTCCTCGCGCCTCAACCGATTTGGTGAAAATCTCGCACAGCGGTCTATATTCCGGTTTAAGTGAGGTTTTCTTACCGGATACCGTGATAGGGACCTCCGTATCCGAGAGATCCCGGCAAGCCGCCTAGAAAGTTTCCTCGTCTGTGACCACCGAGAAGTCGCTCCTCTCGGTTGGTAGATGTAGTACTTCAGCAACCGACTCCTTCGTTAGTTTGAGCGGTTGTCCGCCTATAGTTGCGATTATCGTCCCTTCGGTGAGGACGGCGGTTTGAAAGAATTCGTTGACCGCATCCTGATATAAGACGAACGGTCCGTTCAAGAAATGTTCGAGACCGGACTCGGAGATCTGGGTTAACACCCGCTTTGCTTCCGCCGATCCATTTGCTCGAACTTCATCGAAGTCGACCTGGACGATGTGGGTGAAGAGCACAGAGTCGCGACCCATTGTAGGTAGAATATAATGAAAGATCGAAGGATTGAGGGTTTTGGAAGGTTTGAGAGCTAGAGAGAGAAAGCCGATTCGCGTGAGAATGAAAGAAAATGGCTAAGGACCCTATTTATAGTCGCGGGTTGGAATTTCAACCGCCGCGAACCGTCACATCAGGATTGGGCGGGAATTTTCCCTCCAAAATGCTTTGGGCGGCAAGTTATGGGCGGGAAACTTTGAGCGGGCTTTTGATGCGGTTATTTAACCGGCGATGAAGCGGTTTTTCTTGTAACCGATTATTAAGTGAAGCGGTCATGTAACCGATGATCAAGCGGTTTTACGATTTTGACCGGTTTTTCAATGAGGTATTTAGCGTTTTTAGCCGGTTAGTCATTTAGATAGATATTTGAATAATGTGATTTTGACTCTAGCTTAAAAACTCAAATAATCATTCAATGAAAAGGAACATGATAGAGAGCATAATATAGACCGATATATAGATCGGTTTAAGATACACAAGATACAAGATTATAACTTATGTAATAATTATTCTAGAGAGCTTGTCTTTCCACCCCTTCCTCATTGTGAACGTTTGATAGGTACGCCGGTGTACCCGGTCCAAAATCTGGACTATGTGCAAGAAGGAGTCAACTTATGTGAGGGGCGTAGCCGAGACCTTTCTTAGTCTCGACCATAGTCCTCGGGTTATTGAAGATGACCGATGACCAATTTATGGGGGTGTTGCTGACGATGTAAGTCATCATGTCGAAGACTCTCTTAGAGTAATGTTGGTTCGGAGATTGGCAGATGATGGAACAGTTGATAATCTCGTGAAGGAGTTGGATGTGATGGGCAAGGCGGGTCTTCAGACCGTGGTTCTCCACCGGTACTTCGGTTCTGGAGAAAAATTGTGCATAGTCAGCCGCTGCACTGCCCACCCGGGATGGGAAATCGGAAAACCCTTCAGTGGACGGATTAAACATTTGAGCGAATGCGCTTTCGTTCAGAAAAACAGTGCGCCTTTTCATCATGGAAACAATGATATCGCCACTTTTGGATGCATTGTTGAAGAATTCCAACACTTATGGAATGAGCATAGGTCCGGATTCTTCGAGAAAATCACGAAGATCGGTGTCGATTAGGGATTCAAAGAGAAGTTCCTTCGTTTCCAGATCATCAAATTGAAGGACTGAGTCGAAATCAATGCTCAGATAGTTTCTTAGTGTGCGGTTCGACATTTTTTCAGATTTTTCCAAGAGAGAGAGATTTTAAGAAATTCTGATTTGTTTGAAGGTATGGTGAATTGATAACATGGGGTTCCTTATATAGATTTGAGATTGGAGGGAAAATAGGGCATTTAATGCTGAAATTCAGTTTTGTCTTATTTATGAATGGAATATTTATGTTTCCAAAACGCCTTGGGAAGGAGTTACTTTTGACCGGTTGCGGAGCTCGAGGTGGAGAATCTAGTTGGAAAGTAACTAAGTTTGTGTAATTTCCCATGTAGTTGGAAGTTGAACGTTACTTTTCATTAATGAGCTTGAAGTACATGAAACCGAAAGAGACATAGTTGAAACTGAAAACGACATAGACTAAACCGAAATGATCATAATGGAGTGGGATAATAATACAACCGGTGCGTACAGCAAAATGACCGGTTGTAGGAAGGAGTGACTTAATTGCCGGAGGAGTTGAGGTGTCGGTTCTTACTTTTCCAGGCCTTCTCGAACCGCTCATAGAATGAGTCGGCAACTTCATTGGTAATGACCTGGGCCTGATTCAGTCCTTCACCCGGATAGAGTGGAACCCCGAGTTCCATGAGTAGGCAGCTGATTGGAGGAATAAGGTCGGTTTGGAGGATGCTGATCATCCAGATTAGGACATCGAATAACACCCTGGACTAGTTGACCGACGTATCTGTTGTGATAGCGGTCATTATGTTGAAAGTTGTAGCACAGTAGGTGTTGGTCACATCCTTACCTAGGATGCCACGACCGATGATATGATTGAGAAGCTGATATTCAGCTCTCAATGATGACCTAGCACCGTGGTCACTGACCGGATGGTTTGAACGAGAGAAGCTCAAGGAAATTCCGGCTTTCAGTCCGACCGGGACGTTCATATTAATGATCCCTTGCTTTGGAAGATCGAAACATCTTGCGAAGTCACTCTCCGAAAAATAAAACACGGTCCCTCCGACCCTAGATTGAATGAGGGTGTCGAAATGAGGGGTACCACGGAAAACCCTAGCATTATAAAAGAACTCTAGGACGGTTTCGAGGAAGATGACATATTTGTCATCTAGGAAGGATTTTAGACCGGTATCTTCAAGTGACTTAATAATTTTGAAGATTTCATAGTACTTTGTACTTTGAGCTGAATCGAAATCAACTTGAAGAATGTTTGGAAACTGAGACATTTTTGTCTTATTGAGAGGATAAGTTGATACTTGTGAATATTTTGTCTGATGTTTGCCTAAGTTATATATTAGTAGAGGGATGATAGTATTATCCAGTGTGTGACAGTTGATGTATTCTATTGACCATAGGATAAAACATATTGCATAAAATAGGCATGTCTACAACCTAGGATGTGAGTCATAGGCCTGGACGGGGAAATATATCATATCTTCACGTCTTTTGAGGTATGACCATTTTGCTTTGAAAAGGTATCTTTTCAGAACAGATAACTCTAAACATAGATAATTATTCCACTTTTGTTCGAAGACCAAATAATCCGGAGTACATTATTTCCAAACCGGTCGGTTTTCAGTTATTTGTTCCGATGCGGTTAATTGGTGCGTGCACTAAGTAACCGGTCGGTTTACTGTAACTGATAGACAAAGCAGTTCTTCAATAGGTACCATGGTGAATTCGGAATCCGACAATTTAGGAGGAACTACCGGTTTTGTCTGTCCGAACCGTTTTTCCCTTTTTAGACATTTCTAAGATATAAGTTGATTAATATCGGTTAAACCGAGTATGTTTCTGAAGTGAGAAAACTTAGCTTCTTGCAGGGGCTTTGTGAAGATATCGGCTACTTGTTGTTCTGTTGATACGTATTCCAACCGGATATGCTTCAACATGACATGTTCCCGGATGAAGTGATGCCTTATGTCGATGTGCTTGGTTCTAGAGTGTAGCACCGGATTGTATGTAATTGCTATGGCACTTGTATTATCACAGAATATCGGAGATTCTTCGGCTGTGATTCCAAAATCCTTCAGTTGTTGTTGGATCCATAGAAGTTGTGAACAGAAACTTCCAGCTGCCAGATATTCAGCTTCTACGGTTGATGTCGCAACCGATGTCTGTTTCTTGTTGTGCCATGAAACAAGCCGATCACATAAGAATTGGCAGGTTCCGCTGGTACTTTTTATGTCAACTTTGCAACCTGCATAGTCTGCATTTGAGTAACTTGTGAGGTTAAAAGATGAGGCCTTTGGATACCACAGACCGACTTCAGGGGTTCCCTTTAAGTATTTCAAGATTCTCTTTGCGGCTGTGTAGTGAGACTGTTTTGGATTAGCCTGGAATCTTCCACACACACCGACCGCAAATAGTATATCCGGTCTACTAGCTGTCAGGTATAGGAGAGAACCGATGATTCCTCGGTAAGCTGTCAGGTCTACTGCCTGACCGTCATCATCCTTGTCTAATTTGACCGATGAACTCATTGGGGTAGCGGCTGACGAGCATGTATCCATCCCAAATTTCTTTAGAAGTTCCTTTGTGTATTTGGGTTGACTGATGAAAGTTCCTCCTTCGAGTTGTTTAACCTGAAGGTCTAGGAAGAAATTTAATTCTCCCATCATACTCATTTCAAATTTGTTAGTCATCAAGGTTGAGAATTTATCACATAGCTTAGGATCGGTTGAGCCGAAGATGATATCATCTACATATATTTGAACAAGTAGGATGTGTTCCTTTTTCTCAAATTTGAATAGGTTTTTGTCCACCGAACCGATGGTGAAATCATGTTTTAAGAAAAATATGGTTAGCGTATCATACCAAGCTCTAGGAGCTTGTTTTACACCGTACAGTGCTTTATTTAAGCGGTATACATGATTAGGCAGGTCGGCATTCTTAAAACCGGGTGGTTGTTCAATATATTTCCTCACGTAGTTCACCATTCAAAAATGCACTTTTGACATCCATTTGAAAAACCTTAAAATTTTTGCATACAGCAAAGGCCAGAAAAATCATAATGGCTTCAATCCTAGCTACAGGGGCAAATGATTCTTCAAAATCAATGCCTTCTTCCTGTTTGTATCCTTGTGCCACTAATTTGGCTTTGTTCCTCGTGACCAAACCGTTTTCATTGAGTTTATTTCTAAATACCCATCTTGTTCCTATGACCGGTTAATCTTTCGGTCTAGGGACTAGGTACTAGACTTTATTAATCTCAAACTGGTTTAACTCTTCATGCATTCCCAAGATCCAATCCGGATCTGACAATGCTTCATCCACTCTTTTCGGCTCAATCTGGGATATGAAAGCGGAATTAAAGTATTCCTCCAAGATTTGTCGCCTAGTTCGAACAGGTTTTGAAGGGTCACCTATAATTAGCTCGGGAGGATGATTTGTGTTCCTTTTGAGATTCGGTTCAGGAATGTCTACCAAATCACTGTTTACTTGATCAAGGCTAGACATATAGGTAGGTTGAACAGGAGTGTCAGACCGATCGATTTCCTCAGTTTGAACTGAGGTGTCAGCTTCCTGCCGCGTGACAGCTTGATCCGGCTGGGTTTCAATATCACCCATTTGGTCATGGACAAACCGTCTGAAAACCGGAATCTCATCTTCACTATCAGAATGGATATTGTTGTTTTCCAATCTGTTGTGTAGATCAAAGGATGATGCAGTGTTACTTTCAACCGATTCATCAAAAACAACATGAAGTGATTCCTCTACGGTTAAAGTTCTAGTATTGTACACTCTATAAGCTTTACTTACTGCTGAGTAACCTAATATGTTCCCAATATCGAATTTTGCATCAAAAGCAGATAGGTAAGTTTTGTCATGTATGTGAATGTAACATTTACAACCGAAAATTTTAAGATACTTAAGGTTAGGTATCCTATCAAAGTATACTTCATACGGTGTTTTGTTGTGGAACTTGTTAATTAGAGACCGGTTTTGTGTGTGGCATGCAGTATTGATAGCCTCAGCCTAGAATTTCTGGGCAACACCCGAATCGGCTATCATGGACTTTGCGGCTTCCTTGAGAGTTCAATTTCTTCTCTCGGCCAGGCCGTTCTGTTGAGGAGTCCTAGCACTAGACAACTCGTGTCTAATACCGGATTCATCAAGAAATGCATTTAGAGTACTATTTGTAAATTCGGTTCCTCTATCAATCCTAATGCTATTGATGCGTGTTGATTTTTCGTTTTCTAACCGTTTAAGCAGTGTAATTAAATTTGAGGCGGTTTCACGTTTGGATGCCAAGAATATTACCCATGTATACCTAGAATAATCATCAACAACTACCATAGTATAAAGCATACCTCCTAGGCTGACGACCCTAATCGGTCCAAACAGGTCCATGTGAAGGAGATCTAAACATCAGTTAGATTGAATGTGTCCTTTACTTTTAAAGGTTGACTTAGTTTGTTTACCCATTTGACATGATGAACAAACCTTATCCTTATTAAATACTATATCTAGAATTCCTTCAACTAGCTTTTTACCGCGGATATAGTTTAAAGTTTTCAGGTTTAAGTGGTTTAACCTTTTATGCCACAGCCAGGTTTGATCGGTTTTAGCCACCATGCAAACAGGGTATTCTACTTTATTTTTCCAATCTACTTTGAATATATTTCCTAACCTATTTCCGGTTAGCAGTATAATACCTTGAGAATTTTTAACTAAGCATGCATGTTTAATGAATTCTACAGTGTATCCAGCATCACACATTTGGCTAATGCTTAACAGGTTAAAATGCAGGTTTTCAACTAAAAGTACATTGTCAATTGTTAAGTTACCATGGACAATCTTACCCTTGCCCACAGTTCTACCTTTTGAGTTATCACCGAAGGTGATCATTGCACCAGTTTGCATTTGGGATGTCTTTTGTACTTAGACATCTGGTTCACCATGTCACTAGATCTTTTCCATGCAGTTATTTGATACTGGATTCGGGCATCATCGTCTTCGGTCGACTCTTGGACTGATTTCTTGAACTGTTTGGTTTTAGAGGATAGTTCCCGTGCTATCTCGGTTTCCAGGGTTTTATCAGGTTTGATGATTTTTGGTTCGGTCAAGGTAGGTGCTATGGGTTCGGTTCTAAAGTTGAGTTGGGTAGGTATTAATGTTAATAGGTTCTTATATTCTGCTACCATATCATTCAGTGCATTAAATAACTCATCTTTAGTAAATTCTTCACAGGGAGAGTCAAATACATGTTCCTCATTTGCCATGAGGCATGTGAGTTCATCATCACTGTCACTTTGTGCCCATAAGCTTACTCCGTCATCGGCTATCAGTGCTTTCTGAACTTCACTTCCTTCACCGGTTTGTTGATAGTTATTTCGGTGATTCTGATCGTCCGGTTTCCGGTCATCCCGTCTTGGTTTTCTGTATTCCCACCTGAAATGTCCCAAACAATTGCAGTTATAACATCTAATATTAAATTTATCACCGTAGTTATAGTTGTTGTTTATCGGTTGGTTTCTCTTCATTAATCTGCCAAATTTCTGTGCAAGCATTGCCATGGCATCCTCGGTGAACTGTTCAACGGTTCTGATTGGTGCAGGAGCAACCGGTTCTATGGATGTGACCAATGCTCTGGTTGAGGTTGAGGCTGAGACTTCATCTTCAGTCATAGATCTCATTTCAAACTCATATGCCTTAAGATCTTCGAATACATCGTGTAGCTTCATTTTACTTAGACAGTTTGATTCCCTCATCACCATTGTCTTTATGTCCCATGCACTTGGAAGAGATCTTAACGCTTTCATGATGACTTCCTTGTTGTCATACTTCTTTCCAAGCGTTGATAGCTCGTCTATCACATTTGTGAACCGGTCACTGTACTCCCTCATTGATTCTCCTGGTTTCATCTTGATGTTTTCAAACTTCTGGGTAGCTGATAAGAAAAATTAAGTAAAGTTAATTTTTGGAACCGGCTAGAAAAACTAATCAATTGTTAACTTCTATGTGCAGGAACAGATCAAATCGTATAAACCGACTGGAGCCTCATTAACCGGCTGTTGAAACACTTCAAAGAAATCCAGTTCCAAGTGATCAAGTCAAGATCAGAGGAACCGGTTTTAACTCTCTCAAGAGACCGGCTAGCAAAGACAAAATTCACATTCCAGCCGGACTATATTATGTAAGAAACAAACCGGAAACTTCAATCTGCACGAATGACGCAATATGACGAAATAGACGTGTCTCGAAGGGATAAAAGAAGATAAGATCTGATCAGAAGTATGCGAGGAAAGCAATGATTATTTACTGATCCGATGTTGACAACCGGAAGGTGCATGCCTGACACGTGTCCGAATCTGCAAACCGGCAACGTCATATTTACCTAAGGAATCCCTGCATGCTTTCCAAGTGTTGAGGAAGGTGAAACGTGCAAGTAACCTTCCTGCACCGGCGTGATGCTGGATCAACCAATCCCACGGTGAGAGAAGAAAGTGACCGTTGGGATCTCATTTACTATAAAAGGAAGATGAAGCGACCTCATTAATGACACGAACATATACGAAAGGAAGCGATAAGTTACAAAAATCTTAGAGAGATAAAATCTTACGATCCAAAATCGGTGAGTCATTAACCGGAAGCTTTGTCTGTGTGTGTTTGTACTGTGTTGTGTATTACATCAAAGAGTGAATTGGTGTAACCGGCGAGTAGCGAGTTGGGCTCGACCGACATTGTAATTATTGTAACGTTGAAAGTTAGTGGAGATCCTTCTCATAACCTGAGAAGAAGGGGTGACGTAGGAGGGTTTGCTCCGAACATCCATAAAAAATCTTGTCTCGTGTTATTTCCTTCATTTACTGCTTGCTCAACTAACCTAACCAAAATCAATCTTACTCCGTAAACCGGTCCACTCATATCTCTAAAACCTACTCATTCTAAAACATCATCTAAGTCGCATACGTTGCTTCAGACTGAAACAGACATTTCCGCCCTTGAACCCGGTTCAAGAGTCTGTGACAGTTTGCTAAGTGCTGAGAACGGTTATAGTCTCTAACCGGACTATCACCAAAGTGTTGTGTGTGTTGTAAGAGGCCACCCTTTCTAAAACCGGAAACACCCCGGTCCTCCAAGGGCGTCCCCGATCCTAACAAGTGGTATTAGAGCGAGGTTCTTAGCACTCAAGCAACAGAAGAAGATGGGAAGAATGACCCACAGCGACAAGCCGCCAATGCTAAATAGTGAAGCGTTTAGCAGTTGGAAGAAACAGATGTATCTACATCTGATCACGTTAGATGATGAAATGAGCCGAGTCCTGAAAGAAGGATCGATCAAGATCAACAAGGAGTCAGACCAATGGACAAATGAAGATCGAAGACGGAGTAACCTGGACAACCATTTCATGAGGCACATCTATAAGGCTATAGATGATAACACCCTGAATAAGATATCACACTGTGATAATGCAAAGGAATCCTGGGAAACGATCATTCAGATCCATGAAGGAAACGAAAGAACAAAGGAGAACAAAATCTTGGTGGCTACACAGAAATATGAAAACATCAGGATGAAACCGGGGGAAAACATGAAGGAATTTAGTAACCGGTTCACCAGTGTGGTCAACGAGCTTCAAACACTCGGAAAGAAGTATGACAACCGAGAAGTAATCATCAAAGCCTTAAGATCACTACCGAGCACATGGGATATCAAGACCATGGTGATGAGGGAATCAAGCACCCTCGGGCAAATAAAATTACATGATGTGTTTGAGGATCTAAAAGCCTACGAGTTCGAGATTAAGTCTCGGATCGAAGATGAAGCATCCACGTCAACCGCAACCAGAGCTTTGGTTACATCAGTGGAACCGGCGGTCCAAGTATCAACCGTTCCGGCTCCAGTCAAAAATGCTGATCAGATCAGTGAAGATGTGATGGCGATGTTAGCTCAGAAATTTGGGAGATTCATGAAGAAGAGCCAGCCACCATCTAACAACAACTTTAATTATAATTATGTAGATAAATCAAATAAAAGATGTTATAACTGTGACGGTTTTGGACATTTCAGGTCAGAATGTAGAAAACCAAGGAGAGACGATAGAAAACCGGAAGGTAATTATCAAGGCAACAACTATCAAAGCAACCGGTACTAGAGTAACAACTACAAAGGGAACAACTACCGAAGAAATGATAACCAACGGAACGACTATCAGAGAAACCATGACCAGCATGCCGATGAAGGGAAGGAGATTTAGAAAGCACTCATCGCATCTGACGGTGGAAGCGAGTGGGCATACTCCGACAACGAAGACAATGAAGAAAGGGTAACATGTTTCATGGCAAACGACGAAGAGGTATTTGATTTCTCTTCTGATGAGTTTACTAAAGAAGATTTGATTTCTACACTCAACGAAATGGTCGCTGAGTTCAGAAACATATCTGCATACATACCGACTCCGGTAGAAACTAAAACCGTAGAGTCAAATAGTACCACTGTTAAAACATGTGAAACCGTAGTGTATGAACCGGATGAACTATCCTTAGACAATAAAGAGACAGTTCAACCGGTAACTGAAACCGATGAACGAGCAGTTCAACCGGTAACTGAAACCGATGAACGAGCACTATATGTTACGGCTGCGTGGGAGAGATCTCTTCAAGCCGTAAAACAAATGTGTAATTATAAAAGACATCCTAAATGTAGATTTGGTATCGGTTACGAACCAAATAAACAAAACGAATCAAAACAACCTAACGGGATGAAACTCACGAAAGACAATCTTCCATTCATAAGATTTGTCAAGAGTTCAACAACCGAAAATGACTTAAAACCGGAAGAAGAACTTAAATATGTAAGTCCGACTGAATCGGAAAACTGGCTTCATCCTGAGAGAAGAAAAGCCAACCGGAAACCAAACAAAACAAACAGATCTCGGTCTCAAAGAAACTCACAACATAAGGCATTCTTGAGCAACGGTCAAGAAGTCAAGTCAAACTTTATAAGAACAGATACCGGGAGAGTGATCCGACTTATTCAAGTCTGGATCCAAAAGGGACTAATCAACCATGGACCCAACTGAATGTGGGTATCAAAAAGGTGTAAATAATTTTCTTTTGCAGGTTAGGAGAAGCAACCGGCTAAAGAACTCGGAATGGTATCTGGACAGCGGATGTTCAAGACATATGACCGGCAACAATGAGCTACTAACCGACATCAAGTATGAAACCGGAGCAATCATAACTTTCGGTGACAACTCGAAAGGTAAAACCGTGGGAAAGGGTAAGATTGTCCATGGTAACATATCCATAAATAATGTATTACTGGTAGAAGAACTGCGTTTTAATCTATTGAGTATAAGTCAAATGTGTGATGTGGGTTACAAAGTTGAATTTCATAAAAATGCATGTTTAGTTAAGAATCAGGAAAATGATATCCTTTTAACCAGTAACCGAATGGGAAATATTTACAAAGTTAATTGGAAAACTGATTTTGAAAAACCCGTGTGCATGATAGCCGGAAATGATCCAAACTGGCTTTGGCATAAACGGCTAAACCATTTGAATTTCAAAACAATTAACTTCATATGTTCCAAAGAACTAGTTCACGGTTTTCCAAGTATTAAGTTCTCAAAAGACAAAGTATGTGTTGCATGTCAAATGGGCAAACAAATAAAGTCATCTTTCAAAAGTAAAGGAAACTATCAATCTGAACGGTGTTTAGAACTTTTGCATATGGATTTGTTTGGTCCGGTTAAAGTAACCAGTTTAGGAGGCATGCATTATACTATGGTAGTTATTGATGACTATTCTAAATTTACTTGGGTAACATTTCTAACTTCTAAAAATCAAGCAACTCCAAACCTGATCAAATTGATTTTGAGAATACAGAATGAAAAATCTATTCGAGTAAACAAAATCAGAAGTGATAGAGGAACTGAGTTTATAAACAGCAATTTAAAAACTTTTCTTGATGATTCCGGTATTAGACACGAGTTGTCTAGTGCCAGAACTCCTCAACAAAACAGCCTGGCTGAGAGAAGAAACCGAACTCTCAAGGAAGCCGCAAGGTCAATGATAGCTGATTCGGGTATTGATCAAAAGTTTTGGGCTGAAGCTATCAACACCGCATGGTACACACAAAACCGATCTTTAGTAACTAAACGCTTTTCCAAAACTTCTTTTGAAATATACTATGATCGAATTCCAAGCATACGGAATTTTCGAATCTTTGGTAGCAAATGTTTTGTTCACAATAACGGCAAAAATTACTTGACCGCTTTTGATGCTAAATCCGATGAGGGAATAATGTTGGGATATTCAGCTGTAAGTAAAGCCTACAGGATATACAATACTAGGACTTTAACAGTTGAAGAAACAGCCCACGTTGTTTTTGATGAATCGGTTGAACGAAACATTGCATTACCCTTCGACCTTCACAACAGAATGGAAAACTTCAATATCTATTCTGATGATGAAGACGAGGTTCCGGTTTTTAGACGATTTGTCAATGACCAAGCGGTTGATGCTGAACCTCAGCCTGCTCAAGTTGCTTTACCGCTGAAATTTGACTCTTCAGTTTTGACTGAAGAAATTGGTCGGTCTGACTCTGTTCAACCTACCGATCAGTCTAACCTTGATCAGCCAACCGAAAGCTTGATAGACACGTTTCGGATAAACCTCAGAAGGAACAAAAATCATCCTCTTGAACTAGTAATAGGTAACATATCCTCACCCGTCCGAACTAGGCAACAAAATTTGGAACACTATGAAAACTCAGCTTTCATATCCCAAATTGAGCCGAAAAATGTGGATGAAGCATTGTCAGATCCCGATTGGATACTAGCAATTCAAGAGGAATTAAACGAGTTTGAGAGAAATAAAGTCTGGTACCTAGTCCCTAGACCGAAAAATAAACCGGTTATAGGAACACGATGGGTATTCAGAAATAAACTCAATGAAGACGGTTTAGTTACGAGAAACAAAGCCCGGTTAGTGGCTCAAGGCTATAAACAGGAAGAAGGCGTTGATTTTGAAGAATCATATGCCCCTGTAGCTAGACTCGAGGCCATCAGAATATTTTTAGCATATGCAACTTTCAAAAACTTCAAAGTCTTTCAAATGGATGTTAAAAGCGCTTTTCTAAATGGTAAAGTAAATGAAGAGGTATATGTTAATCAACCTCCAGGTTTCAAAAACCCAGAACACGAAAACCATGTTTACCGGCTGAACAAAGCCCTTTACGGTTTGAAACAGGCTCCAAGAGCTTGGTACGATACATTAACACAATTCTTATTTGATCAAAAATTCACAATAGGTTCAGTAGACAAAACAGTTTTTAAATTTGAGAGAAAGGAACAGATATTACTCGTTCAAATTTATGTCGATGATATTATTTTCGGATCAACCGATTCAAAATTATGTGATACATTTTCAAAGATGATGACTGACAAATTTCAAATGAGTATGATGGGAGAACTGAGTTTCTTCCTAGGACTTCAGGTTAAGCAGATTGAAGCCGGAACCTTCATAAGTCAACCGAAGTATACAGCTGAACTATTGAAGAAATTTGGAATGGATACATGCGCTGAAGCGGCTACGCCAATGAGTCCTTCCGTAAACTAGATAAAGATGAGGATGGTCAAGCCGTTGACATCACAGCATATCGAGGAATGATTGGATCATTGCTTTATCTAACAGCCAGCCGACCTGACATTTTGTTTGCGGTCGGGGTATGCGGAAGATTCCAAGCCAATCCAAAGCAATTACATTATACTGCGGCCAAAAGAATTTTAAAATATCTGAATGGAACTCAAGAAGTGGGACTTTGGTATCCAAAAGACTCAAGTTTCAACCTCATAAGCTACTCAGACGCTGATTACGCAGGATGCAAGATTGATAGAAAGAGTACAAGTGGAACCTGCCAATTCCTAGGTGACCGGTTAGTAAACTGGAGCAGCAAGAAACAGACCTCAGTTGCAACATCAACCGCAGAGGCAGAGTATATAGCAGCCGGAAGTTGCTGTGCACAACTCCTCTGGATCCAACAACAACTAAGGGACTTCGGTGTAGAAGCCAAGGAATCTCCAATATTCTGTGACAACACCTGCGCTATAGCGATTACATACAATCCCGTGTTGCACTCAAGAACAAAGTACATTGATATAAGACACCATTTCATACTGGAGCACGTTCAGGAGAAACACATCTGGTTGGAATACGTCTCGACCGAGCAACAAGTAGCGTACATCTTCACAAAACCGCTACAGGAAGCTAAGTTTTCTCACTTTAGAAATATTCTGGGAATTACTGATGTTAAGCAACTTATATCATGATCTTGCATGCATATTGCTTAAACACATAATGAAAAACCGGGATATGTGTTCAGGGAGAAGCTCTTGCTTCTCAAACCATATTCAAATAGGCCATTGAAAATTCAAGAATGCTAACCGGGAGGAAGTCTCCGGTTATGCCTGATTACTTCATAACGTCAAATCACGTGTATACTTACTACATGGTTGAAATGACCTAGTAGAAGTGGATATACTCAATCCAAAGTTGAACAAATGTTGACGTGACTCAACATTTCTTCACAATCGGAACAAAATATCCAACTAAAACCGGTCATGGAAAACTGCTCAGTACAAATGTACTCTGGTTTTGATGGAATGAACTTTTCCAGTTCATCTGGGATAACTAACTGAGTTTTCATGCATACCTTGAGAAATGAAGCCTGTAATAAATAAAAACAGTCTACCGCAATCGAGATGACGACATGTGTCCATCATCAAGAGAGGGAGACTCACATCTTGTCAATAGATTTTTGTCATCATGAATATCTTGGTAATAATTAGTTTTGCTTTGGAAATAAACATTATACACTTCAACAAGTTAAAGCCTATTAACTAATTGATGACATCATCGAGCATGCTTAACCTACTAATCTAGCTGAACCCCTGGCTATATAAACCACCCTTAAATCCTCATAAATCTTCACAAAGTTCACTATTCACAAAAACAGTCTTGAGCTTAAACCATTTCAAGAACATGAACTCCAACTCTCTAGCAAAGAAAATTCTTTTGGCTAATTTCAACTCAATCTACCAATACGAAGATCATGAGGTTAGAGAAATGTTCTTAGCCGTTGAAAGAAGCGGGCTAAGAGGATTTCTCAAAAACAGATTCATTCTCGACTACCTAGTTGTCGAAGAATTCTTCCAGACCGCAAAGGAGGTGCATCGAGACATAATCGTTGCACAAGTTTACGGTAAGTCATTTCTATTCAGCGATACGGATTTGGCTGAATACTGCGGTTTGCCCACTGAAGGGGTAACCGATTTAACTTACTCTTCGGTGACCATGGAAGAAATGTGTCATCGGTTCTCCAATTCTGACATCCCGATTAGACCCTGGGGTGCTAAAAGCCAACTCTCTCACAAGTACCAGCTTCTTTATGAGATTCTGAGAAAATCAATCTTGGGCAGAGAGAAAAGCTATTACTACACCCAAAGGCTTTTCGAGATGATGATCGCTGTTACGGTTGGGACACCGGTTAATTGGTCCTGGATCATCTTCAGCAACCTGAAGAAGATGCTTCTTTCAAACAAAAACGGCTACGCTCCTCAGCTAAGCGGTTTCTGTGCCAGTCTGGACATCCACTCCGGACCCTTCGTAACCCTCCATCCAAAGCATGTGCTCACTAAGGAGAGAGTTCAAGAGCTGATCGACCGATGGGAAGCAGCCAAAGAAAAGAGGAATCAAGCGGCTGGGTCATCCAATGTTTAAATTATCTCTAGTCCTTTGTCTCCTCTCCAAACCGGTAATTTTGGTGTACTACCGGTTTGGTACCATGAATTAATGAAGATCATTTCCTTCCATTTTAGTCTAAAATCTAAAATCATAAATTATCAAATTTAATGTGCCGTATCAAATCAAATCGAATCACTCTTGGAAACAAAAATCTCAATTTTTCAAGAAGCATGCCTGATCCGATTTGACCAGACATGCCTTTATTCTCTAGAAAAGTTACAAAACATTTATGACCAGACATAAACGGTCTGATTTTTCAAAATATCCTCATTTAATGCATCCAACCGCTCATGCTATAAAAAAAGGGACTCAATCCTGCATCTCTAAACACACGCCTCCTTCACTTTTCTCTCTAAAGCTTGAAAATTCAAAAAGAACTCCTTTCGATTTCTCATTCTCATCATTCCTCAATAAATGTCTGCTGAGCTAAGAAACACACTCATCGTCAACTTCGAAGAAGTAAAAGATAGTCGGTATCAGGACTACATCTTCCAACCGATCATAGAATCGGGGCTTCAGGGATTCCTTGAAGGCTCAAACACCATCCTCATAGAGGAAGTGTGCGAGTTTTTCAACAATGGGCATATTCTAGACGATGGTAGCATTCAGACCATCATTGAAGGACAATTTCTTTGGCTTACCGAAGATCAATTTACCGCCTTCTTCCACCTTCCAACCGAAGGTTTCTCTGACTTTCCAACGCCATTCTTTCGGGCTAAGGAAGACTTCACTCATATCTTCTCCTCTTCCATCGTACCGGTCAAAGACCACGGGAAGAAAGAAAGATTTGCTCCTCACTACCAAGTCTTTCACGACTTGGTTCAGCGGTCTATCATGGGCCGAATGCCAAACCAGAACTACAACCGGGAGGTTTTCGACATCATGATAGCCATCATCCGCAACTCATCAATCAATTGGGCTACCTACCTCTTCAACAACTTGAAGCAGCTCATAACCGCTTCAAGGGGAAGGACCGGTTTCGCTCCTCAAGTCACTCGACTTCTGAAGGCTCAGCGCCGCAACCTTGGACCCGGTGTTCCTGTCGGACCGGCCAACACTATGACTCTATCCATGCTAGATAGATGGATATCGAGGATTGAGGAACGGACACCCGACAACACCGTGGACAAGTGGCTTGACAGAATGGTGGAAGGGGATTGGGTCGATCTAAACTAAGTTGTTTGTCTTTCTTTCCGGTTTTTGGTCATTTTGTTGTACGACCAAAAAACCGCTTAACGACATCTTTTAGACTTATTTATAATACTTTCTAATTTTAAAGTCTCCGATTTTTCTTTCCATATCCTTCTTTCCGGTTTTAAAGTTTAAAAAAAAAACATAAGACTTCATGTTAAACGAAACTTCCGGTTAACAACGCTTCCAGTAAATTGGAATCTCAAGAAAAAATAAAAAGTTTGAAAAATTTACCGCCCACGGTTTTACCGCACAAAATTTACCACCCATTGTTTTCTCCGCATTTACCGCCGAAAGTTACTACAGTAACTTTTGGAGGGAAAAAATGGCGCCAAAACACTATCAAGTGACAGTTCGCCTTCCAACCGTTCGAAACCGCCTCCTATATAAGTTCAGACCAGTTCACTTTCAACATACGCTTTCTCTCTCTAAAAACTCTCAAATCTTCAAAAGGCTCTCCAACTTTCTTTTATCGCTGTTCTACATCTTTCCTTCAAAAATTTATCATGGCTCTAGGTAAAGCACCCTTTCAATGGATGTTGCAGGTCGATTTCAACGACATCGACGAACACACTGGGGATAAAAACAAGGTTGTGCTTCAATCTCTAAGAGATTCGGGATTGGAGGCGTTCTTGTCTGGACCGTTCGTCGTGTATCCAACAGAAGTTATGGAGTTTCTGGCGACGGCGACTCTGACGAAGAGGAAAGTCTCCGCCACCGTCAACGGCAAAGAGGTGAACATCACGGAGGAGCTTTTCTTTGAAGCCCTCGGTTTGCCTAACACCGGCTTGGACTTCAAACTGACCTAACCGCTGCAGAATCTAATGCGGTCCGGTTGGTGATATCAGCTAACGATCAGGATCTGGTGATTCACTCAACCCGGAAGAACAAACTGAAACCGGAGTTCAAGTGGTTGCTGAACATCATCTCTCGTTCAATTCAGGGTAGAGGAGGTAACTTCGATAACCTGACCAAACTTAAGCTTAAGATGATGATGACTATTGTCCGCGGTGACAAGATAGATTGGGGAGCCGTCATTTTCGAAGAGTTCTGTGAAATGGTAATACAGAAGGATGGCCGGGTTCAGGCATTCGCAATGCTGATCGTCAAAATTCTCAAGTTCCTTAAGATGGAACTTGGTGAAGGTGAACCGCTCCCACCCAACAATATTCTCAAATCCGAGTCAATGAGTGAGAAGACTAACAAAGCGGTTAAGCCGAAGTCTTCCAGAACGAAGTCTTCAAAAGGGACCAGTTCTTCCGTTCCGGCAGAAGAAAGTTCATAACAAGAAAAACCGAAGAGGAAGGCGGTTCAAGCCGAAGCATCACAGAAGAAGAAGGGAAGGAAGAAGTCTTCTGCAAAGAAGAGCTCCCACAAACCGGTTGACTCCGAGAAAACCCTTTCCTCGGACAATTCACTTGAGAGAACCGGAAACGTTTTCCAGCCCATTCCCATCAACATCGTTCGTCCCATCAATGTTGACTCTCCACCATCAAGGCAAACCGAACCCTCGGGGAGCCACGAAACCGAGTCAGCATTAAAGGAGGCAGCAGAGGTAAGTATTCACTCTGAAAACTCCAAATCCCCAAGAAAGAAGATAGACAAGGTAATAGCCGACGTAGGCTTAAATACCTCGGAAGTCATTGTGGACGTAGTCCAAAATATTGCTAGGGAAACCGAAGACGATGTGTCAAGTCGTCTTAAGTCAGCTGATCAGGGTGAGATACCCGATCAAAGTGAAATTCAACTGGTCGAAGAAACGGCCAAAACCGTGAACATCACCCCTCCGGCTCAGGAGGGTAATACTGAAGAACAGGAACCATCCGGTTCAGCAGGGAACAAGTCTGCTCCAAATGATACAACGATCCAATCGGCCCAAGATGGGCCAACTACTTCAACAATCATACCTGAAGGGCCAGTTCAGGTTAACAAGGGCAAAAAGGTTTTATTTGAAGATTCGACGGTAAAGGGAAAAGGTGTTCTGCAAACCGGCTCCTAACCCGAGATTATAACCGAGGCCAAGGTCACTTTTTCCGCAGAAGAAGAGGAGGAGATGTTTGAGGGGCTCATTTGGGAAATGAACAGAGATGCTAGTGAGCGATATCACCATACCTCTTATGGGTACAGCTTCGTTGTGAAACAAAGTTGTCAGATATGATCCCGGAGATGAGCGGTAACAAACACTGGGAGAAACTCTTAGAATTAGAAGAATCGGCCCTCAAGCTGGCAAACACCAACCTTATCCAACCCGCATTCAGCAAAACCATGGTAATTCTCGAATACGCTCGGTTATAAGCAGTAGAAGACGCATTAAAGGAAGCAGAAGGAGCAGCGTTAACTCCGATTGAATTAAGAATGACTGAACGGTTTCACCCAGTACAAGAAAAGCTTCTTAAAAATCTTGACCGGCTCGATGCACAATGGAGAAACAACTGCAGACATCAATTAATCAATGCTGACTTATATCAAAGCAAAACCCTTCTTTGCTGCCGGGGAGACATCCATGACAGCAGAAAACCGGGGACGAAATCCTCCTCAAACTGATAAGGCTCCGGAACTTGAGCAGGTAAAGCAGGTGGTGATCGATACACTTGAGTCGTGCCTTGGGAACTACAACATCGCAACCAATAAGAAGATTGCAACGGCTGAAGCCAATCTGTCGAATACCATCCGGGGATCCGTTCAAACCGAAATGGCCAACACCGTTCAAACCTCGATCAGATCCATGATAGATGAAGCCGTGCAAACTTCCGTCAAATCATTGATCGCAGAATCCATTCAAACCGCAACCGCTCCCTTAGTCGATATGTTACAGGCTATGGATGTTCAAATTGGGGAGTTGTCCAAACTCCAAGTGAGCAAAACTCAAGAGCAAATCAATTCTGACGTCGAAACCGCAAAGAAACTACAAGACGAAGAAAGGGAAAGGGAACGGTCAAGGAAGGAACTTGAAGACAAAGACCATGCGCTCGCCCAGCAGTGTAATGAGGAAGAACATGCAGCTATCCAGGAACAAATACCGGCTCAACCCTCACACGCTATGAAGACAAGGAATAAAAACAAGAGGAAAGCGGTTGCAGAGGTGATGAAGCGGGCAGAACAAAACAGTCAAAGAGTGATCGAACCAGTCGCACTGAACGTACAACCTCTTGATGAAGAAGAAGAAGAGGACCTCGAAGAACTTAACCGGCGTAAAAAGAGGGCAATCGAAAGTTCAACCGCAACTCCAAGCTCCAGACCGACTGTTGCTCAACCGCCTCGACCACCAAAACCTGTCTGTGCCGGTTTTGGATTCGGCAAAAGAACCCCCGGCATATCAAGTATAGTTGACGGATGGAAAATTGACGCTGCAAGAAGAAACAGGGAATGGAATGCAAGGGAGGAAGAAGAAAGGAGGCGATTGGAAAAAGAACTGGAAAAAGAACTTGAAAAGGGGGGACCATCGAAGCCTTAGTTTCCTTTTCTTTCCTTAAGAATAATTTATGTTTGATTTGGTTTAAGAACTCAGTCGTTCTATCATGTTTTGAATTTATCAGTCTTTACATATCCTTTGAAAACTCAACACATGTCTTTGGAAATTGCTAAACAGATTTTTCAAACCGGCCATACATTACAAGTTTTGAATATTTATTATAAATAATCAAAAAGGGAGAAATTGATAAGAAAAATTAAGAAAGTTAATTTTCAAACCGGCCATACATTACAAGTTTTGAATATTTATTCTAAATAATCAAAAAGGGAGAAATTGATAAGAAAAATTAAGTAAAGTTAATTTTTGGAACCGGCTAGAAAAACTAAACAATTGTTAACTTCTATGTGCAGGAACAGATCAAATCGTATAAACCGGCTGGAGCCTCATGAACTGGCTGTTGAAACACTTCAAAGAAATCCAGTTCCAAGTGATCAAGTCAAGATCAGATGAACCGGTTTTAACTCTCTCAAGAGACCGGCTAGCAAAGACAAAATTCACATTCCAGCTGGACTATATTATGTAAGAAACAAACCGGAAACTTCAATCTGCAGGAGTGACGCAATATGACGAAATAGACGTGTTTCGAAGGGATAAAATAAGATAAGATTCGATCAGAAGCATGCGAGGAAAGCGATGATGATTTACTGATCCGATGTTGACAACCGGAAGGTGCATGCCTGACACGTGTCCAAATCTGCAAACCGGCAACGTCATATTTACCTGAGGAATCCCTGCATGCTTGCCAAGTGTTGAGGAAGGTGAAACGTGCAAGTAACCTTCCTACACCGGCGTGATGCTGGATCAACCAATCCCACGGTGAGAGAAGAAAGTGACCGTTGGGATCTCATTTACTATAAAAGGAAGATGAAGCGACCTCATTAATGACACAAACATATACGAAAGCAAGCGATAGGTTACAAAAATCTTAGAGAGATAAAATCTTACGATCCAAAATCGGTGTGTCATTAACCGGAAGCTTTGTCTGTGTGTGTTTGTACTGTGTTGTGTATTACATCAAAGAGTGAATTGGTGTAACCGGCGAGTAGCGAGTTGGGCTCGACCGGCATTGTAATTATTGTAACGTTGAAGGTTAGTGGAGATCCTTCTCATAACCTGAGAAGAAGGGGTGACGTAGGAGGGTTTGCTCCGAACATCCATAAAAAATCTTGTCTCGTGTTATTTCCTTCATTTACTGCTTGCTCAACTAACCTAACCAAAATCAATCTTACTCCGTAAACCGGTCCACTAATATCTCTAAAACCTACTCCTTCTAAAACATCATCTAAGTCGCTTACGTTGCTTCAGACTGAAACAGACATTTCCACCCTTGAACCCGGTTCAAGAGTCTGTGACAGTTTGCTAAGTGCTGAGAACAGTTATAGTCTCTAACCGGACTATCACCAAAGTGTTGTGTGTGTTGTAAGAGGCCACCCTTTCTAAAACCGGAAACACCCCGGTCCTCCAAGGGCGTCCCCGATCCTAACAGTAGCCACCATTATCTTGTTTTCCTTGGTTCTTTCATTTCCCTCATGAATTTGAATCACCGCTTCCCATATTTCCTTTGCAGTTTTACAGTCTCTGACCTTACAAAACTTATTCCTGTCCAAACCGTTAGTGATGCGGTTTCTGGCATGGTTGTCCAGATTGTTTCTTCTCCTGTCTTCAACTGTCCAGTCTTTTCTGTCTTTATCAATCTTTACCGGTCCTTCGGTCAGGATGAACTGCATCTCGTCATCCATGGTGATTAAATGCAGGTGTATGCGTGCGTTCCAGTTGGCAAAGTCGTCACCTTCTAGCATTGGGGGCCGATCAAAAGACATGCTTGCTTGAGTATTGAAACTAACTGCTCTAATACCAATTGTTAGGATCTAGGTCACGGCTGGGGGACCGAGGTCTGACCGGTTAGCGCCTTCACTCAACGGTTGGTGTTTAATCCGGTTAGAGATTAACACAGGGGTTTCAATACTACACAAACTGTCACAAACCCTTGAACCGAGTTCAAGCGCGGAAGTGGTTTGTTTCAGGTTGAAGCAACACACACACTTGATGGACAGAACCAGATTTAGATAAGGTCAGTTTGGAGTATAGTGGGTCGGTTTTGGGACTCGGTAATTCGGTTTGATTAGAATAGGTTAGAGTACAAGGCCGACAGAAAGTAAATAACAAGGCAGAATTTTATTGATGTTCGGAGATAAACTCCTACATCACCCCTTCCTCTCGAAACCGCGAGAAGGATATTCACTAAGGAATACACAAACACAATCCGATCGATACTTATTTTCTGCTCGATAAACACTCGTACAATTCTCACCGAAATTGTAATCACACTCTAAATAGACACTTAAGCTCTAAATCTTGTAGAGAGATAAACTTGCAATAAATCTTAGAGCTTGTAGTTGGTAGAACTGGTAACCGTTTGTAACTTGTTTCTAGAGCTGCATTTATTCCTCTTGAGCTCCTTCTTTAATAGGTGAAATGTGCCAACGGTCACATTTCATTTCCTTGAATTTGATTGGTTGAGCAGAGGTTCAGTGATTCAGACCTGGCGGTCTAGGCTTCCAGTGTATAGGTCAACCAGCTAGGTTTGTCTTTTACTCAATATGGCAATTGTCGGTTGGACAGTTGCCTGCACCTGGAGGATTGCGCCTCTGATTTATCCTGGAGTGGAAAGATCTTGTCGGACGATCTTATGCAGCCTGCAGATTGTCTTCAGACTTGTATGAATATGGCAATACTAAAATTTGTCCCTTCGGTATCATCCTCAACAGATACTCGAAGTATCTATTTGTACTGGTCGGTTGTTTATGTTAACCGGATGACTTCCGGTTTTTCCATAACTTCAGATTGACCGAATGTTCAACGATTTTGGCCTTCTGATTTGACTGGTCTTGTCTTTCTGTAAAGTTAATATAGATGATTGATAAAAAATGAATAATAGTAAAGGAAACTTTTTACTTCTAAATTACCCGGAATTACTGGAGTATTTTAAATGATATAACAAAGAAGAAATAATAAACAAAATCAATGTAAATACAAATAGCTCCACGTTTTACAACATAACACGAGGAATGAGCCTGACCTGCATCATTAAGATCCTTGAAGTCCTCATTCTAAATAATTTTTGTTTATATTAAATTACAATTAATCCTCAAAATCATTTCATAAGACTCCACTCCATCCCTTCCAAGCAAATCATGATGCAAATCATGATGCTGACACAATCACTCATATTTAAGAAACTTATTAAATGTAGAGTAGAAGACAAATGCATACAATAATGTTATTATTAAGAAATAAAAAGTTAGACATGAAATACAATAAAAATTGGGTGAGGTTACAATAATGTTATTATTAAGAAATAAAAAGTTAGACATGAAATACAATAAAAAAATACAAGTGGGTGAGGTTTATAAAATGATATGTATTAATATTAAGTTATATGTTTATGATGGTTTATATAGAGATATCACAAATTAGTTTGATTAAGATATATATGAATAGGATGTTTTTAAACATCAAACACAAGTATATAAAAATCTTACTAACTTATAATAAGTCTATATAAGCAATCATAAACATGTAACTTATTATTGATACTTTTTTTTACCTATCATAAACCTCGAAAACATATTTATGTTTTGTATTATTCGTCTAAAATGCAAAATATTTGCCTATTAATGTTACTAATATGCCACTCTTTAACTATTTTAATTAATAAAATCTTTTAAACATAAGAAAGTTTTTATAATAAACGGAAACAATTTAATTGACTAAAACAAGATAAAGAGTACGAATATGTTTTTCTCGAGGAATAATTGTGTCCATCAGATGTTGATTCTAAGAATGAAAAAATCGTTCCATTAACAAAGTAAATTTACTTTATACTGAAAGAAGACAATGTAAATAAATTAAAATACAATATTTTATGTAGTGAATATAATAAAATTATAAACATCAACATCATAATAGTGATTGAAAATAAAAATAAAAATATATAATGAATGATTGATGAAGGAGTTAGAGAAGATGGGAGTATGAGGAAAAAAGTTAAAACAACTTCTATATTTATATAGTTCTATTATCTAGATATTCAATTTATATTAAAATAATATAATAAATAAAAATAAAAATTGTATTAATCTTGTTGTAATCCTACCGGGATTTTAGAAATAACTTTAGCCAGGATTTTAGAAATAACTTTTATCTGGATTTTAGAAATAACTTTTATGTATAATATAAAATATGATTTATGTAATTAATTAATAAAAAAATAAACTCTTTATTTAGATAAATACATATTTAATATTTTAGATTTATTTCCTTAAATATCTCATACAATATATTTTCATTTAGTAAACATAAATTTTAAAATATTATTTTACAAAGTAAAAATAACATATTTAGTACTATTAAACACAATAAATTAATATAAAGATCAAATGACTTATCTATTTATTTTGAAAATGAAATATTATTAATATTTGATTATATATATCAATTTAGATAAAAAAAATTATATTAAACTTGTTATAATCATGCTTAGAGTTTAGAAATAAATTTTATGTGTTTAATACAAAAATATATGCAAGTAACTTATTAATATGAATATTTTTTTTAGATAGAGATATATTTAATATTTTTTATTAATTTCCATCTATAGCTCCTAAAATAAATTTTTATATAGTAAACATCCATCTTAAAATATCATTATACTATATACAAATAAAATATTTAGTACTATCAAAACACCATAAATTAACATAAAGAAAAAGTGACTTATATTTTTATTTTGGAAATGAAATATTTGATAACATATTAATATTATATATATATATATGTCTATTTAAATAGTGAATGTCAATTTTTTTGATTATACTCAAATATAAACATATTTAATCGAAATTTTTTGAAATTGAGATTTAAAGTATTTTAAAATTAAGTGTTTCCTTTTTAGAATTATTTTAAAATGTAAAAGTTTAGTTAATGTAATATAAATATTATATGTCAAACCTGAATAATATAAGCACTTTAGAATACAAATATTAATATTATATATTAAATTTAATTGAAGATTTTTTAAAATTATTAGTAGGAAAAAACACTTAGGTGTACTTATTGGTTATCTTTATAAATCATTGAGAAAAATATTTAAATTAAATTAATAATCTAATAAATAAATAAAACAAATAATATAGAATCATTTTTGTGTTGAAGTCCAAAATTTAAATTGTTAACATAAATGAATAGAATAATCTCCCACTTGAACCAACATGAAATATAATTATAAAATCTAATTAATTAAAATTTTAAGGTATATGTCTATAATAAGTTATACAAAATAATTACAAGTAGTTAGAATAAGGTATATCTGGTTTAGAATTAAAGCTTGTTAAAATTGAGAAAATATGTATAAAACATTAAAATCACAAACATAGGAAAATCTAATAAACACAATATCGATATTAGACTATATAAATTATGAAGTTTACTATTATGCTACCAAAATATCTCAAATCTTGAAACATTTCAATTTCTTTGTCGTATAATGCAAAAATGTGAAATTTTTAAATTTATTTGTCGTATTCTGTATGAGTGTGAAACTCTTTAATTTCTTTGTCGTATTCGGTATATTTGTGAAAATCTTTAATTTTTTTATGTTTTAATTTTTATAGGATATTAATATATTTTATTTAAATTATTAATAGATCCGTATACTTACTGTGTGAATGTAGGATAAGCTTGAGACTTCATTATTATTTAAAAAATAATTAATTTAATTTTTTTTTGTAATGATTAGTTTGATAATATATATTTTGTGAGAGTAAGTAAATGGAGGATTTTTGTTTTTTTTTTGTTAATAGGTGATCCTCTATTAAAACATGAAATGGTTAATTACAAAATTATAAGATTATAAATATTAAATATTGTTGTTAAACTACATTAAACCAGATATTAAATATATTTTTCAAATAAATTTATTTGTTTATAAACTTTAATATTTAAATAATAAATCAATATTTTATTTTTATAGTAATATAAAAAATTAATTAGTTTGGTAACTACTTCCCTTTAGACCACGTCTAAAGGAGTTAGACCGCGTCTAACTACGCTTCCCTTTAGACCACGTCTAAAGGATTTAGACCATGTTTAACTATGTTTCCCATTAAATTACGTCTAAAAGAGTTACACAACGTCTATCAATGCAAACTCCTTAGACCACGTCTAAAGGAGTTAGACGACGTACGAATAGGCAATCTTCTTTAGATTTGTACCTGCACAATGACAGTTTCAAAGTTTAGTCTTATTCGTTTACTTGTGCATAACTAACTTTTATTTTAATTAATCCGCACATCATCAATATAATGCCAGCTCATGAGTCATGATTATAACAATATTGATTTAAATAAATTTATTTCCTAATTTCATTTTAATTGACTCAACAAGTCGCCGCTTTAGTTTACTTAACAAATAAACAAAAGAAAAGAAAATCAGAGTATTTATTGATTAAGGGTTATGTGTTTGGTTGCGCATCAAAAAAAAGGTCATAACTATTATGCCCTATGTTCTTATCCCGAGCGATAGTCTCTACTAGAAAGTAGTTGGCCATATATTTATGAGTGTACGTTACACATTGCATTATGTGTTTAGAATTCTTTAGCTTGTGTATATCCTAACTTGTGTCTAAACTAAAGAATTAACCATATTCCTTGCTTAAGATGACTCTAAGCTTCAATATGAATTCACTGATTTGTATATTGCTTGGAGTTTTTTAATAAAAATATAAGGATAAGAGGAGAATTACCAAAAGGAGTTCAAGAATGTAGATAGATGTAGATTAATGATTAAGAGGAGAATTAGAACCCCATTTATGTCACAATCGAAATCAAGAATTTTCCCAAAAATAATGATATTTTTTAAATCATTGTCCATGAAAACAATATTTTTAGGAACACTTTCCACTAAAACTGTTTTTTCTCAAAAGTGTTACAAAAATTTTGAAAATTTTCATGGAGGTCAAAAATAAATTTGTAGACCCACTTTTGAAGTTGTAGAGATCTAGATATGAGCGTTTAAAATTACGTCATTTTCAAAACGGGCCCTGAAATTATGAAAAATAATAATTCTTGAAGAAATAATATTTTGAACCATCCATGAATTTTTGGAATTTTTCTAAAATGATATAGTGGCTCCAATTAATAAAATAAGGTTGTTTGGTGTGAAAATGGAACAAAATTAACCATAAGGAATTTAAAATTTTAAAAATATGGAGGTCAAATTAGATATGGAAAAATAGTTCAAGGTTTGAATTATTTTAGAGTTATTGAAAATAATCTAAAATTGGAAGTTTAAGGTTGAAATTGCACATATGTAAAAAGTCTAAGGTCCAATTTAATTATTAATTAATAAATTTAATTTTAATTAGAGTTTCCAGACAAATTTTAAAAAATTAGAACTTCGAGGGACAAAATGAACATCCCTAAAGAGTTTAATATTCTGAAAAAGACAAAGATAAAGAAATGACCTAAAACCATTCGTCGTCTTCTTCCTTGTCATCGTGCGTCTCGCCAAGTTTCGATGCAGCATAACCTTCTGCAGAGATTTTTACTTGACCTTGCATACTTGGAAGTCACCCGAAACACTCGGAGAATAACATAAGGGATGTGAAAGGATCGGTGGTACCAATAGAGACATAGGTCTAACTATTGATGACAACTTCGTGCAAAAATAGTTCGATAGAAATCCTGTTAGAGATTTATATCACTTTCTATTATTCACAAACACTTGCAAACTCTTGAAGTGATTTAAGTGCGGAAACGTTTACTCAGGTTTGAAGTTAAGAACTGATGGAGGAAAAGATGATAGAATGTAAAAGACACATAGAGGTATTTTTGGATGTTCGGAGCAAAACTGTCCTACGTCACCCCTTCTTCCAACCACCGAAATGATTCACTATACTCTTCTTTAAATCAAATACTGTTTATTAATCTAACTAACTCTTTGTTGAACAAAACAATCTTTGTTCTACTTACAACACACTGTTAATGATTATTAAATAGTCTAGTAACTTATCTTTCAACTTTACGTAGTGATTTACAAAATACACTTGAGAATAAAATATCTAGAGAGAGAGTAAGTTGATTAAAAAAATCAAGCTTCTGGAAATCTGTTTATTCAATGAGAGAGAGAGCTTCAGCTTCTGTCTTGTAATTTCTACTACTGGTCATCCATTGTCTTTAGGTAGAAATTTATTCTTGAAAAGCTTCAATAGTTGAATCCTTCTTTTGAACACGTGAAAAGCGTCCATTTGAAGGTCGCCCATAGTACACAAGTACAGCAGGCACTGTGCACATGGAACGTGGCCATACCAATCTGGTAGTGGACAAATATTCTTCTGTAATTATCCAGCACATAATAAGTAGTTGGAAGAATATTTACTTACGTGACATTCATTCTTTGGATACAATTAGCTGGCTGTCAGACTACACAGGAGAGAGTGGAGCAGAGTAGCAGACAACTAGTTGATCATGGTTAGACGTATGATAACTTCAAACAACGGGTGAAGCGAGGCAAGATAACAAAGGTAAAAACCCTAAAATTCTAAGAAATAATTCTTTCTATCAAATCTGAATGGGCTCGTAGAAAAAGAGAATTCAAAATGAGAATGAACAACACTCATCATCATCTTCAATATAATATCCTCTTATCGTTAGAGGAAGAGGAAGAGGAAGAGGAAGAGAAAGAGGAAGAGGAAGAGGAAGAGGAAGAGAAAGAGGAAGAGGAAGAGGAAGGGGAAGGGGAAGGGGAAGAATGCATCTCAATGAAAATAGATGGCATGCGAAAATCTCAGGCTGGGATGGTTAGGTTTGAATGTAGTATTTTCTGTTTATAATCTCTATTTTTTAGAATGTATGAAAGCTACTAATAATTTTTTGTAGGGTCTTTTGATTATCATTCTTAATCATAACTAGGGTTTGTCAAGCTTTGATTTTTGACCCTCCCACTTTTCGGATTTAAATGAAATAGTTTAAACCGTTTTCCCAAAAAAATAAAAGCATTACTAATATGCCCCCTCTTTAACTATTTTAAATAATAAAGTATTTTAAAAATACGAGAGTAGTGTTAATAAAAGAAATCAATTTAATTGACTAAAACAAGATAAAGAGTACAAATATGTTTTTCTCGAGAAATAATTGTTGCCATCCAATGTTGATTCTAGGAATGAAAAAATTGTTCCATTAACATTTATTTCATGCTGAAAGAATAAAATTTTATAAAATTAATATACAATATTTCTTATTTTATGTAGTAAATATAATAAAATTAAAAGCATCAAAATATTAATTGAAAAAAATTAAAATTCATAATGAATGACTGATGAAGGAGTTAGATAAGATGACAGTATGAGGACTTTATATTTATATTTATATAGTTCTATAAATGCTTCTAGACACTTGAATTTAAATTAAAATATTATAATAAATAAAAATAATTTTTTTTATTAATTTTGTTGTAATCCTACATGCATTCTAGAAATAACTTTTATGTATAATATATAATATGATTTAATTAATTAATTAATAAAAAAACCTAACCGGTGTGAAGATAGGTGTTACAGATTGTTGTGGTAGTTGTGACGAGGATGACTGATCTTGAACAAATTTTTTAATACTGTCAACTGTTCTATTATTTGTTGAAAAGTAGCATTCATTTCAGCAAACTCAGTCGGATATACCGTATCAACCCTTGGAGTTCCTTCGGCCATTTTTTGGAGTACAAAACATCCAGTTTTAGGGTGTCTTCTTTGCGGGGCCGTACTATTCAAAGAGACTGGCGGACTGCGATCACGTAGAGATTGCAATTGTAAAAACAAAATAAAATGTATATGCAAATAATATGACTTAGCATGAACATCTAAGTATTTTATATATTTTCTTTATGGACCTCTGATTTTATATAGTTCAAAATTTCGGAGTCCATATTACATTGTTTTTTGAATTTCATCAACTATATCTACTAGTTTGTAAATCCTTTGGCTTACAATAGTGGTTAAGCTTAAATTTTCCACCTTTTTTTACTTTTAGGGAGAATGAGTCCTACTATAGCAAGTAGAGGTGATGGAACCTTGGTTCTCTTATTCTTGTTGGTGGAGGTACTCTTCCATGATTTGGTCCAAATAATCTTTTCGGTCTTTCGGGATACCCATATTGACAACAACATTCTAATTTTTGAGGTAGCTTTCTTAAGTATTATGGTCAATAGGCCTCTCTATTGCAACGACACAATCACGATAAGGAGGCATAAAATCTCGTCCAAATAGTTTTAACAGCTCACTAGTATAGTAGGAGGTGACCCACTCAAGACCAAAAGTACAATTATGGGTTCATCATCCATTAGATAAGCCATGTTCTTAATGCCATACCACGGTAGGAGTTCACGGATAGAATCATTGTCATGGATCGGCGCTTCTAGTGTGGAACTCCTAATGCGTTGGCATTGGATGGTGGCACACATCTCACTATCGGGAACCATAGGAGGTATGCACTCCATCTTCTTCAAATGACACACATAGAGAATGATGGATGCCCTCTCTTGCTTAAGTAGTAGGTAAAATAAGATTTATTTAGTCCTAACAATGTTTCAGCTAGGATAATTCTAGTGGGATCCTTATTTCCTTCCCTAAAGTGGTAAGTCACTTCTAGTATCTTGGTGGATGTTATGCGGTTTCTTGATGGGGTGAGGAGAAACTGGGCCATCATGATCGTCATGGTGAGTAGGGAGATACTGAAATTATGCGGAATATCTACGCCCTAAGTATCCATCTTTATCCATCATGAAAGATCCGTGTATGTTCTTGCCAGGATCTTGTTCTCCGTGGTCTTTGTATACCCAAACTCATCATGAATGAGGCACATGAGAGACATGGATTCGGTAAAAGGCTTGAACCTTAGGATGTTCTTGTTATTGATCATCATAATAACTTTAGACTCTTCGATAGACGGGAAGATCGGGCAATCTCCTATGATAAAGTCTATGTGTATTGGATCCCACTTTCACTGCATCTCTATCATAAAATTATGATGGATTCGAAAGTGAGTATTCTTGAGGGAGGCGTTTAGGCTATAACCTCGATAGTCCCATTACGTTTCGTACAAGTGGTGGTTCCAAAGGAACATATCTTCATTCTCTATTAGGGACATTTTATGATCATATAATCACTTGACAAACATGTTGTTTGATTTTATAAAGAAAACATTCTTAAAGATGTTCATTATGTCTATTATAGATGTATGCATGTATAATAAATAAGCACGGACAAGTTGACTTGTCACAATTCTGTTGTTTGGGGATGTCAACCAATGGTTGGATAAAGTATCTAGGTTTTGTGTGGTAGGGTTTGGTTGAGGTTTAGTTTGGACTTTCCCCCCACCATCGATAAGGTTGCATCTTAATGGATGTATCAAAGACAAAGGAGGGAATCAATTACGGGTTCCTAGGTTTTACTCACACAACATCTCTCGGTCACAGACCGGTATGATCAATCTTCACGTAATTCGTAGAAGTGCAGAGTTCCGATTATGTACTTCTTCATATACTACTAGGTGATGTACCCGTTTGGTTACTAGCAACTATTAAGATAAAGCCTAGGTACCCTTTGAGTGATGAATCCTTCAAGGTGGACGATTATGAGAGCTTGAAAATTTATAAATAAAAATTTATATAGCTACAATTTTATTTATAAATCAAACGTTCCACAGCAGAGTCGCCAAAAATGTAGCTTTGGCGCTTTAGAAATTTAAAAACAAATCTTTTTGATGTACGTATAAAAACGTAATATAACTAGAGTTTCCATAAGGGGTCCGTTGTTTATTTACGCTCGGGAAAGGCTTCGCGTAATGTCCTCTACACCTGTTGAAAATAATTTAATTTTTTAAAAATCTTAGATAGCTAAAAATTCATTTATAACGTTTATTTTCTCAAATTATAAGTTTGGGGGTCTTAAAAAGGGTAGATTTGGGTTACATAGATAATTGTACAAAATTATTTAAAGGTGCGTACATATGATTGTGTGTTGAACAAGATTGAGTAAAACCCTGAAAAATATCAGAAAAAGATGTTAGTGTTTAAAAATAAACTCTAAATGACACTTTAGTCAAAATATTTTTGATTGGGGTCCAAAAATAATTTAGGAATTGGAAAAGTGGAACCAAACAGGTCTTACGATCGGAGTCATAAGGCTTGGGTCCATTTTCATCTGTTAAGGACCGGAGAGGCTCGGTGTAAATTGAGGGAGCTTTCGGTCGAGGCTCGGGACCATCGGTCGAAGGATCGAAGAGGCTCGGTCTATGTACAAAAACCTACCGGTCATGGACTATCTTGGGGCTAAGTTTCTCGTCCTACATTTAGGATATTCGGTCCTAGAGTTGGACCTCTTGGTCCTAGCATTTGGGAGTCTCGGTTCTAGGTCACATATATCAGTCCTAGTCAAAAATCCTCAATCGAATTTTCCGGTCCTAGCTCAAGAACATCGGTCTTTAGACTAGGTCCTAACTCAAGAACATCGGTTCTTGGGCTCGATCCTAGGTCAATTTTCACGGTCGTTGGTCCTATAGGACTCGGTCTCAAGTCTTCATTTGGTTGAATTTTGCAAGTTTATATCTTTTGATATAGATCATGAAAATATTATTTGTGAGTTGCTTATAACTTTGTAGGATGTAGAGATCATAATCCCTAATCCTAGAACCAATCAATCAAGCCCTAGAATAATCAATTTTACAAAATGATTTTTAGGGCATGATTTGGGAACTTTCGAATTAGGTCATCTTAGAGCCTAATTTTTATCTAATAGCTTATAAATGATGTTTATAATCATTTAATCAAAATAAGAACATTAATCAAGCTTTGTAACAATTTTTAAAACTAAAATTTAATATTTTATTTTAAATATTTTAGTACGATCAAACATGATCCTGATGTATGTAATATGATTTGAAATTTATCCTAAAATATTTACAAACATGTTAGACAACTATTTGAATCAAAATTCAAGCTCGAACACGAAATTCTAATTTTTCAAATTTTCAAATCAAATTGGGTTTTTTATTGGGATTGAATTGAAAAAATTTCTTTCAACAGAAAGCTTGGAAATCAATTAAGGATCGATCTCGGTTATAGAAAGCATATAATTGAACAATAAATAAGATCAACCCGATCGAACATGAATATTTCAATTTTGAATCACAACTTGAAATACAGATGGTGTGTAAGCTTTCTAGGGATTGGAAAATATTCCAATGATCTTTATGAAGCTTTACAAAGCTCTAAATTTTAGCTTAGACGTCGAAACGGTTTCTTCAAAAAATAGTCGCCTAAGATTTGAGGAAGATCTTTAAATAGGTAGTAATGGTAGAATTCGTGCTCAATTTGGCTTCTTTAACCTTATCCTTTGATTTTTAATTTATCCTCATCAACCTAGTTCTAGGCTAGGGTTTGAATTCCTATCCTACATGAATTGAATGTGAAGAAGAGACATGTACGTAGTAAAAATCTGGAGGGATAATGATGGAAGATGGCGAAGATAGAGCTTCTAGAAGGTCGTCGGCGTCAGGGGCTGATCTCTGGATGTCGTAGTTGCATTATGTTAGTTCTATCGATCGATCGGGCGTTCCGTTAACATCCTAGATAACAAACGTCTCATGATCTACTACATCATGGGTGTGCTTCGGCTTGGCTACATCCAGATGCATGGAATGTCTTCGCGCGTTGGATGAAGTCCAGACATAATTTTTACTACACAGGATCACTAGTTTATATTTTTAATAATGAATTTTTAACCCTTTCTTATGTTTTTCTTCACAAAATTAATAAACACATATTAAAATTGATATCCATATTTTTTATTTTTGGGTTTTTTTAGTATTTTGGGGTATTTATTTATTTATTTTTAAGACATAAACTATACTTAATATATGTTAAAAATCACAATAAAATTATTTCAACCCTTTTGGGGATTAATTTGGGTCAATAAATACAATATTTTAACTCCAAATTATTTTTGGATTTTCACCTAATTTTCTAATTAAGGTTTAATTATAACAATAATTACCGTAATTTAGTTTTAACTTCTCCTTTGAGTTATTTTGAATTAAAAAATTTAAAATATTATTTTAAATTTATAAATATTATTATAAATTGGGATATGTCAAATTTTCATGCTTACAATTACCCTTGTTTGAATATTTACCAATGAAAGATCACTAAAAGCAACGCTTAGAAACACTTTTACAACTGCTACACATAGCATGAATAGGTCACTCCAACTAAAGCACATTACAAGTTCTATCTTTCCTAACTCCCGCATTATAAAATGAATATAACTTAGTGTTAACATGCCATCTTCGAATCAACATTTTCAAAACCAGTTTGTTTTATTCAAACTATATTCGAGATGGGTAGGCACTCTGTAAACACTAAAAATGTTTATCGACACAGGTAACAAACACATCAAGAAAAGATTGGCACGGCGGCACGATAGTCACATACGACACGATCGCCTTAGGTGATACAATAATGTCTTGAGTTGGAAGTCGTCAAATCGACACCGAAATCACCATTTATCAAAAGAAGTGCGATTGGAACATGCGACACGATTCACACAGGCGGCACAACTCGATCTGCACGGACGACACGATATTGTCTTGCATCATAAATGATCAACTAAATTTCTCTAGTCTAGGGTTTCTTGTGCATTTATAAACATCACTGGAATTTTCTCTCGATTGCGGTTTATCTTTGATCATTTCATAGGTTTCCTGCAATTACTCTGTTCTTTTTCTCTATTTCTGCCATCATGGGGAAGGGAAAGAAGAAAAATAATAAATTTAAAGAAGTTAGGGATTTTGTGTTGGAAGGAATTAAGGAAGCAACTGTCAAAGAAATTGAAAGAATTGTTGAAGAAGTTATCAAAGAACAAAAAGATACCAACACAAGTAAGTAATCTGCTTCAACTGCTACTGGGAAAATTCCTGTTGAAAATAATGCAGGAAAATAGGGGGATAATGAAGGATCTAGGAAGATACACTATAATGAAAGAGCCAATCTGTTTGGGCTTAAGAATAAGATTACAAAAGTCTTTATGCATACAAAAATGGGAGAAATTGTCTTCAATAAGGAGAAAGAACAACAGATTACAATTCAATTCAACATCCATTATCTTCAAGACTGGAATCTGCTGAAAAAACAAGAATATGTTCAATAGTCAGTTACTATAATGAAGGAGCTGATGAATTCTCCCAAATCTAAGTCATATACTATCAGGAGCAACTCGACATGGAAAATTAATGAAGTCTGGAAGAATAACAATGCAAAAAAGTTAGAAGATAATGTCTATAAAAGGAAAATCTATTTGGGCAATACACAAACAAAAGTGGAGGTATTGAATTATCAATTTGAATTTAAATTGCCTACTAAAGTAGAGGAAAACTGTATAATGGAATGGGAAAATATACTTGTGGGAAACCATATAGGGAAAAATAGAGTATCCTTTCCAATTACTAAAGATGCACTGTTGAAGTAATGGGAAGGAAAAGGGCTGGAGAAGATTTCATCAAATGTCCATGATTTATATTTTCTTAAATTCAAGAAGGGATCTAATCTGGAGGAAATTCAAGAAAATGGGCATACATAAATAAAATCCAACTGTATGAAATTAAAAAATTGTCTGAAGACTTGAACCTATTGATTAAGACAAAAGAAACTGCACAGATATGGTTCAAGCTCTGGAATATACTTATACATATATACAATTCTGAAGCACTTAGTCATTTTACAAGTTTATTGGGTAGATCATTATACATAGATCCAATTACTGAAGGAGGAGAGCACCTATAATTTGCTAGAATTAGCATTGAGGTGCATCCTAGAAGCACGCTGCCGAAAAATATGACCGTAGTAGATAGAAAAGGAAAATCTGCTGTCATGGACATCACTTATGAGTGGAGGCCAGATAGATGCTCTTTATGCAATACCTTCCAAAATACAAGCCGAAAATGTGATTTTCTAAGGAAGAAGAACAGAAAATCTATAAAGGCCAGAAAGTAAAGATGCAGGAAAATGAAACAGAGGTGACTATTTTCAAAGAGCAAAATGTGGTTAAAGAGCATGAAACAGAAGATAAAGAAAATTATGTACAAGAAGAAAGCAGTATGAAGAAGGAGGTGGAACCTCAACCTAATCATTTTGAAGAGATAATTGATGATTCTTAATCAAATTAAGTTGAAGTGGTTGTTGATGAAAATAGATTGGAAGATACTCAAGTTAATCAATAGGAAGAAGAGAATTACAAGATTGATATAGAGGAATCCAAAGTTGCTAAAATTCCAAAGCTGAAGTTGAAGGAAATAAAAACAATGATCTCGAAATTCAAGTTGAGAACAACAAGGTGAAAAGCCTGGAAATCCTGAATAATAATTATTATATCAAATCAAAACGGGTTCATATAAATAAAGAAATCAAAATGAGAATAGGCAATATTCATCAACCTTTTCAGTTCATCCCCCTTAAATTGTTAGAGGAAGGGGAAGGGGAAGAGGAAGAGGAAGACAACATGTTGAAATATCAGGTTGGTATGGAAATAAAAATCTTAATTGGGATAATTAGGATTTAATACAATTTGTAATCATTGTTTGTAATATCTGTTATTTGTATGTTTAATTACTAATAATTAGGTTATTTAAGGTCGTTTGAATGTCATCATTTAATCATAGCTAAAATTTGTCTAGATATTATTCTTGACCCTCCCACTTTTGGAATTTTAATGAAATGGTTTTGATAGGATCGGCGTAATCGATAGAGACGAGGGTCTGGCTAATTGATGACGACTTCAGAAAAATAGTTTGATAGAAATCATGTTAAGGATTTAAATCACTTTCTATTTTACACAAACCCTTGCAAACTCTTGAACGATTCAAGTGCGAAAACGTTTGCTCGGGTTTGAAGCTAAGAACCAAAGAATGAGAAGATGGCAGAATGTAAATGACACAGTAGTTTGTTTATGGATGTTCGGAGCAAACTCTCCTACGTCACCCCTTCTTCCAACCACCGGAAGGATTCACTATAAGTTTCTTATAATCAAATACATTCGCACGATTAGCTCATTGTTGAACAGAACAGACTCTGTTCAACTTACAATATAATGAAGTATATCACTCAGCTAAAACAATGCTTTGATTCTAACCCTCTCTTGATAAACACACAGTAAAGCAAGAAAGAAACTCTTTTGTATATCAGTTTGTATGTTTTCGTATGATTCTCTAAGTATCGATAGATCGATGATTCATCCGTGGTCCTTGAAGATCTTTAAATAGAGAGTAGGAACCAACAATAGAATCTTCCATAATGACACGTGGCGAGCTTCCATTGGAACGCCTCCATATTATACAACAGACTCTGAGCACCAGGATCGTGGCCGTACCAATCTAGTTGTGCGTCAAATATTCTTCTAGGATATTCCTACAAGAAACAATTAGTGGGAAGATTATTTTGCTTACATGGAATTAATCAATTGGTTGCAACTGGCTGTTGTACTGATCTTCAATGGAAAGTGGAGTAGGAGTAGCGTACAACTAATGGATCGTGGGTAGATAGGTTCTAGCTTCAAGCAACTACCTAAGCATGGTATTAGACGTTTTTCACTTGGATGACCTCGTCTAATGAAATTAGACGCCCACGTCTAATAGCAGGATCCATTAGACCACCTAGTCTAATGGGATTAGACGACACGTCTAATTACGGTTCCTTTCAGACTAATCTGAAGGAGTTAGAATGCACGTCTAACTTTCATCTGTTAGACTGCACGTCTAACTACGTATCCCTTCAGACTAATCTGAAGGAGTTAGACTGCATGTTTAACTTTCATCTGTTAGACTGCACGTCTAACTACGTATCCGTTAGACTGCACATCTAACTACGTATCCGTTAGACTGCACGTCTAACTAAGTCTGTTAGACTGCACGTCTAACTAAGTCTGTTAGACTACACGTCTAACTACGTTTGTTAGACTGTACGTCTAACTATGTATCCGTTAGACTGTACGTCTAACTACGTATCCGTTAGACTGCATGTCTAACTACGTCTGTTAGACTGCACGTCTAACTACGTATCTGTTAGACTGTACGTCTAATTACGTATCCGTTAGACTGCACGTGTAATAACATCTATTAGACTGCTCGTCTAACTACATCTGTTAGACTGCACATCTAACTACGTATCCGTTAGACTGCACATCTAACTACGTATCTGTTAGACTGCACGTCTAACTACGTCTGTTAGACTACACATTTAACTACGTTTGTTAGACTGCACGTCTAACTATGTATCCGTTAGACTGCACGTCTAACTACATATCCGTTAGACTGCATGTCTAACTACGTTTATTAGACTGCACGTCTACTTACGTATCTATTAGACTGCACGTCTAACTACGTATCCGTTAGACTACACGTCTAACTACGTCTATTAGACTGCACGTCTAATTAAATCTGTTAGACTGCACGTCTAACTACGTATCCGTTAGACTGCACGTCTAACTACGTCTGTTTGACTACACGTCTAACTACGTGTTAGGATCGGGATGGCCGATAGGGGACCGGGGTTCGGTTAATCGGTAATCACTTACAGCACAACACACCAAATGGAACTAATCCGGTTAGAGATTAGAACTGCTCTTAACACTACACAGATTGTCACAGACTCCTAAACCGGGTTCAGGGGCGGAAATGTATGTTTCAATCTGAAGCAACGTATGCGATTCAGTTTGGAAGACATTTAGGAGAAATCGTTTTAAGGAGAGTTGAAAGTCGGTTCAGTTGAAGTTAATGATATTTAGGTTCGGTTGGGATACTTAGATGTTTCGGTTCGGTTTGAGTGAGTAAGTCGGAATGTATAATTAAAGAACACGAGACAGGATTTTTATGGATGTTCAGAGTTTAATCTCCTACGTCACCCCTTCTTCTCAAACAGTGAGAAGGATATTCACTTACTGGAATATTACACAACTCAATACACAATCCGAACGAGTCTTATTTACTGCTCGTCGGTTACACCACTCACACAGCGATGTAATAATTTTATACTTGGTAAAATACACAAATTTCTTCTTAGAACACTTTCAATTTGAGAACAAATTATCTATATCAACTCAGGATGTTCTTCGGGCTTGATTATATGAAAAGCTTCGTTTATTCTTGCTTGCGCTCGTTGTATATATGCGTTTCGTGTATATAAACTTTTCTTGGAGATTTAACGCGTATATGTCTTCGGCACCATGAGCTTCTATTAATATGGAAAATATGACAACGGTCATAATTTTCTCTTTCCACTGGATTGGTCATCTGAAGCCGTGCCGGTCAGGTTCAAATTGCGTGCATGTTTTGCCATTTTGGACACATGGTAGGCATGCATTAGCCGGTCGCCTGTTTCAGAGATTTGCTTGAGATTTTGAAACATTTAATCATCATTGCTTTTGTTGCATGCTTCTGACTCAGATCACGGGCCCTTCTTAGGTTCATTATTCAAGAAATCCATTACGTCATCTTTCACAAATTTCATCGATTTGAATATTTTCCCGTTGGCCTTAAGATCTTCGATTTTTGAGCCAGTCAGAAAGAAAGCTTCATCCGATTTTTCAATTTAGCCGACCCGGTTTGGAGAGTAAGACTGTTCTTCTTTGATTGTCCGGATTTCTTTGAGATAGGAAGTCTCAGCTGGTCCGGTGCGGTTACATGTAAAAGAAATATTAAGACCGGTTAAGTTCTTTTGTCCGGTTAAAATTAACTTACTTAATTTTTCTAACAATTTCTCCCTTTTTTATTAATTAGAATAAATATTCAAAACTTGTAAGTGCTGGCCGTTTTTTTTTTAAATTAACTTACTTAATTTTTCTAACAATTTCTCCCTTTTTGATTATTTAGAATAAATATTCAAAACTTGCAACTGTTGGCCGGTTTTTGAAAGAGTTTATCAATTTCTCCCTTTTTGATGCTTTTATCCGAGAAGCATCAAAACTAGTTTAATAAAACAAGATAATATTATATATATATATTGAAAATAAAGTTATGACCGAAACAAAAAAAATAGTTTAGTGCATTGTAAATAAATTAGGGAGAGCCGGAGTTCAAGGGTTCGGAGGTCCCCCTGTTCTTTTTCTTGAGCTTTGCCTCCTCTTCCGCTCGTGATTCCCTTTCCCTCCTATCCGCATCCATGCACCATCCAGTGAAGAGATTTGTTCTTTAGGAAGGGAATCGGTTGAAGTTGAAAAAGTCGTCTGCCGGTCTAGGTGGTCGAGTCAGAGGAACGGTTGATGTACCCTAACTTGTTGAAAGAGCGGATAAACTCGATGCAGCTTTCCTTTTCCTTGGTTGTAGAGGATTATCATCCTCTTCTTTTTCATCGGCTAGTGGGTTGTAAAGGTGGTTATCCGGTTGAGGTCCTTGAAGACCACTCTGCTCCACCCTAGATAGTAGTTCGGCAATTCTCTTTCTTTTATTTTTCCGACCCCTTGTCACCATTCCGGTTGTTTGCTCAGCTTGAACCAGTTCGGTCTCCATCTGTTGGGCCTCTTCTTCCTCATGCATTTTCTCTACTACCCGAAAGTCCTTTTCTTCAAATTGTTTTCTTAGTAGCTCTTTTTGTTCTTCTTCGGCTTGGATTTGAAGGGCTGTTTCCGCATCGGCTCAGATCTGCTCTTGAGTAGTGACCGCTTTTTCTTTTGTCAGTTCATCAATCTGAGCCGCCATGACTTACATCATCTCTAGAAGCGGAGCGGTTAACGACTCAATTATCGCCTTAACCGATTCAAGAAGTTTAGAGTTTAGAGATGTGCCACTTGCTCATGGAGATGTCGACAACATTATCGATGAAGACTTTAATATTTCCGGAGAGGTGATCAACCTCTTGACTCTGTTCAAGGAGTTGGGAATAAACCGACATAACCGTTTTCGGTTCCTCTTGACCGGCTGAGTCTTTATCTTTAGAGTTAGAATGAGGAATGGACTTACTTGATGATTTTCCGGATGGAGAGGTAGGATGACCAATCCTCTTGGATGATTCACCGACTTCATAAATCGGTTGACTCTGTAATCTTCGGGTTTCAGGAAGCAGTCATTGAAGTGTTTGTTCGTTTCCTCCTCCAGACGTGAGATGTCGGTTATCAGATCCTCCTTCATCTTTTCAAATCTTTCTACTACCTTTTTTTCAACCGCGGTCGGTTCCCCTAAGTTTCATTTAGTGCCTTGGTCAACGCTATATGTCTTGCATTATCGTCGACAATTCTTCCCCTTGTCAATCCTATTGGAACACAATCGGTCTTGACCAGATCAAATATTCCATCCTCCATTGCCACCAGGTTCGTTAGGTACTTATTTTTGGCATAGCGGGGAAGTAGGTTCTGGAAAGTGACTTCACTTCTCATTCTACACCAATCATAATACGAACGGGTTATTACTTCGGCCGCTTCTTCCAGCATATTGAGAAAGTGTTTAAACATGTTGTCCACCTCTTGTTGAGAGACCTGAGTTTCAGAATCCGGTATTGTTTCTTGTTGTTCCGGCACCTCGTTGATAACCGGACCGGTTGAATTTTCAACATGGCAGCTGCCCTCTTGTACCAGAGAGTCTATCTTCTCTCCCTCTTTTTCTGTGTCGGCCTTCTCTTTGGCCTTGTCTTCTTCATTCATACGGTTGACATCATCAGTCTGACAGGTTTGATTAAGCTTGCTTGTCACCTCGGTCTCAGTGACCCGATTGACATCATCGATAATCTTATTTATTAAGTCCAAAGTCCTTTTATGGACTTCCTCAGTCTACTTGACAGGAGATTTTCTAGAATCAGGATTAGTAGATGGGTTGAGATACTAACCGTGTGATCAGATGCTCCTTTGATAGAGGATTTCCCGGCTTTACTTGTCGATGACTCTGCCGGTTTTGAGGACACAGCTTTTTCTGCTTCGTTCTTTTCTTTGTCCAGAGAATCATGAACCATGATTGGAATTAATACGTTGATTGAAATTGCTCCCATGCACGAACTGGATGGCGAGGGTTGAGCCGAATCGGATGGACGAGGAGATGGGAGAGGAGATGGAGTTCTTTCGGACTCAGGAGACTTACTCTTGAGTCTCGCCTTTTTCTCTTGTGCTGCGGTTTGTTTGGCCTTACCCTTCGGTTCGACTTCTTTAGGACCTTCGTCCTCAGGAACAACCGGTCTGACCTCCTTAGAAGCCTTGGCCCTTGGAGCTCTTTCCTTGGCCGGTTTTTCGATCCGGGTCCTTGCATTCTCAGCATTCATAATCTTGGAGTTAGATAGGGGTGTACCTTCACCGATTTGGATCTGTAAGTATTGAAGAATTTTCCCGATCGGCATAGCGTAGGCTTGAACCCAATCCTTTGTTCCAGCAACCACTTCGCATAGTTGCTCAAAGAGCACACCGTCCCAATCGATTTTGTCACCTCGGACTATACCGATCATCATTTCAAGTTTCAGCCGGGTCATGTTGTCGAAATTTCTTCTTTTCCTTGTAGGGATTTGGAGATTATATCCATTAGCCATTGGAACTCCGGCTTCAATTTACTCTTCTTGCTGGTGTGGTCCATCAAGTCAGCCGCATCTTTCGAAATTGCCACCAGAACCGCCTCATAGTCGGCTTCTGATAGACTAGTTTGAAAATCTCTTCCTTCATTGAGTAGACCAAGAGCTTTAGCAAATAACTCTTCGTTGATCGCAAATGTTGTGCCACATACGGTGGCACTGATGACTCGTTTTCTCAGGCTTGCCTGGCTTAAGAACTCCATGACTTCATCTTGATCAAGGCTTCAGAGATCTGATCAAGGCTTTGTATTCATTGGTTCCATTTTCCTCGATGTCATTGAAGTCGACCTGCAAAATATAGGCGAAGAGTGCATTATCTCGTCCCATGATGGTTTGAAAGAGAGAATAAAGATGATCTTGAGAGATGAGATGTAAGAGTGCTTTGAAGATTTTTATAGAGAGAGAGAGAGTGGAATGAATAATGGATCAACTTTTAGTTTATATAAGGAGCGGTTACTTGACAGTTAAGAAACTGAACCGTCACGTCGTTTCGAGTTTTGGCGCCAAAACTTCCCTCCAAAAGTTACTGCGGTAACTGTTGGCGGTAAATTAGGGTGGTAAATTTGAGCGGTAAACTAGGGGCAGTAAACTATTGGCGGTTGATTTTTGAAGTTAGCCAAATTTTAATGTTAAGTCGAAATGTGATGGTAAGCCAGAATTTTATGTTAAGCCGGAAAATGTGATGTTGAGCCGGAATAGTTAGAGAGAATGAAATATATATTTTTTTAGTGAATTAAGCCGATAATAATAATAAATGAAATGGTCACCCGGTCGTACAACAAAATGACCGTGATGACCGGAAATGAAACGGTGCAATGCCCAATTCTCCACGGTGTAGCCGGTCCGGCTTTCGATTCTTGCAATCCAGTTTTCCAGCATGTCGCTGGTTAACGTGTTTGTCGGTCCTACCGGGATTCCTGATCCGAGATTTGGAATGACGGAACGAATGAAATGGGTGATTTGAGGAGCAAAGTCGATTCTTCTCCTATGAGCCGTGATATGCCCATTCAGGCTGTTGAAGACGAGGGTGGCCCAATTTATGGGCGAGTAATTTGTGATTGCGATCATGATATCACTCACTTACCGAGTGTAGTTTTGATTCGCCATTCGTCCCAGGATTGACCGCTTGATCAAGTCCTAGAGGATCTGGAAAATGAGGAGCTCTGTCATCTTTCAGACCACAGCATCCAACCTTATGTCTGTTGTCGGAGAAGATGTGTACATAGCGCTCATTGGCTTCAACCGGAGGAGTAGGAAAATCAGAAAACCCTTCGGTTGGAAGGTTGAAAAGATCTGGGAACGACTTTTCAGTGAGTCGGTAGAACTCACAATCAATGTAGGTGGTGATGCTGCCATCATCCCTCACCTGTGTGTTGTTGAAAAACTCGTGCACTTCCTCTTCAAGGATGGTGTCCGATCCTTCAACAAATATTTGTAGACCGGAATAGATCCAATGTTCGACTAGAACATTGCTGAGTCTGTTGTCGAGAACGGATTCGAAGTCAACAATGATGGAGTTTCGGATTTCAACATTCATTTTGAGAGGCAAGGGGAGAGCTGTGATATAGAGATAAGGGTTCAAAATATATAGAGAGAAATAGTTATAAAATGTGATTTGTTTGAAGGGGAGTGATGTCTTTATATAGTGCAGACGGTTAGGAGGCATTTAATGAGAATATTTTGAAAAATCTGACCGTTTATGTATTGTCAATAAATGCTTGATGTCTTTTCAAGAGAATAACCTTTTTGGAATTGTACGATGTAGGCTAACTGGCCTATCCGGACAAGGCACGCCTTTTGGTTAATGAATATGTCTATTCCCAATGAGGATTTAAAATTATTCGGTTTAGGATATTTTTCAGAATGTACGGTTTTTATATCCTAACACTAAGCCGAAAAAGGAAAGAGATTTTTGTCATTAAAGGGATAGTGTACCGAACCGGTAGTACAACAAAATTACCGGTCCGGTAATGAAAAAGAAAAAAAAAGACAAGCTAGAGAGGTGAATTAGTCGGCTAAGAATCGAAGGAAGATTAATAGTGGGATGGCCCAACTATTGGAGTCTTCTTGGCCTTTGCCTTGTCCCACCTGTCGATCATCTCTTGAATCCGCTCCTTTGTCAACAACTAGCTAGGGTGGAGAATGATACCCGAGCCGTGATAGTTGTTGAAATAGTTGAACAAACCGCTTAGCTGTGGAGCATAACCGGTTTTGCTGGAGAGAATTATCTCCTTCAGGTTGTCGAAGATGATCCTCGACCAATTCACCCTCGTTCCTTTGGTGATTGCCATCATCATCTCGAAGATGCATTGGGTGTAGGTTTGGGATTTGTCCCTGGCCATGATGGATTTGCTCAAAATCTCGCTAAGAACTTGGTATTCGTTAGCGAGAAGGCTCTTGGGTCCCCAGGTGTTAACTGGGGTCATAGAGCCGAAGAAGTGGCGTGTCATCTCTTCGATGAACACCAGAGAGTAGATCAGGTCGGTGACACCTTCGGTTGGCAGCTCGCAAAAATTTGTGAAATTTGACGAACTAAAGATGAACGATTTTCCATAGTTTTGAGTAAAGACGACTTCTGGATGTATCACCCTTGCTGTGTCGAAAAATTCATTAACTAGAGAGTAGTTAATGGCATATCGGTTCTCTAAGAACCGTCTCAAATCGGTGCTCTCAAGAGCTCCGAAGATGCATCGGACTTCGTTGTCCTACGAGTTAGCCACCGATTCAAAATCGGCTAGGAGAACCTTCTTGGAGAGAGAGCAAGGAATTTTTAGAGAGTTTCGCTTAGAGAGTTTTATTGTAATGAATAGTGTTTTGAAGTTGGGTTAGATTAGCTACTATATAGTCAGCTGATGGTAAGCATGCATAGAGATGTCATTTCATAATTATTATGAGGTTAACTTGTGTAAGTGTATAATGTGTGTTTCCAATGAAATAGTAATGATGGCAAAATGATTTTCATCATGGTTTTAAAAATATGGAAGGGATGTTAGTCTTCTTCTTTTAGTGATGGACATGTGTCGTCACTTTGAGATATAGACTGTTTTAATTTATCATAGGCATCATCATCAAAGCATGCATGAAAACAGCGGTGAGCTGTCCCATGTTAGCCGGAAAAATTCAGTTACCGAAATCATGATGCATTTTATAGGTTAGTTTTCTATGACTAGTTTTATCGAGATAGCTTATTCTGGTGTGAAAAAGTGTCGAACCAAGACGATATTTGTTCAGCTTTGGAATAAACTATCTGTTTTACCAAGTCATTTGAACCGCCCAATATATTTACATGTGATTTGGCAGTGTGAATTTGTCAAGCTTAATCGGAGACATCTTTCCGGTTAGCATCCCTGAGTGTGTAATTTCCTATTAAGGTATGGCTTGAGAAGCAAGAGCTTCTCCCTGTGCTCATGCCCTAGTTTTTCAAAAAATATAGAGTATGAAAACATGCAATAGCATTTAAGGTATAAGCTGTTTACTATCAGTAAGACCCAAGATATTTCTGAAATAAGAAAACTTAGCTTCCTATAGCGGCTTTGTGAAAATGTCAGCCACTTGTTATTCGGTTGAGACATACTCCAGCCGGATGTGTTTCTGCTGAACATGTTCCCGGATGAAGTGGTGTCTGATATCAATATGTTTCGTTCTTGAGTGCAACACTGGATTGTATGTAATTGCTATTGCACTAGTATTGTCACAAAAGATTGAAGATTCTTCGGCATTTATTCCGAAATCCCTTAGTTGTTGTTAGATCTATAGGAGTTGAGCACAGCAGCTTCTGGCTGCTAGATACTCTACCTCTGCGGTTGAAGTAGCAACTGAGGTTTGCTTTTTTTCTATACCAAGAGACGAGCCTGTCTCTTAGGAATTGGCATGTTTCGCTAGTACTCTTTCGGTCAATTTTGCATCATGCATAGTCTGCATCAGAATAACTTATTAGATTGAAACTTGAATCTTTTGGATACCATAGTCCCACGTTTTGAGTTCCTTTCAGATATTTCAGAATCCTTTTAGCCGCAGTATTGTGTGATTGTTTTAGATTGACTTGGAATCTTCCGCATACTCTGATCGCGAACAAAATGTCTAGTCAGCTGGCCGTTAGGTAGAGGAGTGAGCTGATGATTCATCGGTAACCTGTTATGTCTACCGCTTGACCATCCTCATCTTTGTCTAGTTTTACTGATGAGCTCATTGGAGTAGCTGCTTCGGCACAAGTGTCCATTACAAATTTCTTAAGTAGTTCGACTGTGTATTTGGGTTGGCTGATGAATGTAGCGGTGTCAATTTTCCGAACCCGCAGACCTAGGAAGAATCTCAATTCCACCATCATACTCGTCTAAAATCTGTCAGTCATTAACTTTGAGAATTTGTTACATAGTTTAGGATCGGTTGAACCGAAAATGATATCATCCACATATATTTGAACAAGTAAAATCTGTTCCTTTTTCTCAAATTTGAAGAATGTTTTGTCAACCAAACCTATTATAAATTTGTGATCAAACAGGAATTCGGTTAAGGTATTATACCAGGCTCTTGGAGCCTGTTTTAAACCATAAAGAGCTTTATCAAGCCGGTATACATGACTTATTAGTTCAGGATTCTTAAAACTGGGAGATTGATCAACATATACCTCTTCACTTAGTTTATCGTTTAGAAAAACATTTTTAACATCCATTTGAAAAACATTAAAATTTTTGAAAGCCGCAAATGCCAAAAATATTCTAATGGCTTTAAGTCTAGCCACCGGAGCAAATGATTCTTCAAAATCAATGTATTCTTCCTGTTTGTATCCTTGAGCCACTAGCCGGGCTTTGTTCCTCGTAACCAAACCGTCTTCATTGAGTTTATTTCTGAACACCCATCTTGTTCCTGTGACTGATTTATGTTTCGGTCTTGGGACTAGATGTCAGACTTTAATTCTCTCAAACTGATTTAACTCTTCTTGCATTGCTAAAATCTAATCGGGATCTAGCAACGCTTCATCCACCTTTTTCGGCTCAATTTGTGATATGAAAGCTGAGTTTTCATACTCTTCCAAATTTTGTTTCGGGTGAAGAGAGGTTACCTATTACAAGTTCTAGATGATGATTTATATTCCTTCTGAGGTTAATTCTGGTAGTGTCTTCCAAGCATCCGGTTAGCTGATCAAGGTTAGACGGATCGGTAGGCTGAGCCGAGTTAGTCTGACCGATTTCCTTAGTGGGCACTGAGGTGTCAACTTCCAGCGGTAAGGTAGCTTGATCAGGCTGAGTTTCAGCAATAAACGCTTGATCATTGAAAAACCGTCTATAAACCGGAACCTCATCTTCATCATCAGAATAAATATTGAAGTTTTCCATTATGTTATGAAGATCGAAGGGTACTGCAGTATTACGTTCAACTGATTCATCAAAAACAACATGTGAAGTTTCTTCAATCGTTAATGTTCTAGTATTATAAACTCTATATGTTTTACTTACGGCTGAATAGCACAACATTATTCCTTTATCGGATTTAGCATCAAACGTGTTCAAATAACTTTTGCCGTTGATGTGAACATAACACTTACAGCTAAAGATCCTAAGATACCTGATGTTAGGAACTTTGCCATGATATATTTCAAAAGGTGTTTTAGTAAAACGTTTGGTAATTAAAGAACGGTTTTGAGTGTAACATGTAGTGTTGATAGCTTCAGCCCAAAACTTTTTAGCAATACCCGAATCGGCTATCATTGACCTTGTGTCTTCCTTGAGAGTTCGGTTACTTCTCTCATCCAGGTCGTTTTGTTGGGGTGTTCTGGCACTAGACAACTCATGCCTAATACCAGAATCGTCGAGAAAAGTAGTTAATGTACTGTTTGTGAATTCGGTTCCTCTATAACTTCTTATTCGGTTAATTCAGATATATTTCTCATTTTGTATCCTTAAAAGTAACTTGATCAGGTTCGGTGTAGCTTTATTTTTAGATGCTAAAAATGTTACCCAAGTAAATCTAGAGTAATCATCAACAACTACCATGGTATAATGCATGCCTCCTAGGCTTGTGACCTAAACCGGTCCAAATAGATCCATATGTAATAATTCTAAGCATCGTTCGGATTGAAAATTTCCTTTGCTTTAGAAAGATGATTTTATTTGTTTTCCCATTTGGCATTCAACACATACTTTATCTTTGGAAAACGTGATGTTTAGAAAACCATGAACCAATTCTTTAGAACATATGAAGTTTAAAGTTTTGATGTTTAGATGGTTTAGCCGTTTGTGTGAGAGCCAATTCGGATCATTCCTAGTTATCATGCAAACCGGGTTTTCAATCTTAGTTTTCCAATCTACTTTGTAAATGTTTCCTATTCTATTTCCGGTTAGTAGAGTGTCACCTTGATTATTTTTAACTAAGCATGCATGTTTATGAAATTCAACCGTGTACCCTATGTCACACATTTGACTGATGCTTAATAGGTTAAAATGAAAGTTTTCCACTAAAATCACGTTGTTTATAGACAGATTGCCACGGACAATCTTACCCTTGCCCACAGTTCTACCTTTTGAGTTGTCACCGAAAGTTATCATTGTGCCGGTTTCATAGATGATATCGGCTAGTAGTCCATTGTTTCCGGTCATGTGTCTTGAACACCTGCTGTCCAAGTACCATTCTGAGTTCTCTAACTGCTTGCTCCTCCTAACCTGCAAAAAATAAATATTTACACCTTTCTAGTACCCACATTCAGTTGGGTCTGTGGTTGATTAGTCCCTTTGGGATCCAGACTTTAATAAGTCGGATAACTTTCCTAGTGATGGTTTTAATTAATTTTCCGGTACTCGGCTTGACAACTTCTTGTCTGCCGAATCATACTTTATGTTGACGTGATGGTGGATGGTGTATTAGTTCTATATGAACGTGTGTCGTTTTGTCTGTTTACTGACCGGTTGTCTTTCCTTCTCTCAGGATGAAGCCATTTCTCCGATTCGGTTGGACCTACATATTTTATTTCTTTTTCCGGTTTTAAATCACGTTTGCCTCATTGTCAGCTGAAGATCTCTTGACAAATCTTACAAAGGGAAGATTGTATTTTATGAGTTTCATCCTGTTGGGAGAGGTCTGGTTGGCGGATTTGTCGTTTTTGTGTCCGAGACCAAATTTGCATTTGGGATGTCTTTTATAATTGTACATCTGATTCACCGATTCACGAGATCTTTCCCAAGCAGCCGTGATATATTTTGTTCTTTTATCTTCTTTAATCACCGGCTGAACTATCTCCTTGAGCTTCTAATTCTCTAAGGATAGTTCAGCAGGTTCATATACCGTAGTTTCGCATGGCTCACCAGCGGTACCACTTGACTCTCCGGTTTCATGGTTTGACCGAGTCGGTATGTAAACAGACAAGTTTCTGAACTCAGCGACCATGTCATTGAGTGCAGTAACTAGATCTTCTTTAGTAAATTCTTCAGATGAGAAATCAAATACTTGTTCTTCATGTTCCATGAAGCATGTATGTTATGATCTAGCTCGCCGATGGCGGACCGGGGTCTGGCCGGTTGGCTTTTTCTAACAGAACTCAACGGTTGGTGTTTAATCCGGTTAGAGATTAACACCAGGTTTCATTACTACAAAAGATGTCACAAACCCTTGAACCAGGTTCAAGTGCGGAAGTGGTTTGTTTTAGACTGAAGCAACACACACACAGGATGAATAGAGATAGGTTTTGGAGAATATCGGTTTGGAGATTAAGAGGTCGGTTTGAGGTTTAGTGAATCGGTTAGAATGATGTAATTCGGTTATAATAGTGTGAGTCGGTTAGAAAGCAGAACCGATAGAAAGTAAAGAACAAGAAACATATTTTTATGGATGTTTGTAGATAAAACTCCTACGTCATCCCTTCTTCTCGAAACCGCGAGAAGGATATTCACTAAGGAATACACAATACACGATCGAGTCTTATTTATTGCTCGATAAACACTCTTACAATTCTCACAGAAATTGTAATCACACTTTAAATGCACACTTAAGTTTTTAATCTTGTAGAGAGATAAACACAACTTGTAACTTGGGTTGTTAGCTCTAAATTATCGTAACTGTTGTAACTTGATTGTTAGAAATTTTTATGACTGCATTTACTCCTCTTCAGCTCCTTCTTTTATAGGTGAAATGTGCCAACGGTCACATTTCTTCAACGGATACCTTCAGGGTAATCCTTGAATCTGATTGGTTGAGTAGAGGTTCAGCATTGCATTAATTGTGGTTTAGACTTCCAAGGCATGGAGCAGACTGGCTCTGATTTGTCTTTTACTTAATATGGAAACTGTCGGTTGGCCAGTTACCTGCATCTGGAGAACTGCACCTTTGACTTGTACTAATATGGTATCTGTTTCTTCAGGTAATCTTCTGCAGCTTTCAGAGTATCATCAGACTTGTATGAATATGGCAATGTCACAGTCTGTTCCTTTGGTATCATCTTCCGCAGATACTCAAAGTGTTAGTTTGCACCAATTTGTAGATCGTACTTAGTTTGATAATTTTGACTTCTTTCTCTAAGTAGTCTTTTAATCGGTTTTTCGGTTGGATACTGCATTTCGGTTTAGGATGTCTACCGGTTGTTCATAGCTTCAGGTTAACCGGATAACTTTCCGGTTTTGGATACATCCTTTGCTTCTTCTTCTAACCGGTTTGAATACTTGATCAGTTGGATTCTTGACCGGTCAGATTCTTGACCGTTCAATGTTCTTGACCGTTCCTGCACAGGAAATTTATTTTTGTTAAGTTCTTATTTTAACCGGTCTAATTTATCTAACAATTTCTCCCTTTAAGATTATTTTATTTAAAATATTCAAAATCATGTAAGAAGTAAGAAGTAGGCCGATTGTTGTAAAAGTTTGTTTGGTCGGATTTTTGGAAAAGTTTGGGAAAAATTTGAGAGAAATTTTGTGAAAAATTTTGTTTTTAAAGAAAAATTTTATCTTATCAATTTCTCTCTTTTTGATTATTTTATTTAAAATATTCAATATCATGTAACAAGTAAGAAGTAGGCCAGTTTCCAAAAATACTTTATATATATAAAAGTAGGAAATATTATAAAGTTGACATAAATAACATATAATTAAAAGTCTATTCCCTATTCTTGTCGTCTTTTGGCATATATGTCTTGAGGTATTCAGCCATTACTCCCTTTCCCGGATTGCACGGATCGATGCCAAGTCCGGAGGAAGATGCTTGACCGCCCGAGGTGCTGGTGGTTGGTGAAGCCTGTGCTTGTGAAGGGACCGATCTGAGTGGAAGTACATTAACGCACCGCGCTCTCTTTATTAGTGGTATAGCTTTGTCCTCAACTTCTACAACTTCTGGTGAAACCGGGTTGATTGGAGGAGCATTGGTCGGTTCAGCAATGACATCTAATATATGTTGAGTCCGTTTAGCCGCTGTCTTGTTGGTGGACTTTCTCTTTCTAGTGACCGGTCCGGTTGAGGGAGTAGCCGGATTTGATTGTTTATTTGTTTCGGCGATATCTTCTTCTATCAACTATTGTTGAATTAGCCGAGTCGCGTCCTCATTCGCTTGAAATGCTTGTTCCGGTGCGTCATTTTCTACCACCTGAACATGTTGGGCCAGGGTCGCATCCGCCTATTCTCTTTCCTTCAGAATTTGCATGTTCTCGTCTTCAGCTTCTTGGAGCTTTTGAGCTGCGAACTCATTCGCTTTCTCAAGCACTTTGTCGACCGCTAGCTTGGCCGCAACCATTTCTGCGAGCTGTTCGGAAACCGCTTTTAATGATGCTTCGGTCAGGGCATGCTTTTCTTCAAGCGCTTCCATTCTCTGAAGTATCGAACCAGCCTGGATACCGGATTGATAATGACCCTCTTCAAGAGATGCCAACCGCTGATCCGTTGACGTAAGATGTTGAGCGGTATGATTGTGACTCTCTTCAAGAGTCGCTAATCCGTTGAACTGAGCCGCTGGTCGGTTTGAGCAAGACCTTCCTTTAGAGTTGTAGTACTATGTGTCGTGGAGCTGATCAATTGGTCGGTTATGCCGTAATTCTTTTCAACGGCTGTAAGCCGTTAGATCGTAGAGTTGATCAACCAGTGTGATTTCTTCGCCTTTTTTTTCATTTTAGTTTGCCACGGGATGATGGCATCTTGACAAAATTCCTCGATGTATCCCTTGACATGGTCCTTGGTCAATACATGCACCAACGGTTTATTGGCTTGTGGAGACCCGGGTTTATTGGCGGATTACCCGTTTCGGTATCAATTCTGTTGACCGTGGATTCAGGTGGAGGAGGGGCATTCTCGGCCTCTTCTGAATTGGAACCGCCATTGGATTTGGATCCTCCATCATCTTCAGGATGAGATCTTGAAAAGTGTGAAGCTTCTTGATGACCGGCTTCTGATTCCAACCGCGTCATCTCATCGGTCAGCTCTTGTTCCTTACCCGTTAACATCTCCAGCACTATTGCATCGAGCTGGTTTTTGTCATCTTCAGGGACATTCTGTTCACGAAGGTGAAGGATGTGGACGGTGAGTTATTTCAATCGGGCGTGTGTTTCAACCATCCTTCCTCTTCTAAGAGCGGTGACAACGCTCTTTGTTTTCGTCAGTTCGAACACCGACCTCTCTATTTCCACCAGTTTTTCCCATTTCTAATGAGCAGGACACTCTGGTAACATGTCGGCATAACCGAATTCTTCTCGTTGAAGAGTCCATTGATAGTAAACATTGCTCACAACATGAGCCTACTTGAAGAGCTGTTCTATTATTTGGGAGACAAGTCCCTCTCCCAATTGTTGAATGTCGTCGTCTGCGGTTTCGTGTGCCTCCGGTTGTCTGACTGAACCGAATTCATCATTAAGATTTGTGGCCGAATTTTCCTCATCGACGACCTTCCCTTTTCCTTTATTAGACCAATTCTGCTCGGTGTCGTTGGAGTAGGTGCGGCTAGATCTGGATGCGGAATCCTCCGGATTAGGGATGTCGGCTTGAATGTTTGTCGATCCGGATGTGTGGGGAACCGCCTTACTTCCGGATTGTTCTGCCGCCGGAGCATTCTTCTTCCTAGGCTGTCATTTATTGGCTTTAGTGGATGGTTGTTTAGCGGTTGAGGCCTTCGCTCTGCTCGGTCAAACCGTTGTTCTCAAAAAGTGGGTGGACCTTATTATCTTGTTGTTAGGGATAAGGACACCTGGGTCGGTTTCGATATTGGAGTGCCCATCAGCTTGCCGAGAGGAACGGCATATCCCCGAGACCATTTTGAAGTCGGATCCACCATCTCACAAAGGTTGGAGAAAACTACCTTGGCCTAGTTGACTTAATTACCTCTAATTATACTGGCCAACATCTCAATTTTCGAACTTGTTAGGCTGTCGTAGTTGCCTCCTCTTCCTTGGACCGACTTTGATATAATTTCGCAAAGTGGCCTGTATTACGGTTTCAGGTCTGTTTTCTTACTAGACACCACTAACGGTTGGTTAGTGTCCGATACAGCACAACGAACCGCAAGAGGTTCGTCTTCGTTCGTGTCCACGGTGAAGTCACTCCCTTCTTGTTAGATAAAATTAGATCGGTTAAATAGAACTTAACAAAAACAAACTTCTTGTGTAGGAAACGATCAAGTTACTCAACCGGTCAAGTTACTCAACCGGCCAAGTCACTCAACCGGTCAAGCAATCCAACCGAACAATAACCTAACCGAACAAGAAGATAAGACCGGTCAAATCAGAAGGCCAAAATCATTGAACATTCGGTCAATCAGAAGTTATGGAAAAACCGGAAGTCATCCGGTTAACATAAACAACCGACCAGTACAAATAGATACTTCGAGTATCTGTTGAGGATGATACCGAAGGAACAAACTTAGTATTTCTATATTCATACAAGTGTGAGGAAAGTCTGCAGGCTGCAGAAGATCGTCCGACAAGATCTTTCCGCTCCAGGATAAATCAGAAACGCAATCTTCCAGGTACAGGCAAATGTCCAACCGACAGTTGCCATATTGATTAAAAGACAAACCTAGCCGGTTTGACCTACACACTGGAAGACTAGACCGCCAGGTCTGAAGACTAGACTGCCAGGTCTGAATCACTGAACCTCTGCTCAACCAATCAAACTCAAGGAAATGAAATGTGACCGTTGGCACATTTCACCTATAAAAGAAGGAGCTAAAGAGGAGTAAATGCAGTCCTTTTAGCAGTTACCAAGTTCTAAGAGATTTCAACAACCCAAGTTATCAGTTCCACCAACTACAAGCTCTAAAATTTATTGCAAGTTCATTTCTCTACAAGCTTTAGAGCTTAAGTGTTTATTTCAAGAGTGATTACAATTTCGGTTAAAATTGTACGAGTGTTATCGAGCAGTAAATAAGTCTCGATCGGATTGTGTTTGTGTATTCCTTAGTGAATATCCTTCTCGCGGTTTCGAGAGGAAGGGTGACATAGGAGTTTCATCTCCGAACATCCATAAAAACCTGTATTGTTCTTTACTTTATGCCGGTTTCATATTCTAACCGATCTGTACTAACCTATTCATATCGTTCTAACCGACCCTACCTAAACCGAATTACCGAGTTCCAAAAACCGATCCATTATACTCCAAACCGATCTTATCTACATCCGGTTCTGTCCATCTAGTGTAGGTGCTGCTTCAACCTGAAACAAACCACTTTCGCGCTTGAACTCGGTTCAAGGGTTTGTGATAGTTTGTGTAGTATTGAAACCCCGGTTCCCCAGCCGCGACCTAGATCTTAACAATTGGTATCAGAGCAGTTAGTTTCAATACTCAAGCAAGCATGTCATTTGATAGGCCCCCAAATGCTAGAAGGTGACGACTTTTCCAACTGGAAGGCACGCATGCACCTGCATTTAATCACCATGGATGACGAGATGCAGTTTATCCTGACCGAAGGGCCAGTAAAAATTGATAAAGACAGAAAGGATTGGACAGCTGAAGACAAGAGAAGAAACAATCATGACAACCATGCCAGAAACCGCATCTCTAACGGTTTGGATAGAAACACGTTTTGCAAGGTCCGAGATTACAAAACCGCAAAGGAAATATGGGAAGCGGTGATTCAGATCCATGAGGGAAATGAAAGGACCAAGGAAAACAAGATAATGGTGGCTACCCAGAAGTTTGAAAACATCAAGATGAGACCGGGAGAAATAATGAGAGAATATAGTGACCGGTTCACAGGAGTGATAGACGAGCTATCAACTTTTGGCAAGAAGTATGACAACAAGGAAGTCATCATGAAAGCGCTAAGATCTCTTCCAAGTGCATGGGATATAAAGACAATGGTGATGAGGGAATCAAACTGCCTAAGCAAGATGAAGTTACACGATATATTCGAAGATCTTAAGGCATATGAGTTTGAAATAAGATCTAGGACTGAAGATGAAGTCTCAGCCTCAACCTCAACCAGAGCATTGGTCACATCCACAGAACCGGTTGCTCCTGCGCCGATCAGAACCGCTGAACAGTTCATCGAGGATGCCATGGCAATGCTTGCATAGAAATTTGGCAGATTCATGAAGAGAAGCCAACCCACAAACAACAACTATAACTACGGTGATAAATCTAATATTAGATGTTATAACTGTAATTGTTTGGGACATTTCAGGTGGGAATGAAAAAAACTAAGACGGGATGACCGAAAACCGGACGATCAGAATCACCGAAATAACTATGAACAAACTAGTGAAGGAAGTGAAGTTCAAAAAGCACTGATAGCCGATGATGGGCTCACAGTGATAGTGATGATGAACTCACATGCCTCATGGCAAATGAGGAACAGGTATTTGACTCTCCCTATGATGAATTTACTAAAGATGAGTTATTTAATGCACTAAATGATATGGTAGTAGAGTATAAGAACCTATTAACATTAATACCTACCCAACTGAACTTTAGAACCGACCCCATAGCACCTACCTTGACCGAGCCAAAAATCATCCAACATGATAGAATCCTGGAAACCGAGATAGCACCGAAACTATCCCCTGAAACTAAACAGTTTGAGGAATCAGTCCAAGAGCTGGCCGAAGAGGATGAGGCACGAATTCAGTATCGAATAGCCGCATGGAAAAGATCTAGTGAAACGGTGAATAGAATGTGTAACTATAATAGACATCCCAAGTGCATGTTCAGTCTTGGATACAAGAACAACAGATCCAACAACCGGAACCATTCCGACAAAATGAGGCTCACAAAGGATAACCTTCCCTTTTTAAGCTTTGTCAAGAGCTCCTTAACCGATGAAGAGGAACTAAGTGCCTCATATCCGAAAGACAAAACTAATCTATGTAAGTCCAACTGACTCCGAAAAATGGCTTCACCCTAAGAAAAGGATAACCAACCGGCCCAAAGGTAAGAAAGTCGAACCACATAGGTTAAACCAAAGACCACCTCTGAATAAGGCACTCTTAGGAAAGCAGAAAGATTCCAAACCGAGTGCAGGAAAACTAGTTAGAACCATAACCGAGAAAGTTGTTCGACTTATTAAAGTCTGGATACCTAAGGGACTAATCGCCTGTGGACCCAAGTAAATGTGGGTACCAAATAGTTGTAAATATGTATATTTTGCAGGATATGAAGAAACAGCTAGGAAACTCCGAGTGGTATCTGGATTGCGGTTGCTCCAGACACATGACTGGGAACAACAATCTTCTAACCGACATCAGAATAGAAACCGGTGCAATGATCACCTTCGGTGACAACTCAAAAGGTAGAACTGTGGGAAAGGGTAAGATTGTCCATGGTAATTTAACAATTGATAATGTACTCTTAGTTCAAAATTTGCATTTTAACCTATTAAGCATTAGCCAAATGTGTGATGCTGAATACACTATAGAATTCCTTAAACATGCATGCTTAGTCAAAAATTCACAAGGTATCATACTGCTAACTGGAAATAGGTTAGGAAATATATACAAGGTAGACTGGAAAAATAATGTAGAATACCCTGTTTGCATGGTGGCAAAAACCGATCAAACCTGGCTTAGGCATAAAAGGTTAAACCACTTATACCTGAAAACCATAAACTATATCCGCGGTAAAAAGCTAGTTGAAGGAATTCCTGATATAGTATTCAATAAGGATAAAGTTTGTTCAGCATGTCAAATGGGTAAACAAACTAAGTCTACCTTCAAGAGTAAGGGACACATTCAATCGAACCGATGCTTAGATCTCCTTCACATGGACCTATTTGGACCGATTAGGGTCGTCAGCCTAGGAGGTATGCTGTATACTATTGTAGTTGTTGATGATTATTCTAGGTATACATGGGTAATATTCCTGGCATCCAAACGTGAAACCGCATCAAATTTAATTACACTGCTTAAACGTTTATAAAATGAAAAATCAACATGCATAAATAGCATTAGGAGTGTTAGAGGAACCGAATTTACAAATAGTACTCTAAATGCATTCCTTGATGAATCCGGTATTAGACACGAGTTGTCTAGTGCTAGGACTCCTCAACAGAACGGTCTGGCTGAGAGAAGAAACCGAACTCTCAAGGAAGCCGCACGGTCCATGATAGCCGATTCGGGTATTGCCCAGAAATTCCGGGCTGAGGCTATCAATACTGCATGTCACACACAAAACCGGTCTCTAATTAACAAGTTTCACAACAAAACGCCGTATGAAGTATACTTTGATAGGATTCCTAACCTTAGGTATCTTAAGATTTTCGGTTGTAAATGTTACATTCACATAAATGGCAAAACCTATATATCTGCTTTTGATGCAAAATCCGATATTGGGATCATGTTAGGTTACTCAGCAGTTAGTAAGGCTTATCGAGTATATAACACTAGAACATTAACCGTGGAGGAATCACTTCATGTCGTTTTCGATGAATCGGTTGAAAGCAACATTGCATCATCCTTTGATCTACACAACATATTGGAAAACAACAATATCCACTCTGATAGTGAAGATGAGATTCCGGTTTTTAGACGGTTTGTCCATGACCAAATGGGTAATGATGAAACCCAGCCGGATCAAGCTATCCCACGGCAAGAAGCTGACACCTCGGTTCAAACTGAGGAAATCGGTCGGACTGACACTCCTATTCAGCCTACCGATATGTCTAGCCTTGATCAAGTAAACGGTGATTTGGTAGACGCTCTTGAACTGAATCTCAAAAGGAACACAAATCATCCTCCTGAGCTAATTATAGGTGACCCTTCAGAACCCGTTCGAACTAGGCAACAAATTCAGGAGGAATATTTTAATTCCGCGTTTATATCCCAGATTGAGCCGAAAAGAGTGGATGAAGCATTGTCAGATCCGGATTGGATCTTGGGAATGCAAGAAGAGTTAAACAAGTTTGAGAGTAATAAAGTTTGGTACCTAGTCCCTAGACCGAAAGATCAACCGGTCATAGAAACAAGATGGGTATTTAGAAATAAACTCAATGAGGACGGTTTGGTCACGAGGAACAAAGCCAAATTAGTGGCACAAGAATACAAACAGGAAGAGGGCATTGATTTTGAAGAATCATTTTCCCTTGTCGCTAGGATTGAAGCCATTAGGATTTTTCTGGCTTTTGCTGCTTTCAAAAATTTTAAGGTTTTTCAAATGGATGTCAAAAGTGCATTTTTGAATGGTAAACTACGTGAGGAAGTATATGTTGAACAACCACCCGGTTTCAAAAATGCTGACCTGCCCAATCATGTATACCGCTTAAATAAAGCATTGTACGGTTTAAAACAAGCTCCTAGAGCCTGGGATGATACACTAACCGCATTTTTGTTAAAACATGATTTTACCATCGGTTCGGTGGACAAAACACTATTTAAATTTGAGAAAAAGGAACATATCCTACTTGTTCAAATATATGTAGATGATAACATCTCCGGTTCAACCGATCCTAAGCTATGTGATAAATTCTCAACCTTGATGACTAACAAATTTGAAATGAGTATGATGGGAGAATTAAGCTTCTTCCTGGGTCTTCACGTTAAGAAACTCGATGGAGGAACATTCATTAGCCAACCCAAATATACAAAGGAACTTCTAAAGAAATTTGGGATGGATACATGCTCCTCAGCCGCTACCCCAATGAGCTCATCGGTCAAACAGGACAAGGATGATGACAGTCAGGCAGTAGACCTGACAGCTTACCGAGAAATCATCGGTTCTCTCCTATACCTGACAGCAAGTAGACCGGACATTCTATTTACAGTCGGTGTGTGTGGATGATTCCAAGCTAATCCAAACAGTCTCACTACACAGCCGCAAAGAGAATATTGAAATACCTAAAGGGAACCCCTGAAGTCGGTCTGTGGTATCCAAAAGACTCATCTTTTAACCTCACAAGTTACTCAGATGCAGACTATGCAGGTTGTAAAGTTGACAGAAAAAGTACCAGCGGAACATGCCAATTCCTAGGGGATCGACTCGTTTCATGGCACAGCAAGAAACAGACATTGGTTGCCACGTCAACCGCAGAAGCTGAATATCCGGCGGCCGGAAGTTGCTGTTCACAACTTCTATGGATTCAACAACAACTGAAGGATTTCGGTATCACAGCTGAAGAGTCTCCGATATTCTGTGACAACACAAGTGCCATAGCAATCACTTACAATCCGATTCTACACTCTAGAACAAAACACATCGACATAAGGCATCACTTCATCCGGGAACATGTCATGTTGAAGCATATCCGACTAGAATATGTATCAACAGAACAACAAGTAGCCGATATCTTCACAAAGCCTCTGTAAGAAGCTAAGTTTTCTCACTTCAGACTCATACTTGGTTTAACCGATATAAACCAACTTATCTCTAAAAATGCCTAAAAGGGAAAATTGATTCGGACAGACAAAACCAGTAGTTCCTCCTAAACTGTCGGAATCCAAATTCACCAAGGTACCTATTGAAGAACCGCTCTGTTCATCAGTTCGAGTAAACCGACCGGTTACTTAGTGCATGCTCCAATTAACCGCATCGGAACGAACGACTGAAAACCGACCGGTTTGGAAATAATGTACTCCGGTTTATTTGGCTTCCGAACAAAAGTGGAATAATTATTTGTGTTTAGACTTATCTGTTCTGAAAATACACCTTTTCAAAGAGAAATGGTCATACCTCAAAAGACGTGAAGATATGATATCTTTCACCGTCCAGACCTATGACTTACATCCTAGGTTGTAGACATGCTTATTTCATGCAATTTGTCTTATCTTATGGTCAATAGAATGCATTAACTGTCACCCACTGGATAATACTGTCATCCCTCCACTAATATATAACTTAGGCAAACATTAGACAAAATATTCACAAGTATCAACTTATCCTCTCACTAAGACAAAAATGTCTCAGTTTCCAAACATTCTTCAAGTTGATTTTGATTCAGCTCAAAGTACCGAGCCCTATGAAATCTTCAAAATGCTTAAGGCACTTGAAGATACCGGTCTAAAATCCTTCCTAGATGACAAACATGTCATCTTTCCGGAAAACGTCCTAGAGTTCTTTTATAACGCCAGGGTTTTTCGTGGCACCCCTCATTTCGACACCCTTATTCAATCTAGGGTCGGAGGAACCGTATTTGATTTCTCGGAAAGTGACTTCGCCAGAAGCTTCGATCTTCCGAAGCAAGGGATAACTGATCTGAATATTCCGGCCGGGCTAAAAGCCGAAATCTCTTTAAGCTTCTCTCGGTCAAACCATCTGGTCAATGACCACGGTGCTAGGTCATCATTGAGGGTTGAATACCAGCTTCTCAATGATATCATCGGTCGTGGCATCCTAGGCAAGGATGTGACCAACACCTACTGCGCTACAGCTTTCAATATGATGGCCGCTATCACAACAGATACGCCGGTCAACTGGTCTAAGGTGTTATTCGATATCCTAATCTGGATGATCAGCATCTGTCAAACCGGTCTTATTCCTCAGATCAGCTGTCTACTCATGGAACTCGGTGTTCCACTTTGTCTGGGTGTAGGACTGAATTAGGCCCAGGTTATAACCAAGGAAGTTGTCGACTCATTCTATGAGCAGTTCGAGAAGGCATGGAAGAGGAAGAACCGACACCTCAACTCCTCCGGAAGTTAGGTCACTCCTTCCTATAACCGTTCATTTTGCTGTACGAACCGGTTGTATTGCTATCATCATTTTGTCTTAGACTACGTCTCCTTTTTCTGTTTTAACTATGTTCAATTCGGTTTCTTGTATCTCTCTTTCATTTAATGAAAAGTAACTTCCAACTACATGGGAAATTACCCAAACATAGTTACTTTCTAACTAGATTCTCTACCTCGAGCTCCGCAACCGGTCAAAAGTAACTCCTTTCCAAGGAGTTTTGGAAACATAAATATTCCCTTCATAAATGAGACAAAACTGAATTTCAGCATTAAATGCCCCTATTTTCCCTCTAATTTCATATTTATATAAGGAACCCCACCTTATCAATTCACTATACCTTCAAATCAAAATTTCATAAACTCTCTCTCTCTCTTGGCAAAGTCTGAAAGCATGTCGAGCCGAACACTAAGGAACTATTTGAGCATTGATTTCGACTCATGCCTTGAATATGATGATCTGGAAACGAAGGAACTCATGTTTGAATCACCAATCGACACCGGTCTTCGTGATTTTCTCGAAGAATCAGGGCCTATGCTCATTGCAGAAGTACTGGAATTTTTCCACAATGCATACATAAGTGACGATGTCATTGTCTCCACGGTGAGAAGGCACACCATCTCTCTGGACGAATCCGAATTTGCTCAAATGTTTAATCTGCCCACTGAAGGGTTTTCCGACTTCCCATCCAGGGTGGGAAGCGCCGCGACCGATTATTCGGAACTGTTCTCCGGAACTAAGGTGCCGGTGGAGAACCACGGTCTGAAGACCCGCCTTGCCCACCACATCCAACTCCTTAACGAGATTGTTAACCGATCCATCAATTGCCAATCTCCGAACCAACACTACTCCAAGAGGGTCTTCGACATGATGACCTACATTGTCAGCAACACCCCCATAAATTGGTCATCAGTCCTCTTCCAAAACCTAAGGACTATGGTCGAGACAAAGAGAGGTCTCGGTTACGCTACTCACATAAGCCGGCTCATTGTTGAACACAGTTCAGATTTTGGAACGGGTACACCGGCGTACCTATCAAATGTTCTCAATGAGGATGGGGTGGAGGACAAGCTCTCTAGAATCGTTATCACATAAGTCATAATTATGTATCTTTGTTTTTCAAACCGATCAATGTATCAGTTTCTATCATGTATCTTTTCTTTCAATGATTATCTAATTTTTAAGCTTGATAACCGGGTCAAAAATCGCAATATTAGAATATCTATCTAACTAACTAACCGGTTGTTATCGCTAAATTTCTTCGTTGAAAATCCGGTCGAAATCGAAAACCGTATCCTCACGGTTAAATATCCGCTTCATTTAATAAACGGTTACAAGAAGAACCGATTCATTGCCGGTTAAATAACGGCAATCAAAAGCCCGCTCAAAACATTTGGAGGGAAAATTCCCGCCCATCGTTTCCCGCCCATAGTCTTTGGAGGGAAAATTCCCGCCCAACTGTGATGTGACGGTTCGCGGCGGTTGGAATTCCAAACCGCGACTATAAATAGGGTCCTTCGCCATTTTCTTTAACTCTCACTCGAATTGGCTTTCTTTCTCTATCTAGCTCTCAACTCTTTCATAAACTCTCAGTCCTTCGATCCTTCATTCTATTCCTCCTACAATGGGTCGCGAATCCGTGCTGTTTAAACATATCGTCCAAGTCGACTTCGAAGAAGTTCGGGCGAACGGTTCGGCGGAGGCAAAGCGGGTGCTAACCCAGATCTCAGAGTCCGGTCTCGAACACTTTCTGAACGGGCACACCGCTCACAGACCAACGAGTATCTGTTTAAACCGGGGATTCGGTACTGGCCATAACGGAAGATAGGGTCAAGAACCTCATCGAGGAATTTGTGAATACCGCGATCCGGCCGTGGCAAAAGAAGATCAAAGAAACCGCGGCTAAATCAGTTGAGATGATTGAGTCGACAAACAAGGAGCTCAAATCCGCGGTCGACCGGATCACGTCCGTTGAAGGGAATTACGGCAATACAGATCAGTTGTACGGCGGTCATCTTGACAGAACCAAGGCATTGGAGGAGATAACTCCGAAGCTGGTGACCGACCTCGCTTCTGTCATCCAAAAGGTTGCTATGATGGAACAATCTCAAGAAACAACCGATCAAAGGCTGAAGAAGGTTGATGAGTACCTGACTCAATCTGGTACCCAAGCCGGCTCTACACTTGAAAGGGTGGTAATGCTTGAAGAAAAGAATGCCAAGATTGAAGCCGATCTAAGAGCGGTCACCAAACAGGTGGCGGAGCTAATAGAGGCAAAGATGGCTGCCGATAAGGCACTTGAGGAGGCAAATTCTCTCGCGGCCCAGAAGCTTCAAGATGCCCTAGACGAGCAGGTCCGGATTTAGAAGGAAATGGTACTGGCAGACAAGAACCTGGCCGGTCATATACAATCAATCGAGAACAGTGCACCGACCATCGCAATTCAACAAAATAAAGATGTTGTTCGACTAATGGTCCAACAGGAAACGTATAATGAGTTCGTCAAGGCTCACAAGCAGTCCAAAGCGGTTGTTCCCTCTTCCGCTCCGGTTACACGAAAAAGGAAGGTTGCTTCGAAGAAGGCGGAAATCACGACACTATTGGACAGAGTCGCTGATACGGTTGTTGATCCTTCATTCAACCTGGTTTTGCAAGCCGATGAAGATTTCGAGGAAGAAGTCGATCCACAACTCAGAAGACAGCGGGGTTTCGATGCAGTTCCAATTAGATCGTTCTCTCAACCGATCTCTCCCTTCACCGGCACTTCAGGCGGTCAAGGATCCTCATCCAGGCCGGTTCCAGCGGTCAAGGGAAAAGCGACTAATGAACAGCTGGAAAAATTCTTGCCGCCCAGATCGAAGAAATAGGGGCCTTATTTACTTATCTTTTCTATGTTTACTTCAGTTTTATATATATAAAGTATTTTTACCTTAGCACATTTCATATATATATAAAGTATTTTTGGAAACCGGCCTACTTTTGCATTCTTACAGAGTTTTGAATATTTTAAATAAAATAATCAAAAAGGGAGAAATTGTTAGATAAAAGATAAAATTTTTCCAAAATTTTTCTCAAAATTTTCCAAAATTTTTCGAAAAATTCTTCCAAGTCAGTTTCCAAAAATCCGGCCAAATAAACTTAAAAAAAAAAGAACAACCGGCCTACATTTTCATTCTTACATAGTTTTGAATATTTTAAATAAAATAATCAAAAAGGGAGAAATTGTTAGATAAAATTAGATCGGTTAAATAGAACTTAATAAAAACAAACTTCTTGTGCAGGAAACGGTCAAGTTACTCAACCGGCCAAGTCACTCAATCGGTCAAGCAATTCAACCGAACAATAACCTAACCGAACAAGAAGATAAGACCGGTCAAATCAGAAGGCCAAAATCATTGAACATTCGGTCAATCAGAAGCTATGGATAAACCGGAAGTCATCCGGTTAACATAAATAACCGACCAGTACAAATAGATACTTCGAGTATCTGTTGAGGATGATACCGAAGGAACAGACTTAGTATTTCCATATTCTTACAAGTCTGAGGACAGTCTGCAGGCTGTAGAAGATCGTCCGACAAGATCTTTCCACTCCAGGATAAATCAGAAATGCAATCTTCCAAGTACAGGCAATTGTCCAACCGACAGTTGCCATATTGAGTAAAAGACAAATCTAGCTGGTTTGACCTACACACTGGAAGACTAGACCGCCAGGCCTGAAGAATAGACCGCCAGGTCTGAATCACTGAACCTCTGCTCAACTAATCAAACTCAATGAAATGAAATGTGACCGTTGGCATATTTCACCTATAAAAGAAGGAGCTGAAGAGGAGTAAATGCAGTCCTTTTAACAGTTACCTCTGGAAGAAAGAGAGGTTCGGATTCCTCTAGGAAACCGAGGAGGCCGGTGTCAGCCAGAGATTCAAAGAGTATTAGCCTTGTTTCAACGTCATCAATGGATAGTACTGAATCAAAATCGATGCACGAATAGTTTCGGAGGATGGGGTGAGACATTTTTCAGAGTTGCTTAGAGATGTAGAATGTTTCTTTTTGAATGTATTGGAGTGAGAAGGAGGGAGGTTTCTTAAATAGATTGGAAGTGAGAGATAGCGTAAGAGAATTTAATATTTAGATTCTGTTTTGTCTCATTAATGCTTTAGAATATTTATGTTTTCAAAACGCCTTGGGAAGTGGTACTTTTGACTTGTTACGGAGACCGAGGTTGAGAATCTAGTTGGAAACCAACTAAGTTTGTGTAGTTTCCCATGCAGTTAGAATTCAAAGTACCGGAATTTAATTAAGTAAAGGTGAATTACATTAGACCAAAAGAAATACATAGCCGATTAGGATAGATATAAATACAACCGGTGCGTGAAGCAAAATGATCGGTTGTCCGAAGGAGTGATTCTTTAGTGGCCGGAGGAGGTGATGTTTCTCTGCCTTTTCTTCCATGCTTTCTCAAACCGCTCATAGAAGGAGTCCGCGGAATCCCTGGTCAAGAACTTAGATTGGTTCAGCTCTTCGCCTGGAAAGAGTGGAACCCCGAGTTCGATGAGTAGAGAACTTATTTGAGGAATAAACCGGTGTGTTAGGTATTGATCATCCAGATTAGGATGTCAAACAGCAACCTAGACCAGTTTACCGGAGTATCGGTTGTTATGGCGGTCATGATGTTGAAGATCGTGGGACAGTAAGTATTGGTGACATCCTTACCGAAATGATATCGTTGAGGAGCTGATATTCGGCCCTCAACGATGACCGTGCACCATGATCATCGACCTTAGAGTTGGAGCGGGAAAATTCCACAGATATTTCGGCTTTCTGTTTAGCCGAAATGGACAGGTCTGTAAGACCTTCCTTGGAAAGATCGAAGCACCGAGCGAAGTCTCGCTCGGTGAAGTCGAAAATTGTTCCTTTTACCCTTGACTGAATAAGAGTGTCAAAGAATGGAGTGCCACGAAAAACTCTGGCATTGTGAAAGAACTCGGTCACTATTTCAGGGAATATGATATGTTTGTCATCTAGGAAAGACCGAAGACCGGTACTCTCCAAAGACTAGATCATTTAGAAGATTTCGTAGTGTTTTGTGCCTTGTGCTAAGTCAAAATCAACTTGAAGAATGTTTTGGTACTGAGACATTTTTTCCTTAGTAAGATGAGAGTTTGAGGATGTGAATGTTTGTTTGATATTCATCAAACTTATATATTAGTTGGAGGGTGATATAGATGAGTAGTATTATCCAGAGGGTAGTAGGTAATTTAGTTTATTAACCATAGGATAAAACATCTTGCATGAATTAGGTGTGTTTACAGCCTAAGGGTGTGAGTCATAGGCCTAGACAGTGAGAGATATTATATCTTCACGTCTTTTAAGGCATGACTGCTATATTTTGAAAAGGAATCTTTTCAGAACAGATACGTCCAAACATAGACAATTGTTCCATATTTGTTGGGAAGCCAAATATTCCAAAGTATATTATATTCAAACCGGTTAGTTTTCAGTCATTGGTCCCGATGCAGTTAATTAGTGTAGGTACTAAGTAACTGGTCGGTTTACTGTAACTGATAGACAAAGCGGTTTTTCAATAAATACGATGGTAAATTCGGTTTCCGACATTTTAGGAAGAACTGTCGGTTTTGTCTGTCAGAACCGATTTTTCCTTTTAGAGGTTAAAGGTTTAAGAAATGAGTTGGTTTATATCGGTTAAACCAAGGATGTTTCTGAAGAAAGAAAACTTAGCTTCCTGCAGAGGCTTTGTGAAGATATCGGCTACTTGTTGATTAGTTGATACGTATTCCAACCGGATGTGCTTCTACATGACATGTTCCCGGATGAAATGATGTCTTTTGTCGATGTGCTTGGTTCTAGAATGTAAAACCGGATTGAATCCATAGGAGTTGTGAACAACAGCTTATGGCTGCTAGATATTCAGCCTCTGCGGTTGATGTAGCAACCGACGTTTGCTTCTTGCTATGCCATGAAGGAGGCCGATCACCTAAGAATTGGCATGTTCCGCTGGTACTTTTTCAATCAACTTTACATCCTGCATAGTCTGCATCAGAATAGCTTATGAGGTTAAAACTTGAGTCCTTTGGATACCATAGACCGACCTCAGGTGTTCCCTTTAGATATTTCAGGATTCGTTTAGCGGCTGTATAGTGAGACTATTTGGGATTAGCCTGAATCTTACACATACTCCGACCGTAAATAATATGTCCAGTCTACTTGCTGTCAGGTACAAAAGTGAACCGATGATTCCACGATAGGCTGTCAGGTCTACTCATTAACCGTCATCATCTTTATCCAGCTTGATTGATGAGTTCATTGGTGTGGCGGTAGAGGAACATGTGTCCATCCCAAATTTCTTTAGAAGTTCCTTTGTATATTTGGATTGATTGATGAAGGTTCCTCTTTCCAATTGTCTAACCTGAAGACCTAGGAAGAAGCTTAATTCTCCCATTATACTCATTTTAAATTTGTTAGTCATCAGGGTTGATAATTTATCACACAGCTTAGGATCGGTTGATCCGAAAATGATATTATCTACATAAATTTGAACAAGTAAGATGTGTCTCTTTTTTTCAAATTTAAATAGGATTTTATCCACTGAACCTATGGTAAAGTCATGATGTATCAGAAATGCGGTTAATGTATCATAGCAAGCTCTAGGAGCTTGTTTTAAACCGTAAAAAGCTTTATTTAGACGATATACATGATTAGTCAGGTCAGCATTTTAAAACCGGGTGGTTGTTCAACGTATACTTCTTCACGTAGGTCACCATTTAAAAATGCACTTTTAACATCCATTTTGAATACTTTAAAATTTTTAAAAGCATGAAAGGCTAGAAAAGTTCTAATGGCTTCAATTCTAGCTACATGAGCAAATGATTCTTCAAAATCAATGCCTTCTTCCTGTTTGTATCCTTGTGCCACTAATCTAGCTTTGTTCCTCGTAACCAAACCGTCTTCATTGAGTTTATTTCTGAATACCCATCTTGTTCTTATGACCGGTTGATCTTTTGGTCTAGGGACTAGATACCAGACTTTATTACTCTCAAACTGGTTTAATTCTTTCTGCATTGCTAAAATCCAATCCAGAACCGACAATGCTTCATCCACCTTTTTCGGCTCAATCTGGGATATGAAAGCGGAATTAAAGTATTCCTTTAGTTTTTGTCGCCTAGTTTGGATGGGTTTTGAAGGGTCACCTATAATAAGCTCAGGAGGATGATTTGTGTTCCTTTTGAGATTCGGTTCATGAATGTCTACCAAATTACCGTTTGTTTGATCAAAGCTAGACATATCGGTAGGTTGAGCAATAGTGTCAGACCGACCGATTTCCTCAGTTTGAACCGAGGTGTCAGCTTCCTACTGTGTGGCAGCTTGATCCGGCTGGGTTTCAAGAACACCCATTTGGTCATGGACAAACCGTCTGTAAATTGGAATCTCATCTTCACTATCAGAATGGATATTATGATTTTCCAATCTGTTGTGTAGATCAAAGGATGATGCGGTGTTACTTTCAACCGATTCATCGAATACAACATGAAGAGATTCTTCCACGGTTAAAATTCTAGTATTATATACTCTATATGTTTTACTAACCGATGAGTATCCTAGCATTATCCCAATATCGGATTTTGCATCAAAAGCAGATAAGTAGTTTTTGCCATTAATGTGAATGTAACATTTACAGACAAAAATCTTAAGATACCAAATGTTAGGAATTATATCATATTACACTTCGTATGGTGTTTTATTGTGAAATTTGTTAATCAAGGATCGGTTTTGTGTATAACATGCAGTATTGATAGCTTCAGCCCAAAATTTCTGAGCAACACCTGAATCGGCTATCGTAAACCTTGCGACTTCCTTGAGAGTTTGGTTTCTTCTCTCAGCCAGGTCGTTCTGTTGAGGAGTTTTGGCACTGGACAACTCGTGTCTAATGCCGGATTCCTCAAGAAATGCATTTAGAGTACTATTTGTAAATTTTGTTTCTCTATCACTCCTAATGCAATTTATACGTGTTGATTTTTCATTTTGTAAACGTTTAAGCAGTGTAATTAAATTGAATGCGGTTTCACGTTTAGATGCCAAAAATGTGACCCATGTATATCTAGAATAATCATCAATAACAACCATAGTGTAAAGCATACCACCTAGGCTGGTGACCCTAATCGGTCCAAATAGATCCATGTGAAGAAGATTTAAACATCGATTAGACTAAATGTGTCTTTTGCTCTTAAAGGTTGATTTAGTTTGTGTACCCATTTGACATGCTGAACACATCTTATCCTTATTGAATACTATATCAGGAATTCCTTTAACTAACTTTTTATTGCGGATATGATTTAAGGTTTTGAGGTTTAGATGGTTTAACCTTTTATGCCATAGCCAGGTTTGATCAGTTTTAGCTACCATGCAAACCGGATGCTCCACTTCATTTTTCCATTCTACCTTGTATATATTTCCTAACCTATTTCCGGTTAGTAGTGTACTGCTCTGAGAGTTTTTAACTAAGCATGCATGTCTAAGAAATTCTACAGTATATCCAGCATCACACATCTGACTGATACTAAGCAGGTTAAAATGTAGATTTTTAACTAGAAGTACATTGTTAATTGCTAAATTATCATGGACAATCTTACCCTTGCCCACAGTTCTACCTCTTGAGTTGTCACCAAAGACTATCATTGCACCGGTTTCTATTTTAACGTCGGTCAGAAGGTTGTTGTTTCCAGTCATGTGTCTGGAACAACCACTGTCCAGGTACCACTCAGATTTTCCTATCCATTTCATCATAACCTGCAAAATACACATATTTACAACTATTTTGAACCCACATTTACTTGGGTCCACAATTGATTAGTCCCTTGGGTATCCAGACTTTAATAAGTCGGATGATTTTCTCGGTCATGGTTCTAATTCTTTTTCATGTGCTTGGCTTGACATCTTTCTGTTTTCCTAAGAGTGCCTTATTTTGTGGTGGCTTTTGGTTTGTTCTATGTGGTCGTGGATCGGATTGTTTACCTGTTGGCCGGTTGACTTTCCTTCTCTTAAGATGAAGCCATTTTTCCAAGTTAGTTGGACTAACATATTTTATTTCTTCTTCCGGTTTTGAGTCACGTTGTTCCTCATCGTCGGTTGAAGAGCTCTTTACAAATCTTACAAAGGGAAGATTGTCTTTTGTAAGTTTCATCTCGTTGGTACGGTTCCGGTTGACGGATTTGTTGTCTTTATATCCAAGACCAAATTTGCATTTGGGATGTCTTTGATTCTTAGACAACTAGTTCACCGCTTCACTGGATCTTTTCCATGCGGCTATTCGATACCTGGTTCGTGCGTCTTCCTCTTCGGTCAACTCTTGAACTGACTCTTTGAGCTGTTCAGTCTCAAAGGATAGTTCATGTGCTGCCTCGATTTCTAAGATTTCATCAGGTTGAATACTATCGGTTTCAGATTTGGACCGGGGTGGTGCTATGGGGTCGGTTCTAAAGTTGAGTCGGGTTGGTACTAAGGTTAATAGATTCTTATACTCTACTACCATGTCATTTAGTGCATTAACTATATCATCTTTAGTAAATTCTTCACAAGAAAAATCAAAATCAATTACATGTTCTTCGTTTTCCATGAGACAAGAGAGTTCATCATCGCTGTCATTGTGAGCCCATAGACTTCCTCCATCATCGACTATTAGTGCTTTCTGAATTACCCTCCCTTGACCGGTTTGTGAGTAGTTGTTTCTTTGGTTCTAATCATCCGGTTTCCGGTCATCCCGTCTTGATTTTCTGCATTCTAACCTGAAATGTCCCAAACAGTTGCAATTATAACATCTAATATTAGATTTATCACCGTATTTTATAGTTGTTGTTTGTCGGTTGGCTTTTCTTCATAAATCTGCCAAACTTATGTGCAAGCATTGACATTGCATCCTTAGTGAATTGTTCAGCGGATTTGATCGGTGCAGCAGCAACAGGTTCTATAGATGTGACTAGTGCCTTAGTAGCGGTTGAGGCTGATGATTCATCTTCGATCCTGGATCTCATTTAAAACTCATATGCCTTCAGATCTTCGAATACATCGTGTAACTTCATCTTGTTTAGGCAGTTTGATTCTCTCATCACCATCGTCTTTATACCTCATGCACTCGGAAGAGACCTTAAAGCTTTGATGATTGTTACTTTGTTATCATACTTCTTTCCAAGAGTTGATAGCTCATTTATCACATTTGTAAACCGGTCACTGTACTCCCTCATGGTTTCTCCTGGCTTCATCTTGATGTTTTCAAACATCTGGGTGGCCACCATTATCTAGTTTTCCCTGGTTCTTTCATTTCCCTCATGAAGTTGAATCATTGTTTCCCATACTTCCTTTGAGATTTTGCAATCTCTGACCTTATAGAAGGTATTTCTGTCCAAACCTTTGAAGATATGGCTTCTAGCGTGATTATCTAGATTGTTTCCCCTCAGCTGTCCAATCCTTTCTATCTTTATCAATCTTTATCGGTCCTTCAGATAGGATGAACGGCATCTCATCATCCATAGTGATTAGGTGCAATTGCATGCATATCTTCCAGTTGGCGAAATCATCACCTTCTAGCATTGGAGGCTTCTTGAAAGTCATGCTTGCTTGTTTCGGGTTGCTTGAGTATTGAAACTACCTGCTCTGATACCAATTGTTAGGATCTAGCTCGCCGATGGCGGACCGGGGTCTGGCCGGTTGGCTTTTTCTGACAACACTCAACGGTTGGTGTTTAATTTGGTTAGAGATTAACAACGGGTTTCAATACTACATATGCTGTCACAAACCCTTGAACCGAGTTCAAGTGCGGAAGTGGTTTTTTTCAGAGTGAAGCAACACACACACAGGATGAATAGAGATAGTTTTGGAGAATATCGGTTTAGAGATTAGGAGGTCGGTTTGAGGTTTAGTGAATCGGTTAGAATGATGTAATTCGGTTATAACAGTGTGAGTCGGTTAGAAAGTAGAACCGACAGAAAGTAAAGAACAAGACACAGGTTTTTATGGATGTTCGGAGATAAAACTCCTACGTCACCCCTTTTTCTCGAAACCGCGAGAAGGATATTCACTAAGGAATACACAATACACGATCGAGTCTTATTTACTGCTCGATAAACACTCTTACAATTCTCACAGAAAATTTAATCACACTTCAAATGCACACTTAAGCTTTTAATCTTGTAGAGAGATAAACACAACTTGTAACTTGGGTTGTTAGCTCTGAATTATCGTAACAGTTGTGACTTAATTTTTAGAACTTTTTATGACTGTATTTACTCCTCTTCAGCTCCTTCTTTTATAGGTGAAATGTGCCAAAGGTCACATTTCTTCAACGGATACCTTCAAGGTAATCCTTGAATTTGATTGGTTGAGCAGAGGTTCATCATTGCATTAATTGCGGTTTAGACTTCAAGGCATGGAGCAGACCGGCTCTGATTTGTCTTTTACTTAATATGGCAACTGTCGGTTGGCCAGTTACCTGCATCTGGAGAACTGCACCTTTGACTTGTACCAAAATGGTAACTATTTCTTCAGGCAGTCTTCTGCAGCTTTTAGAGTATCATCAGACTTGTATGAATATGGCAATGTCACAGTCTGTTCCTTTGGTATCATCTTCCGCAGATACTCAAAGTGTTAGTTTGCACTAATTTATAGATCGTACTTAGTTTGATAATCTTGACTTCTTTCTCTAAGTAGTCTCTTCATCGGTTTTCCGGTTGGATACTGCATTTTGGTTTAGGATGTCTACCGGTTGTTCATAGCTTCAGGTTAACCGGATAACTTTCCGGTTTTGGATACATCCTTTGCTTCTTCTTCTAACCGATTTGATTACTTGATCGGTTGGATTCTTGACCGGTCAGATTCTTGACCGTTCAAGGTTCTTGACCGTTCCTGCACAGGAAATTTGTTTTTGTTAAGTTCTTATTTTAACCGGTCTAATTTATCTAACAATGTAATTCTTTCTTCGTCGTTTTCGGTGTTAGAGTTAGCCCAATCACTTCCACTGTCAGATGTTATGAGTGCTTTCTGGATCTCATTTCCTTCACTGGTTTCGGTTCGTTATCGGTCATTCCTTTGATAGTCGTTTCTCTGGTAGTCATTTCATTGGTTGTCATTATTGTGGTAGTTGCTCACCGGTTTTCGGTCGTCTCGTCTTGGTCTTCTACATTCCAACCTGTAATGACCAAACTGCCACAGTTAAAACATCTTACATTGGATTTGTCGGCAAAATTATAGTTGTAGTTGTTGTTCGATGGTTGATTCTTCTTCATGAATCTTCCGAATTTCTATGCTAATATTGCCATCACGTCTTCACTGATCTGGTCAGCGCTTTTGACGGGAACCGGAGCGGCAGATACAGGAACCGCTGGCTCCACCGATGTCACTAGAGCTTTGGTTGTTGTTGATGTTGCTGCTTCGTCTTCGATCCGAGATCTCATCTCGAATTCATAAGTTTTCAGGTCCTCAAATACATTGTGCAGCTTCATCTGCCCAATGTTGCTTGATTCCCTCATCACCATGGTCTTTATGTCCCATGCACTTGGTAGAGATCTCAAAGCTTTCACAATGATCTCCCGGTTTTCATATCTCTTTCCAAGTGTATACAGCTCGTTGACCACACTGGTGAACCGGTCACTAAATTCTTTCATGTTTTCTCCCGGCTTCATCTTGATGTTCTCATACTTTTGAGTTGCCACAAAAAAATTGTTTTCCTTAGTTCTTTCGTTTCCTTCATGAACCTGAATGATAGTTTCCCAGGCTTCCTTTGCATTTTCATAATCTTTGATTTTGTTGAACGTGTTATCGTCTAAGGCTTTGAAGATGTGTCTAATGCAATGGTTGTCCAGGTTATTTCTTCTTCTCTCTTCACCCGTCCATATTCCACTCTCCTTTTCAATCTTTATCGGTTCATTCTTTAGGATGGTTTTCATCTCATCATCCAGTGTTATCAAATGTAGATACATTTGAGCCTTCCAGCCGTTGAATGCCTCGCTGTTTAGCATCGGTGGCTTATCATTGTGGGTCATGCTTCCCATCTTCTTCGGTTGCTTAAGTTTTAAGATTCCTGCTCTGATACCACTTGTTAGGATCAGTTTGGCCGATAGGGGACTAGGGTCCGGCTAATCGGTAATCACTTACAACACAACACACCAAATGGAACTAATCCGGTTAGAGATTAAAACTGTTCTTAACACTACACAGATTGTCACAGACTCCAGAACCGGGTTCAAGTCGAAAATGTTTGTTTCAATCTAAAGCAGCGTATGCGATTTGGTTTGGAAGATATTTTAGAGAAATCAGTTTAAGGAAAGTTGAAAGTCGGTTTAGTTGAAGTTAATGATATTTATGTTCGGTTGGGATACTTAGATGTTTCGGTTCGGTTTGAGTGAGAAAGCCGGAATGTAAAATTAAAGAACAAGAGACAGGATTTTTATGGAAGTTTTGAGTTTAATCTCTTACGTCACCCTTCTTCTCAAACAGTGAGAAAAATATTCACTAACTAGAATATTACACAACCCAATATACAATCTGAACGAGTCTTATTTACTGCTCGTCTGTTACACCACTCACACAACAATGTAATACTTTTATACTTGGTAAAATACACAGATTTCTTCTTAGAACACCTTTCACTTTTAGAATAGATTATCTATATCAACTCAGGATGTTCTTCGGGCTTGATTATATGAAAAGCTTTGTTGATTCTTCCTTGCGCTCGTTGTATATATGTGTTTCGTGTATATAAACTTTTCTTGGAGATTTCACGCGTATATGTCTTCGGCACCATGAGCTTCTATTTATATGGAAAATATGACAACTGTCATAATTTTCTCTCTCCGCTGGATTGGTCATCTGAAGCCGTGCCGGTCAAGTTCATGTTGCGTGCATGTTTTTCCATTATGGACACATGGAAGACATGCATTAGCCGCCGCCTGTTTCAGAGATTTGCTTGAGATTTTGGAACATTTAATCATCATTGCTTTTGTTCCATGCTTCTGACTCGGATCACGGGCCCTTCTTAAGTTCATCATTCAAGAAATTCATTACGTCATCTTTCACAGATTTCATCGATTTGAATATTTTCCCGTTGGCCTTAAGATCTTCGATTTTTGAGTCATCCGGAAAGAAAGCTTCATCCGATTTTCATTTTATCTGATCCGGTTTGGAGAGTAAGACTTCTTTTTTGATTGTCCGGATTTCTTTGAGATAGGGAGTCTCAGTCGGTCTGGTGCGGTTACCTACAAAAGAAATATTAAGAACGATTAAGTTCTTTTTTCCGGTTAAAATTAACTTACTTAATTTTTCTAACACTACGTATCTAATAGATTGCACGTCTAACTACGTCTGTTAGACTGCACATCTAACTCTATACATCTAATGGCCAATCAGTCTAATGAGACTCATTTAGACTTAGTCTAATATAACATGTTTTCGATACACCTGCACCAAAAACGATTAGACGACATAAATTAAGTTTTATACACACTCATCATCAAAATTCTAATGACCAGAATACTTTGACCCTTAGTCAAAATAATTTGACCCAACAGATTTTAACCGTTTTCACAAAAAAACACACTAAATATCTACACTCCAATTTATAATATTAAAATAATTGTTTTGATTTATTTTCAAATAAATAAAATCAAAATAATTAAACCCGTGGCCAAAAACCCAATTG